>NC_135727.1:78171983-78488518 GCF_964656455.1 Halichoerus grypus | reverse complement strand
TACGTGAAACCGAGGGAGAAGGAGTCCGGGCCAGAAGGCTCCTCTCGACTCAGCTCTTGTTACCTGAAGCTAACACTTCGGCTCCATGTGTGCATAGGAATGCTAAGGGCTCCGCACTGATTTGGCAGAAAGAAGCCGGTCAAGAACCCCAGCTTCAGCTCATTCGCCTCTCCACAGGGTGGCAGCATTTTCAAGTCTGCTCGAGTGCAAACCTGGGGAAGGAGTCCCAGCAGAATTCGGAGGGAGAAATAAGCATGGGCAGAAGACACCTATCGACTCAACTCTTGTTTCGGGAAACTAGATCGGCTCTCCCGTGTGTGCGTGGAGTCCTCAGTGCCATCCACGTAACGCAAAGGAACAAAACTGTAGAGAACCCGTGCCTCAGCAAAGATCGCCCTTCCTGAGCGGGAACTTCATGTATTGTGTGTTTTTGTGAAAGCATGAGAAATGGAACCTACACGTAACTCGGAGTGAGAAGCAGGCCTGGAAGGAAGGCTGCTGTCGACTCACCTCTTGTTTGAGGAGATTAGCACTGCTGTACCCTGTGTGCCTGGATGCCTAGTTACCAGGCTACTAACACCAAGAATCAATCCTATAGAGTGACTGCGCTTCAGTTAACATTGCCGTTCCTGAAGCAGGAGGAATTTGACACTGCTCGTGTACGAGACACCGGGGAAAGGGTCCCATACGTGAAATGGAGTGAGAAACAGGCCGGTGCGGAAGGCAGCTCTCAAGTCACCTCTGGTTTATGAGGCTAGTACCCTTGCCCCGGGGGTGCCTGCAGGCCTAAAGCCAACCACCTAACTCAAAGGAACAACTCTGTAGGGAATTTCTGCTTCGGCTAAAAGAGCCATGCCTCAGGGTGGACGCATTTTGCTGTGTGCATGCGTGAGCGCACTGCAGGTGAGCCCAAAACCATTTTCCTTGTGAGACCCAGGCCCCGGAAGAAGCCAGAACACGACTCCCCACTTGCTCCATGAAGCTAGAACTGCGGTCCCAATTTTGCTTGGAAGTCTAATAGATAGCTTTCTAACTCGGAGAAACAACACTGTAGAGAAACCGTGCTTTAGCTACTGTCGACCTCTCTGTGGGCGAAGCAGTTTAGGGTGTACTGTGGCTGAGAGCCTGGGGACGGTTTCCATGTCGTAATATCGGGGGAGAGAAAGGCCGGTACATAATGCAGCTCTGAACTCACTACATGGTTATGGGGAAAGTTCCGTTCCCCCGTGGGAGTGTGCAGGCTTAAACACAGCCACCTTACTCGACGGAAAAACTCGGTTGAGAGCCTGTGCTGCAGGTAAAACAGCTGCTCCTGAGTGTGGAAGCATTTTGTTGTGTGCGTGCGTGAGAGCACTGCAAGGGAGTCCAAAGCTTTTTGCGAGTGAGACTCAGGCCCCAGCGAAAGGCAGAACACCACTCCCCATGTGTTTCATCAAGCTAGCACGGCAGCCCCACTTTTGCATGGAAGTCCAATAGCTAGCGTTCTAACTCGAAGAAACAACAGTGTAGAGAAACGGTGACTTAGCTACCGTCGACCTCTCTGTGGGCGAAGCAGTTTAGGGTAAACTGTGGCTGAGAGCCTGGGGACGGTTTCAGTATCGTAATATCAGGGAGAGACAGACCGGTACAGAAGGCAGCTCTCAACTCACATCGTGGTTATGCGGATAGTACCGTTGCCCAGGGTGTGTGTGCCGGCTTAGACACAGCCACCTAATTCAAAGGAAAAACTCCCTTGAGAGCCTGTGCTGCAGGTAAAACAGCTGCTCCTGTGGGTGGAAGCATTTTGTTGAGTGCGTGCGTGAGAGCACGATAAGGGAGTCCAAAGCTTTTTGCGAGTGAGACTCAGGCCCCAGCGAAAGGCAGAACACGACTCCCCATGTGTTTCATCAAGCTAGCACGGCAGCCCCACTTTTGCATGGAAGGCTAATAGCTAGCGTTCTAACTAGAAGAAACAACACTGTAGAGAAACCGTGCTTTAGCTACCGTCGACCTCTCTGTGGGCGAAGAAGTTTAGGGTGTACTGTGGGTGAGAGCCTGGGGACGGTTTCCATTTCGTAATATCGGGGGAGAGACAGGCCGGTACAGAAGGCAGCTCTCAACTCACTACATGGTTATGGGGCTAGTTCCGTTGCCCAGGTTGTGTGTGCAGGCTTAAACACAGCCACCTAACTCGAAGGAAAAACTCGGTAGAGAGCCTGTGCTGCAGGTAAAATAGCTGCTTCTGAGTGTGGAGGCATTTGTTGTGTGCGTGCGTGAGAGCACTGCAAGGGAGTCCAAAGTTTTTTGCGAGTGAGACTCAGGCCCCAGCGAAAGGCAGAACACGACTCCCCATGTGTTTCAACATGCTAGCACGGCAGCCGCACTTTTGCATGGAAGTCTAATAGCTAGCGTTCTAACTGGAAGAAAGAACACTGTAGAGGGACCGTGCTTTAGCTACCGTCGACCTCTAGACGGAGGAAGCATTCCACGGAGTACCGTGGCTGAGAGCCTGGGGAACGGGTTCCATACGTGAAAACAAGGGAGAAATAGGTCCTGGCAGAAGGCACCTCTGGACTCAGCTCTTGCTACCTGAAGCTAACACTACTGCTCCATGTGTGCTTGGAATGCTATGTGCTCGACACTGACTGGGAATAAACAAGCCTGTAAAGAATCCCAGCTGCAGCTCATTCGCCTACCAGGCTACTAACACCAAGAATCAATGCTGTAGCGTTACTGCGCTTTAGCTAACATTGCCGTTCCTGAAGCCGCAGGAGTTGTATAGTGCTCGTGTATGAGAGACCGGGGAAAGGGTCCCATACGTGAAATGGAGTGAGAAACAGGCCGGTGCGGAAGGCAGCTCTCAACTCACCTCTTGTTTATGAGGCTAGGACCCTTGCCCCGGGTGTGCCTGCAGGCCATAAGCCAACCACCTAACTCAAAGGAACAACTCTGTAGGGAATTCCTGCTTCGCCTAAAATAGCCATGCCTCAGGGTGGATGCATTGTGTGGTGTGCATGCGTGAGTGCACAGCAAGTGAGTCCAAAACCATTTTCCCTGTGAGACCCAGGCCCCGGAAGAAGCCAGAACACGACTCCCCACTTGCTCCATGAAACTAGTACTGCGGCCCCACTTTTGAATTGAAGTCTAATGGCTAGCTTTCTAACTCGAAGAAACAACACTGTAGAGAAACCGTGCTTTAGCTACCGTCGACCTCTCTGTGGGCGAAGAAGTTTAGGGTGTACTGTGGCTGAGAGCCTGGGGACGGTTTCCATATCGTAATATCGGGGGAGAGACAGGCCGGTACAGAAGGCAGCTCTCAACTCACATCATGGTTATGGGGCTAGTACCGTTGCCCAGGCTGTGTGTGCCAGCTTAAACACAGCCACCTAACTCGAAGGAAAAACTCGGTAGAGAATCCGTGCTTCAGCTAAAACAGCCGCTCCTGAGGGTGGAAGCATTGGGTTGTGTGCGTCCGTGAGAGCACTGCAAGGGAGTCCAAAGCTTTTTGCGAGTGAGACTCAGGCCCCAGCGAAAGGCAGAACACGACTCCCCATGTGTTTCAACACGCTAGCACGGCAGCCCCACTTTTGCATGGAAGTCTAATAGCTAGCGTTCTAACTCGAAGAAACAACACTGTAGAGAAACCGTGCTTTAGCTACCGTCGACCTCTCTGTGGGCGAAGAAGTTTAGGGTGTACTGTGGCTGAGAGCCTGGGGACGGTTTCCATATCGTAATATCGGGGGAGAGACAGGCCAGTACAGAAGGCAGCTCTCAACTCACATCATGGTTATGGGGCTAGTACCGTTGCCCTGGGTGTGTGTGCAGGCTTAAAGACAGCCACCTAACTCAAAGGAAAAACACGGTAGAGAATCCGTGCTTCAGCTAAAACAGCCGCTCCTGAGGGTGGAAGCATTTGGTTGTGTGCGTGCGTGAGAGGACTGCAAGGGAGTCCAAAGTTTCTGCGAGTGAGACTCAGGCCCCAGCAAAAGGCAGAACACGACTCCCCGTGTGTTTCCTTTAGCTAGCACTGCGGCCCTACTTTTGCATGGAAGTCTAATCGCTAGCGTTCTTCCTGGAAGAAACAACACGGTAGAGAAACCGTGCTTTAGCTACCATCCACCTCTCTGAGGGAGGAAGCACTTTCCAGGCTACCGTGGGTGAGAGCCTGAGGAACGGGTTCCTTACGTGAAACCGAGGGAGAAGGAGTCCAGGCCAGAAGGCTCCTCTCGACTCAGCTCTTGTTACCTGAAGCTAACACTTCGGCTCCATGTGTGCATAGGAATGCTAAGGGCTCCGCACTGATTTGGCAGAAAGAAGCCGGTCAAGAACCCCAGCTTCAGCTCATTCGCCTTTCCACAGGGTGGCAGCATTTTCAAGTCTGCTCGAGTGCAAACCTGTGGAAGGAGTCCCAGCAGAATTCGGAGGGAGAAATAAGCATGGGCAGAAGACACCTATCGACTCAACTCTTGTTTCGGGAAACTAGATCGGCTCTCCCGTGTGTGCGTGGAGTCCTCAGAGCCATCCACGTAACGCAAAGGAACAAAACTGTAGAGAACCCGTGCCTCAGCAAAGATCGCCCTTCCTGAGCGGGAACTTCATGTATTGTGTGTTTTTGTGAAAGCATGAGAAATGGAACCTACACGTAACTCGGAGTGAGAAGCAGGCCTGGAAGGAAGGCTGCTGTCGACTCACCTCTTGTTTGAGGAGATTAGCACTGCTGTACCCTGTGTGCCTGGATGCCTAGTTACCAGGCTACTAACACCAAGAATCAATCCTATAGAGTGACTGCGCTTCAGTTAACATTGCCGTTCCTGAAGCAGGAGGAATTTGACACTGCTCGTGTACGAGACACCGGGGAAAGGGTCCCATACGTGAAATGGAGTGAGAAACAGGCCGGTGCGGAAGGCAGCTCTCAAGTCACCTCTGGTTTATGAGGCTAGTACCCTTGCCCCGGGGGTGCCTGCAGGCCTAAAGCCAACCACCTAACTCAAAGGAACAACTCTGTAGGGAATTTCTGCTTCGGCTAAAAGAGCCATGCCTCAGGGTGGACGCATTTTTCTGTGTGCATGCGTGAGCGCACTGCAGGTGAGCCCAAAACCATTTTCCTTGTGAGACCCAGGCCCCGGAAGAAGCCAGAACACGACTCCCCACTTGCTCCATGAAGCTAGAACTGCGGTCCCAATTTTGCTTGGAAGTCTAATAGATAGCTTTCTAACTCGGAGAAACAACACTGTAGAGAAACCGTGCTTTAGCTACTGTCGACCTCTCTGTGGGCGAAGCAGTTTAGGGTGTACTGTGGCTGAGAGCCTGGGGACGGTTTCCATGTCGTAATATCGGGGGAGAGAAAGGCCGGTACATAATGCAGCTCTGAACTCACTACATGGTTATGGGGAAAGTTCCGTTCCCCCGTGGGAGTGTGCAGGCTTAAACACAGCCACCTTACTCGACGGAAAAACTCGGTTGAGAGCCTGTGCTGCAGGTAAAACAGCTGCTCCTGAGTGTGGAAGCATTTTGTTGTGTGCGTGCGTGAGAGCACTGCAAGGGAGTCCAAAGCTTTTTGCGAGTGAGACTCAGGCCCCAGCGAAAGGCAGAACACGACTCCCCATGTGTTTCATCAAGCTAGCACGGCAGCCCCACTTTTGCATGGAAGTCTAATAGCTAGCGTTCTAACTCGAAGAAACAACACTGGAGAGAAACCGTGCCTTAGCTACCGTCGACCTCTCTGTGGGCAAAGCAGTTTAGGGTAAACTGTGGCTGAGAGCCTGGGGACGGTTTCAATATTGTAATATCAGGGAGAGACAGGCCGGTACAGAAGGCAGCTCTCAACTGACATCATGGTTATGCGGATAGTACCGTTGCCCAGGGTGTGTGTGCCGGTTTAAACACAGCCACCTAATTCAAAGGAAAAACTCCCTTGAGAGCCTGTGCTGCAGGTAAAACAGCTGCTCCTGTGGGTGGAAGCATTTTGTTGTGTGTGTGCGTGAGAGCACGGCAAGGGAGTCCAAAGCTTTTTGCGAGTGAGACTCAGGCCCCAGCGAAAGGCAGAACACGACTCCCCATGTGTTTCATCAAGCTAGCACGGCAGCCCCACTTTTGCATGGAAGGCTAATAGCTAGAGTTCTAACTCGAAGAAACGACACTGCAGAGAAACCGTGCTTTAGCTACCGTCGACCTCTCTGTGGGCGAAGCAGTTTAGGGTGTACTGTGGCTGAGAGCCTGGGGACGGTTTCAATATCGTAATATCGGGGGAGAGACAGGCCAGTACAGAAGGCAGCTCTCAACTCACATCATGGTTATGGGGCTAGTACCGTTGCCCTGGGTGTGTGTGCAGGCTTAAAGACAGCCACCTAACTCATAGGAAAAACACGGTAGAGAATCCGTGCTTCAGCTAAAACAGCCGCTCCTGAGGGTGGAAGCATTTGGTTGTGTGCGTGCGTGAGAGCACTGCAAGGGAGTCTAAAGCTCTTACGAATGAGACTCAGGCCCCACCAAAAGGCAGGACAAGACTCCCGGTGTGTTTGACCTAGCATGCACTGTGGCCCTACATTTGCATTGAAGTCTAATCGGTAGGGTTCTAACTCGAACAAACAACAGTGTACAGAAACAGGGTTTTAGCTTCCGACGACCTCTCTGTGGGAGGAAGCCGTTTAGGGTGTACTGTGTGTGAGGGCCTGGGGATGGGTTCCATTTCATAAAATCGGGGTAGAGACAGGCCGGAACAGAAGGCAGCTCACAAATCACATCATGTTTATGGGGCTAGGAGCGTGGCCACGGGGGAGTGTGCAGGCTGAAGTTCAGCCACCTAACATGAAGGAAACCTCGGTAGAGAATCCGTGCTTCAGTGACAACAGCCGCTACTGAGGGTGGAAGCATTTTGTTGTGTGCGTGCATGAGAGCACTGAAAGGGATTCCAAACCTTTTCACGAGTGAGACTCAGGCCCCAGCAAAAGACAGAACAACACTCCCCATGTGTTTGACTAAGCTAGCACAGCGGCCCTACTTTTGCATTGAAGTCTAATCAGTAGGGTTCTACTCGAACAAACAACAGTGTCCAGAAACAGGGTTTTAGCTTCCAATGACCTCTCTGTGGGAGGAAGACGTTCAGGGTTTAGTTTGGGTGAGAGCCACAGGACTGGTTCCACTTCGTAAAATCGGGGTAGAGACAGGTCGGTACAGAAGGCAGCTCACAAATCACATCATGGTTATGGGGCTAGTAGCATTGCCCCGGGTTGTGCGTGGAGGCTGAAAGCCAGCCACCTAACTCGAAGGAAAAACTCGGGAGAGGATCTGTGCTTCATTGAAAACAGCCGCTCCTGAGGGTGGAAGCATTTTGTTGTGTGCATGCCTGAGAGCACTGCAAGGGAGTCCAAAGCTCTTTACGCGTGGGACTCAGGCCCCAAGAAAGGCAAGACAAGACTCCCTGTGTGTTTCATTTAGCTAGGACAGTGCCCCTATGTTGCATGGATGTCTAATCGCTAGCATTCTAACTCAAAGAAACAACAGTGTACAGAAAGAGTGTTTTAGCTTCCGATGACCTCTCTGTGGGAGGAAGCAGTTTAGGGTGTAGTGTGGGTGAGAGTCACGGGACTGGTGCCATTTCGTAAAATCGGGGTAGAGACAGGCCCGTACAAATGGCAGCTCACAAATCCAATCATGGTTATGGGGCTAGTAGCGCTGCCCCCGCGGAGCCTGCAGGCTGAAGTTCAACCACCTAACTCGAAGGAAAAACTCGGTACAGAATCCGTGCTTCAGCAAAAATAGCCGGTCCTGAGGGTGGAAGCATTTTGTTGTGTGCGTGCTTGAGAGCACAGCTAGGGAGTCCAAAACTTTTACGAGTTAGACTCAGGCCCCAGGGAAAGGCAGGACAAGACTCCCCGTGTCTTTGATTAAGGTAGCACTGCGGCCCTACCTTTGCATGGAAGTCTACTAACTAGCGTTCTAACTCGAAGAAACAACAGTGTACAGAAACAGAGTTTTAGCTTCCGATGACCTCTCTGTGGGAGGAAGCCGTTTAGCGTGTACTGTGGGTGAGAGCCTGTGGATGGGTTCCTTTTTGTAAAATCGGGGTAGAGACAGGCCGGTACAGAAGGCAGCTCACAAATCACACCATGGTTTCGGGGCTAGCAGCGTTGCCCCTGAGGCTCGTGCCGGCTGAAAGTCAGCGACCTAACTCGAAGGAAAAACTCTGTAGAGGATCCGTGCTTCATTGAAAACAGCCGCACTTGATTGTGGAAGCATTTTGTTGTGTACGTGCGTGAGAGCACTGCAAGGGAGACCAAAGATTTTTACGAGTGAGACTCAAGCCCCATCAAAGGGCAGGACAAGACTCCCGGTGTGTATGATTTAGCTAGCACAGCGGCCCTACTTTTGCATAGAAGTCTAATCGCTAGAATTCTAACTCGAAGAAACAAGAGTGTACAGAAACACTGTTTTATCTTCCGACGACCTCTCTGTGGGAGGAAGCCGTTTAGGGTGTAGTGTCGGTGAGAGCCTGGGGATGAGTTCCATTTCGTAAAATCGGGGTAGAGACAGGCCGGTACAGAAGGCAGTTCACAAATCACATCATGGTTATGGGGCTAGTAGCGTTGCCCCAGGGGACCGTGCAGGCTGAAAGTCAGCCACCTAAGTCGAAGGAAAAACTCGCTAGAGAATTCGTGCTTCAGCGAAAACAGCTGCACCTGAGGGTGGAAGCATTTTGTTGTGTGCGTGTGTGAGAGCACTGCAAGGGAGTCTAAAGCTCTTACGAATGAGACTCAGGCCCCACCAAAAGGCAGAACAAGACTCCCGGTGTGTTTCATTTAGCTAGCACAGCGGCCCTACTTTTGCATAGAAGTCGAATCGCTAGAATTCTAACTCGAAGAAACAACAGTGTACAGAAACACTGTTTTATCTTCCGACGACCTCTCTGTGGGAGGAAGCCGTTAAGGGTGTACAGTGGGTGAGAGCCTGGGGATGAGTTCCATTTCGTAAAATCGGAGTAGAGAGAGGCCGGTACAGAAGGCAGCTCACAAATCACATCATGGTTATGGGGCTAGTAGCGTTGACCCAGGGGACCGTGCAGGCTGAAATTCAGCCACCTAACTCGAAGGAAAAACTCGCTAGAGAATCCGTGCTTCAGCGAAAACAGCCGCTCCTGAGGGTGGAAGCATTTTGTTGTGTGCATGTGTGAGAGCACTGCAAGGGAGTCTAAAGCTCTTACGAGGGACACTAGGGCCCACCAAAAGGCAGGACAAGAATCCCGGTGTGTTTGACCTAGCATGCACTGCGGCCCTACTTTTGCATTGAAGTCTAATCGGTAGGGTTCTAACTCGAACAAACAACAGTGTACAGAAACAGTGTTTTAGCTTCCGACGACCTCTCTGTGGGAGGAAGCAGTTTAGGGTGTAGAGTGGGTGAGAGCAACGGGACTGGTGCCATTTTGTAAAATCGGGGTAGAGACAGGCCCGTACAAATGACAGCTCACAAATCAAATCATGGTTATGGGGATAGTAGCGTTGCCCCCGCGGAGCGTGCAGGCTGAAATTCCGCCACCTACCTCGAAGGAAAAACTCGGTAGAGAATCTGTGCTTCATTGAAAACAGCCGCTCCTGAGGGTGGAAGCATTTTGTTGTGTGCGTGGGTGCGAGCACTGCAAGGGAGTACAAACCTTTTTACGAGTGCGACTCAGGCCCCAGCCAAAGGCAGGACAAGACTCCCCATGTGTTTGTTTTAGCTAGCACTGCGGCCCTACTTTTGCATGGAAATCTAATCGCAAGCATTCCAACTGGAAGAAAGAACAGTGTACAGAAACAGTGTTTTAGCTTCCGAAGACCTCTCTGTGCGTGGAAGCCGTTTAGGGTGTAGTGTGGATGAGAGTCACGGGATTTGTTCCATTTTGTAAAATCGGGGTAGAGACAGGCCCGTACAAATGGCAGCTCACCAATCAAATCATGGTTATGGGGCTAGTAGCATTGCCCAGGGGGTGCGTGCAGCCTGAAAGCCAGCCACCTAACTCGAAGGAAAAACTCGGTACAGAATCCGTGCTTCATTGAAAACAGCCGCTCCTGAGGGTGGAAGCATTTTGTTGTGTGCATGCCTGAGAGCACTGCAAGGGAGTCCAAAGCTCATTACGAGTGAGACTCAGGCCCCAGCAAAGGCAAGACAAGACTCCCGGTGTGTTTCATTTAGCTAGCACAGCGGCCCTACTTTTGCATAGAAGTCGAATCGCTAGAATTCTAACTCGAAGAAACAACAGTGTACAGAAACACTCTTTTATCTTCCGACGACCCCTCTGTGGGAGGAAGCCGTTTAGGGTGTACTGTGGGTGAGAGCCTGGGGATGAGTTGCATTTCGTAAAATCGAGGTAGAGACAGGCCGGTACAGAAGGCAGCTCACAAATCACATCATGGTTATGGGGCTAGTAGCGTTGCCCCATGGGACCGTGCAGGCTGAAATTCAGCCACCTAACTCGAAGGAAAAACTCGCTAGAGAATCCGTGCTTCAGGAAAAACAGCCGCTCCTGAGGGTGGAAGCATTTTGTTGTGTGCGTGCGTGAGAGCACTGCCAGGGAGTCTAAAGCTCTTACGAATGAGACTCAGGCCCCACCAAAAGGCAGGACAAGACTCCCGGTGTGTTTGACCTAGCATGCACTGCGGCCCTACTTTAGATTGCAAGTCTAATCGGTAGGATTCTAACTCGAACAAACAACAGTGTACAGAAACAGGGTTTTAGCTTCCGACGACCTCTCTGTGGGAGGAAGCCGTTTAGGGTGTACTGTGTGTGAGAGCCTTGGGATGGGTTCCATTTCCTAAAATCGGGGTATAGACAGGCCGGAACAGAAGGCAGCTCACAAATCACATCATGTTTATGGGGCTAGTAGCGTGGCCACGGGGGAGCGTGCAGGCTGAAAGCCAGCCACCTAACACAAAGGAAACCTCGGTAGAGAATCCGTGCTTCAGCGACAACAGCCGCTACTGAGGGCGGAAGCATTTTGTTGTGTGCGTGCGTGAGAGCACTGAAAGGGATTCCAAACCTTTTCACGAGTGAAACTAAGGCCCCAGCAAAAGGCAGAACAACACTCCCCATGTGTTGTGTGCGTGCGTGAGAGCACTGAAAGGGATTCCAAACCTTTTCACGAGTGAAACTCAGGCCCCAGCAAAAGTCAGAACAACACTCCCATGTAGCACAGCGGCCCTACTTTTGCATTGAAGTCTAATCAGTAGGGTTCTACTCGAACAAACAACAGTGTCCAGAAACAGGGTTTTAGCTTCCAATGACCTCTCTGTGGGAGGAAGAAGTTTAGGGTTGAGTTTGGGTGAGAGCCACAGGACTGGTTCCACTTCGTAAAATCGGGGTAGAGACAGGTCGGTACAGAAGGCAGCTCACAAATCACATCATGGTTATGGGGCTAGTAGCATTGCCCCGGGTTGTGCGTGGAGGCTGAAAGCCAGCCACCTAACTCGAAGGAAAAACTCGGTAGAGGATCTGTGCTTCATTGAAAACAGCCACTCCTGAGGGTGGAAGCATTTTGTTGTGCGCATGCCTGAGACCACTGCAAGGGAGTCCAAAGCTCTTTACGAGTGAGACTCAGGCCCCATCAAAGGCAAGACAAGACTCCCGGTGTGTTTCATTTAGCTAGCACAGTGGCCCTACTTTTGCATGGAAGTCTAATCGCTAGCATTCTAACTCGAAGAACCAACAGTGTACAGAAACAGTGTTTTAGATTCCGACGACCTCTCTGTGGGAGGAAGCAGTTTAGGGTGTAGTGTGGGTGAGAGTCACGGTACTGGTGCCATTTCGTAAAATCGGGGTAGAGACAGGCCCGTACAAATGGCAGCTCACAAATCAAATCATGGTTATGGGGCAAGTAGCGTTGCCCCCGCGGAGTGCGCAGGCTGATATTCAGCCACCCATCTCGAAGGAAAAACTCGGTAGAGAATCTGTGCTTCATTGAAAACAGCCACTCCTGAGGGTGGAATCATTTAGTTGTGTGCGTGGGTGCGAGCACTGCAAGGGAGTACGAAGCTTTTTACGAGTGCGACTCAGGCCCCAGCCAAAGGCAGGACAAGACTCCCCATGTGTTTGTTTTAGCTAGCACTGCGGCCCTACTTTTGCATGGAAATCTAATCGCAAGCGTTCCAACTGGAAGAAAGAACAGTGTACAGAAACAGTGTTTTAGCTTCCGAAGACCTCCCTGTGCGTGGAAGCCGTTTAGGCTGTAGTGTGGATGAGAGTCACGGGACTTGTTCCATTTTGTAAAATCGGGGTAGAGACAGGCCCATACAAATGGCAGCTCACCAATCAAATCATGGTTATGGGGCTAGTAGCATTGCCCAGGGGGTGCGTGCAGCCTGAAAGCCAGCCACCTAACTCGAAGGAAAAACTCGGTACAGAATCCGTGCTTATTGAAAACAGCCGCTCCTGAGGGTGGAAGCATTTTGTTGTGTGCATGCCTGAGAGCACTGCAAGGGAGTCCAAAGCTCATTACGAGTGAGACTCAGGCCCCAGCAAAGGCAAGACAAGACTCCCGGTGTGTTTCATTTAGCTAGCACAGCGGCCCTACTTTTGCATAGAAGTCGAATCGCTAGAATTCTAACTCGAAGAAACAAGAGTGTACAGAAACACTGTTTTATCTTCCGACGACCTCTCTGTGGGAGGAAGCCGTTTAGGGTGTACTGTGGGTGAGAGCCTGGGGATGAGTTCCATTTCGTAAAATCGGGGTAGAGACAGGCCGGTACAGAAGGCAGCTCACAAATCACATCATGGTTATGGGGCTAGTAGCGTTGCCCCAGGGGAGCGTGCAGGCTGAAAATCAGCCACCTAACTCGAAGGAAAAACTCGCTAGAGAATCCGTGCTTCAGCAAAAACAGCCGCTCCGGAGGGTGGAAGCATTTTGTTGTGTGCGTGCGTGAGAGCACTGCCAGGGAGTCTAAAGCTCTTACGAATGAGACTCAGGCCCCACCAAAAGCAGGACAAGACTCCCGGTGTGTTTGACCTAGCATGCACTGCGGCCCTACTTTTGCATTGAAGTCTAATCGGTAGGGTTCTAACTCGAACAAACAACAGTGTACAGAAACAGGGTTTTAGCTTCCGACGACCTCTCTGTGGGAGGAAGCCGTTTAGGGTGTACTGTGTGTGAGAGCCTGGGGATGGGTTCCATTTCGTAAAATCGGGGTAGAGACAGGCCGGAACAGAAGGCAGCTCACAAATCACATCATGTTTATGGGGCTAGGAGCGTGGCCACGGGGGAGCGTGCAGGCTGAAAGTCAGCCACCTAACACGAAGGAAACCTCGGTAGAGAATCCGTGCTTCAGCGACAACAGCCGCTACTGAGGGCGGAAGCATTTTGTTGTGTGCGTGCGTGAGAGCACTGAAAGGGATTCCAAACCTTTTCACGAGTGAAACTCAGGCCCCAGCAAAAGGCAGAACAACACTCCCCATGTGTTTGACTAAGCTAGCACAGCGGCCCTACTTTTGCATTGAAGTCTAATCAGTAGGGTTCTACTCGAACAAACAACAGTGTCCAGAAACAGGGTTTTAGCTTCCAATGACCTCTCTGTGGGAGGAAGAAGTTTCGGGTTTAGTTTGGGTGAGAGCCACAGGACTGGTTCCACTTCGGAAAATCGGGGTAGAGACAGGTCGGTAGAGAAGGCAGCTCACAAATCACATCATGGTTATGGGGCTAGTAGCATTGCCCCGGGTTGTGCGTGGAGGCTGAAAGCCAGCCACCTAACTCGAAGGAAAAACTCGGTAGAGGATCTGTGCTTCATTGAAAACAGCCCCTCCTGAGGGTGGAAGCATTTTGTTGTGCGCATGCCTGAGAGCACTGCAAGGGAGTCCAAAGCTCTTTACGCGTGAGACTCAGGCCCCATCAAAGGCAAGACAAGACTCCCGGTGTGTTTCATTTAGCTAGCACAGTGGCCCTACTTTTGCATGGAAGTCTAATCGCTAGCATTCTAACTCGAAGAACCAACAGGGTACAGAAACAGTGTTTTAGCTTCCGACGACCTCTCTGTGGGAGGAAGCAGTTTAGGGTGTAGTGTGGGTGAGAGTCACGGGACTGGTGCCATTTCGTAAAATCGGGGTAGAGACAGGCCCGTACAAATGGCAGCTCACAAATCAAATCATGGTTATGGGGCTAGTAGCGTTGCCCCCGCGGAGTGCGCAGGCTGATATTCAGCCACCCATCTCGAAGGAAAAACTCGGTAGAGAATCTGTGCTTCATTGAAAACAGCCGCTCCTGAGGGTGGAATCCTTTAGTTGTGTGCGTGGGTGCGAGCACTGCAAGGGAGTACGAAGCTTTTTACGAGTGCGACTCAGGCCCCAGCCAAAGGCAGGACAAGACTCCCCATGTGTTTGTTTTAGCTAGCACTGCGGCCCTACTTTTGCATGGAAATCTAATCGCAAGCGTTCCAACTGGAAGAAAGAACAGTGTACAGAAACAGTGTTTTAGCTTCCGAAGACCTCCCTGTGCGTGGAAGCCGTTTAGGGTGTAGTGTGGATGAGAGTCACGGGACTTGTTCCATTTTGTAAAATCGGGGTAGAGACAGGCCCGTACAAATGGCAGCTCACCAATCAAATCATGGTTATGGGGCTAGTAGCATTGCCCAGGGGGTGCGTGCAGCCTGAAAGCCAGCCACCTAACTCGAAGGGAAAACTCGGTACAGAATCCGTGCTTATTGAAAACAGCCGCTCCTGAGGGTGGAAGCATTTTGTTGTGTGCATGCCTGAGAGCACTGCAAGGGAGTCCAAAGCTCATTACGAGTGAGACTCAGGCCCCAGCAAAGGCAAGACAAGACTCCCGGTGTGTTTCATTTAGCTAGCACAGCGGCCCTACTTTTGCATAGAAGTCGAATCGCTAGAATTCTAACTCGAAGAAACAAGAGTGTACAGAAACACTGTTTTATCTTCCGACGACCTCTCTGTGGGAGGAAGCCGTTTAGGGTGTACTGTGGGTGAGAGCCTGGGGATGAGTTCCATTTCGTAAAATCGGGGTAGAGACAGGCCGGTACAGAAGGCAGCTCACAAATCACATCATGGTTATGGGGCTAGTAGCGTTGCCCCAGGGGAGCGTGCAGGCTGAAATTCAGCCACCTACCTCGAAGGAAAAACTCGCTAGAGAATCCGTGCTTCAGCAAAAACAGCCGCTCCGGAGGGTGGAAGCATTTTGTTGCGTGCGTGCGTGAGAGCACTGCCAGGGAGTCTAAAGCTCTTACGAATGAGACTCAGGCCCCACCAAAAGGCAGGACAAGACTCCCGGTGTGTTTGACCTAGCATGCACTGCGGCCCTACTTTTGCATTGAAGTCTAATCGGTAGGGTTCTAACTCGAACAAACAACAGTGTACAGAAACAGGGTTTTAGCTTCCGACGACCTCTCTGTGGGAGGAAGCCGTTTAGGGTGTACTGTGTGTGAGAGCCTGGGGATGGGTTCCATTTCGTAAAATCGGGGTAGAGACAGGCCGGAACAGAAGGCAGCTCACAAATCACATCATGTTTATGGGGCTAGGAGCGTGGCCACGGGGGAGCGTGCAGGCTGAAAGTCAGCCACCTAACACGAAGGAAACCTCGGTAGAGAATCCGTGCTTCAGCGACAACAGCCGCTACTGAGGGCGGAAGCATTTTGTTGTGTGCGTGCGTGAGAGCACTGAAAGGGATTCCAAACCTTTTCACGAGTGAAACTCAGGCCCCAACAAAAGGCAGAACAACACTCCCCATGTGTTTGACTAAGCTAGCACAGCGGCCGTACTTTTGCATTGAAGTCTAATCAGTAGGGTTCTACTCGAACAAACAACAGTGTCCAGAAACAGGGTTTTAGCTTCCAATGACCTCTCTGTGGGAGGAAGAAGTTTCGGGTTTAGTTTGGGTGAGAGCCACAGGACTGGTTCCACTTCGGAAAATCGGGGTAGAGACAGGTCGGTAGAGAAGGCAGCTCACAAATCACATCATGGTTATGGGGCTAGTAGCATTGCCCCGGGTTGTGCGTGGAGGCTGAAAGCCAGCCACCTAACTCGAAGGAAAAACTCGGTAGAGGATCTGTGCTTCATTGAAAACAGCCCCTCCTGAGGGTGGAAGCATTTTGTTGTGCGCATGCCTGAGAGCACTGCAAGGGAGTCCAAAGCTCTTTACGCGTGAGACTCAGGCCCCATCAAAGGCAAGACAAGACTCCCGGTGTGTTTCATTTAGCTAGCACAGTGGCCCTACTTTTGCATGGAAGTCTAATCGCTAGCATTCTAACTCGAAGAACCAACAGGGTACAGAAACAGTGTTTTAGCTTCCGACGACCTCTCTGTGGGAGGAAGCAGTTTAGGGTGTAGTGTGGGTGAGAGTCACGGGACTGGTGCCATTTCGTAAAATCGGGGTAGAGACAGGCCCGTACAAATGGCAGCTCACAAATCAAATCATGGTTATGGGGCTAGTAGCGTTGCCCCCGCGGAGTGCGCAGGCTGATATTCAGCCACCCATCTCGAAGGAAAAACTCGGTAGAGAATCTGTGCTTCATTGAAAACAGCCGCTCCTGAGGGTGGAATCCTTTAGTTGTGTGCGTGGGTGCGAGCACTGCAAGGGAGTACGAAGCTTTTTACGAGTGCGACTCAGGCCCCAGCCAAAGGCAGGACAAGACTCCCCATGTGTTTGTTTTAGCTAGCACTGCGGCCCTACTTTTGCATGGAAATCTAATCGCAAGCGTTCCAACTGGAAGAAAGAACAGTGTACAGAAACAGTGTTTTAGCTTCCGAAGACCTCCCTGTGCGTGGAAGCCGTTTAGGGTGTAGTGTGGATGAGAGTCACGGGACTTGTTCCATTTTGTAAAATCGGGGTAGAGACAGGCCCGTACAAATGGCAGCTCACCAATCAAATCATGGTTATGGGGCTAGTAGCATTGCCCAGGGGGTGCGTGCAGCCTGAAAGCCAGCCACCTAACTCGAAGGAAAAACTCGGTACAGAATCCGTGCTTATTGAAAACAGCCGCTCCTGAGGGTGGAAGCATTTTGTTGTGTGCATGCCTGAGAGCACTGCAAGGGAGTCCAAAGCTCATTACGAGTGAGACTCAGGCCCCAGCAAAGGCAAGACAAGACTCCCGGTGTGTTTCATTTAGCTAGCACAGCGGCCCTACTTTTGCATAGAAGTCGAATCGCTAGAATTCTAACTCGAAGAAACAAGAGTGTACAGAAACACTGTTTTATCTTCCGACGACCTCTCTGTGGGAGGAAGCCGTTTAGGGTGTACTGTGGGTGAGAGCCTGGGGATGAGTTCCATTTCGTAAAATCGGGGTAGAGACAGGCCGGTACAGAAGGCAGCTCACAAATCACATCATGGTTATGGGGCTAGTAGCGTTGCCCCAGGGGAGCGTGCAGGCTGAAATTCAGCCACCTACCTCGAAGGAAAAACTCGCTAGAGAATCCGTGCTTCAGCAAAAACAGCTGCTCCGGAGGGTGGAAGCATTTTGTTGTGTGCGTGCGTGAGAGCACTGCCAGGGAGTCTAAAGCTCTTACGAATGAGACTCAGGCCCCACCAAAAGGCAGGACAAGACTCCCGGTGTGTTTGACCTAGCATGCACTGCGGCCCTACTTTTGCATTGAAGTCTAATCGGTAGGGTTCTAACTCGAACAAACAACAGTGTACAGAAACAGGGTTTTAGCTTCCGACGACCTCTCTGTGGGAGGAAGCCGTTTAGGGTGTACTGTGTGTGAGAGCCTGGGGATGGGTTCCATTTCGTAAAATCGGGGTAGAGACAGGCCGGAACAGAAGGCAGCTCACAAATCACATCATGTTTATGGGGCTAGGAGCGTGGCCACGGGGGAGCGTGCAGGCTGAAAGTCAGCCACCTAACACGAAGGAAACCTCGGTAGAGAATCCGTGCTTCAGCGACAACAGCCGCTACTGAGGGCGGAAGCATTTTGTTGTGTGCGTGCGTGAGAGCACTGAAAGGGATTCCAAACCTTTTCACGAGTGAAACTCAGGCCCCAGCAAAAGGCAGAACAACACTCCCCATGTGTTTGACTAAGCTAGCACAGCGGCCCTACTTTTGCATTGAAGTCTAATCAGTAGGGTTCTACTCGAACAAACAACAGTGTCCAGAAACAGGGTTTTAGCTTCCAATGACCTCTCTGTGGGAGGAAGAAGTTTCGGGTTTAGTTTGGGTGAGAGCCACAGGACTGGTTCCACTTCGGAAAATCGGGGTAGAGACAGGTCGGTACAGAAGGCAGCTCACAAATCACATCATGGTTATGGGGCTAGTAGCATTGCCCCGGGTTGTGCGTGGAGGCTGAAAGCCAGCCACCTAACTCGAAGGAAAAACTCGGTAGAGGATCTGTGCTTCATTGAAAACAGCCCCTCCTGAGGGTGGAAGCATTTTGTTGTGCGCATGCCTGAGAGCACTGCAAGGGAGTCCAAAGCTCTTTACGCGTGAGACTCAGGCCCCATCAAAGGCAAGACAAGACTCCCGGTGTGTTTCATTTAGCTAGCACAGTGGCCCTACTTTTGCATGGAAGTCTAATCGCTAGCATTCTAACTCGAAGAACCAACAGGGTACAGAAACAGTGTTTTAGCTTCCGACGACCTCTCTGTGGGAGGAAGCAGTTTAGGGTGTAGTGTGGGTGAGAGTCACGGGACTGGTGCCATTTCGTAAAATCGGGGTAGAGACAGGCCCGTACAAATGGCAGCTCACAAATCAAATCATGGTTATGGGGCTAGTAGCGTTGCCCCCGCGGAGTGCGCAGGCTGATATTCAGCCACCCATCTCGAAGGAAAAACTCGGTAGAGAATCTGTGCTTCATTGAAAACAGCCGCTCCTGAGGGTGGAATCCTTTAGTTGTGTGCGTGGGTGCGAGCACTGCAAGGGAGTACGAAGCTTTTTACGAGTGCGACTCAGGCCCCAGCCAAAGGCAGGACAAGACTCCCCATGTGTTTGTTTTAGCTAGCACTGCGGCCCTACTTTTGCATGGAAATCTAATCGCAAGCGTTCCAACTGGAAGAAAGAACAGTGTACAGAAACAGTGTTTTAGCTTCCGAAGACCTCCCTGTGCGTGGAAGCCGTTTAGGGTGTAGTGTGGATGAGAGTCACGGGACTTGTTCCATTTTGTAAAATCGGGGTAGAGACAGGCCCGTACAAATGGCAGCTCACCAATCAAATCATGGTTATGGGGCTAGTAGCATTGCCCAGGGGGTGCGTGCAGCCTGAAAGCCAGCCACCTAACTCGAAGGAAAAACTCGGTACAGAATCCGTGCTTATTGAAAACAGCCGCTCCTGAGGGTGGAAGCATTTTGTTGTGTGCATGCCTGAGAGCACTGCAAGGGAGTCCAAAGCTCATTACGAGTGAGACTCAGGCCCCAGCAAAGGCAAGACAAGACTCCCGGTGTGTTTCATTTAGCTAGCACAGCGGCCCTACTTTTGCATAGAAGTCGAATCGCTAGAATTCTAACTCGAAGAAACAAGAGTGTACAGAAACACTGTTTTATCTTCCGACGACCTCTCTGTGGGAGGAAGCCGTTTGGGGGTACTGTGGGTGAGAGCCTGGGGATGAGTTCCATTTCGTAAAATCGGGGTAGAGACAGGCCGGTACAGAAGGCAGCTCACAAATCACATCATGGTTATGGGGCTAGTAGCATTGCCCCAGGGGAGCGTGCAGGCTGAAATTCAGCCACCTACCTCGAAGGAAAAACTCGCTAGAGAATCCGTGCTTCAGCAAAAACAGCCGCTCCGGAGGGTGGAAGCATTTTGTTGCGTGCGTGCGTGAGAGCACTGCCAGGGAGTCTAAAGCTCTTACGAATGAGACTCAGGCCCCACCAAAAGGCAGGACAAGACTCCCGGTGTGTTTGACCTAGCATGCACTGCGGCCCTACTTTTGCATTGAAGTCTAATCGGTAGGGTTCTAACTCGAACAAACAACAGTGTACAGAAACAGGGTTTTAGCTTCCGACGACCTCTCTGTGGGAGGAAGCCGTTTAGGGTGTACTGTGTGTGAGAGCCTGGGGATGGGTTCCATTTCGTAAAATCGGGCTAGAGACAGGCCGGAACAGAAGGCAGCTCACAAATCACATCATGTTTATGGGGCTAGGAGTGTGGCCACGGGGGAGCGTGCAGGCTGAAAGTCAGCCACCTAACACGAAGGAAACCTCGGTAGAGAATCCGTGCTTCAGCGACAACAGCCGCTACTGAGGGCGGAAGCATTTTTTTGTGTGCGTGCGTGAGAGCACTGAAAGGGATTCCAAACCTTTTCACGAGTGAAACTCAGGCCCCAGCAAAAGGCAGAACAACACTCCCCATGTGTTTGACTAAGCTAGCACAGCGGCCCTACTTTTGCATTGAAGTCTAATCAGTAGGGTTCTACTCGAACAAACAACAGTGTCCAGAAACAGGGTTTTAGCTTCCAATGACCTCTCTGTGGGAGGAAGAAGTTTCGGGTTTAGTTTGGGTGAGAGCCACAGGACTGGTTCCACTTCGGAAAATCGGGGTAGAGACAGGTCGGTAGAGAAGGCAGCTCACAAATCACATCATGGTTATGGGGCTAGTAGCATTGCCCCGGGTTGTGCGTGGAGGCTGAAAGCCAGCCACCTAACTCGAAGGAAAAACTCGGTAGAGGATCTGTGCTTCATTGAAAACAGCCCCTCCTGAGGGTGGAAGCATTTTGTTGTGCGCATGCCTGAGAGCACTGCAAGGGAGTCCAAAGCTCTTTACGCGTGAGACTCAGGCCCCATCAAAGGCAAGACAAGACTCCCGGTGTGTTTCATTTAGCTAGCACAGTGGCCCTACTTTTGCATGGAAGTCTAATCGCTAGCATTCTAACTCGAAGAACCAACAGGGTACAGAAACAGTGTTTTAGCTTCCGACGACCTCTCTGTGGGAGGAAGCAGTTTAGGGTGTAGTGTGGGTGAGAGTCACGGGACTGGTGCCATTTCGTAAAATCGGGGTAGAGACAGGCCCGTACAAATGGCAGCTCACAAATCAAATCATGGTTATGGGGCTAGTAGCGTTGCCCCCGCGGAGTGCGCAGGCTGATATTCAGCCACCCATCTCGAAGGAAAAACTCGGTAGAGAATCTGTGCTTCATTGAAAACAGCCGCTCCTGAGGGTGGAATCCTTTAGTTGTGTGCGTGGGTGCGAGCACTGCAAGGGAGTACGAAGCTTTTTACGAGTGCGACTCAGGCCCCAGCCAAAGGCAGGACAAGACTCCCCATGTGTTTGTTTTAGCTAGCACTGCGGCCCTACTTTTGCATGGAAATCTAATCGCAAGCGTTCCAACTGGAAGAAAGAACAGTGTACAGAAACAGTGTTTTAGCTTCCGAAGACCTCCCTGTGCGTGGAAGCCGTTTAGGGTGTAGTGTGGATGAGAGTCACGGGACTTGTTCCATTTTGTAAAATCGGGGTAGAGACAGGCCCGTACAAATGGCAGCTCACCAATCAAATCATGGTTATGGGGCTAGTAGCATTGCCCAGGGGGTGCGTGCAGCCTGAAAGCCAGCCACCTAACTCGAAGGAAAAACTCGGTACAGAATCCGTGCTTATTGAAAACAGCCGCTCCTGAGGGTGGAAGCATTTTGTTGTGTGCATGCCTGAGAGCACTGCAAGGGAGTCCAAAGCTCATTACGAGTGAGACTCAGGCCCCAGCAAAGGCAAGACAAGACTCCCGGTGTGTTTCATTTAGCTAGCACAGCGGCCCTACTTTTGCATAGAAGTCGAATCGCTAGAATTCTAACTCGAAGAAACAAGAGTGTACAGAAACACTGTTTTATCTTCCGACGACCTCTCTGTGGGAGGAAGCCGTTTAGGGGGTACTGTGGGTGAGAGCCTGGGGATGAGTTCCATTTCGTAAAATCGGGGTAGAGACAGGCCGGTACAGAAGACAGCTCACAAATCACATCATGGTTATGGGGCTAGTAGCATTGCCCCAGGGGAGCGTGCAGGCTGAAATTCAGCCACCTACCTCGAAGGAAAAACTCGCTAGAGAATCCGTGCTTCAGCAAAAACAGCCGCTCCGGAGGGTGGAAGCATTTTGTTGCGTGCGTGCGTGAGAGCACTGCCAGGGAGTCTAAAGCTCTTACGAATGAGACTCAGGCCCCACCAATAGGCAGGACAAGACTCCCGGTGTGTTTGACCTAGCATGCACTGCGGCCCTACTTTTGCATTGAAGTCTAATCGGTAGGGTTCTAACTCGAACAAACAACAGTGTACAGAAACAGGGTTTTAGCTTCCGACGACCTCTCTGTGGGAGGAAGCCGTTTAGGGTGTACTGTGTGTGAGAGCCTGGGGATGGGTTCCATTTCGTAAAATCGGGCTAGAGACAGGCCGGAACAGAAGGCAGCTCACAAATCACATCATGTTTATGGGGCTAGGAGTGTGGCCACGGGGGAGCGTGCAGGCTGAAAGTCAGCCACCTAACACGAAGGAAACCTCGGTAGAGAATCCGTGCTTCAGCGACAACAGCCGCTACTGAGGGCGGAAGCATTTTTTTGTGTGCGTGCGTGAGAGCACTGAAAGGGATTCCAAACCTTTTCACGAGTGAAACTCAGGCCCCAGCAAAAGGCAGAACAACACTCCCCATGTGTTTGACTAAGCTAGCACAGCGGCCCTACTTTTGCATTGAAGTCTAATCAGTAGGGTTCTACTCGAACAAACAACAGTGTCCAGAAACAGGGTTTTAGCTTCCAATGACCTCTCTGTGGGAGGAAGAAGTTTCGGGTTTAGTTTGGGTGAGAGCCACAGGACTGGTTCCACTTCGGAAAATCGGGGTAGAGACAGGTCGGTAGAGAAGGCAGCTCACAAATCACATCATGGTTATGGGGCTAGTAGCATTGCCTCGGGTTGTGCGTGGAGGCTGAAAGCCAGCCACCTAACTCGAAGGAAAAACTCGGTAGAGGATCTGTGCTTCATTGAAAACAGCCCCTCCTGAGGGTGGAAGCATTTTGTTGTGCGCATGCCTGAGAGCACTGCAAGGGAGTCCAAAGCTCTTTACGCGTGAGACTCAGGCCCCATCAAAGGCAAGACAAGACTCCCGGTGTGTTTCATTTAGCTAGCACAGTGGCCCTACTTTTGCATGGAAGTCTAATCGCTAGCATTCTAACTCGAAGAACCAACAGGGTACAGAAACAGTGTTTTAGCTTCCGACGACCTCTCTGTGGGAGGAAGCAGTTTAGGGTGTAGTGTGGGTGAGAGTCACGGGACTGGTGCCATTTCGTAAAATCGGGGTAGAGACAGGCCCGTACAAATGGCAGCTCACAAATCAAATCATGGTTATGGGGCTAGTAGCGTTGCCCCCGCGGAGTGCGCAGGCTGATATTCAGCCACCCATCTCGAAGGAAAAACTCGGTAGAGAATCTGTGCTTCATTGAAAACAGCCGCTCCTGAGGGTGGAATCCTTTAGTTGTGTGCGTGGGTGCGAGCACTGCAAGGGAGTACGAAGCTTTTTACGAGTGCGACTCAGGCCCCAGCCAAAGGCAGGACAAGACTCCCCATGTGTTTGTTTTAGCTAGCACTGCGGCCCTACTTTTGCATGGAAATCTAATCGCAAGCGTTCCAACTGGAAGAAAGAACAGTGTACAGAAACAGTGTTTTAGCTTCCGAAGACCTCCCTGTGCGTGGAAGCCGTTTAGGGTGTAGTGTGGATGAGAGTCACGGGACTTGTTCCATTTTGTAAAATCGGGGTAGAGACAGGCCCGTACAAATGGCAGCTCACCAATCAAATCATGGTTATGGGGCTAGTAGCATTGCCCAGGGGGTGCGTGCAGCCTGAAAGCCAGCCACCTAACTCGAAGGAAAAACTCGGTACAGAATCCGTGCTTATTGAAAACAGCCGCTCCTGAGGGTGGAAGCATTTTGTTGTGTGCATGCCTGAGAGCACTGCAAGGGAGTCCAAAGCTCATTACGAGTGAGACTCAGGCCCCAGCAAAGGCAAGACAAGACTCCCGGTGTGTTTCATTTAGCTAGCACAGCGGCCCTACTTTTGCATAGAAGTCGAATCGCTAGAATTCTAACTCGAAGAAACAAGAGTGTACAGAAACACTGTTTTATCTTCCGACGACCTCTCTGTGGGAGGAAGCCGTTTAGGGGGTACTGTGGGTGAGAGCCTGGGGATGAGTTCCATTTCGTAAAATCGGGGTAGAGACAGGCCGGTACAGAAGGCAGCTCACAAATCACATCATGGTTATGGGGCTAGTAGCGTTGCCCCAGGGGAGCGTGCAGGCTGAAATTCAGCCACCTACCTCGAAGGAAAAACTCGCTAGAGAATCCGTGCTTCAGCAAAAACAGCCGCTCCGGAGGGTGGAAGCATTTTGTTGCGTGCGTGCGTGAGAGCACTGCCAGGGGGTCTAAAGCTCTTACGAATGAGACTCAGGCCCCACCAAAAGGCAGGACAAGACTCCCGGTGTGTTTGACCGAGCATGCACTGCGGCCCTACTTTTGCATTGAAGTCTAATCGGTAGGGTTCTAACT
This sequence comes from Halichoerus grypus, assembly GCF_964656455.1. NCBI lineage: Eukaryota > Metazoa > Chordata > Mammalia > Carnivora > Phocidae > Halichoerus > Halichoerus grypus. The sequence goes on along the minus strand of NC_135727.1, from coordinate 78,464,135 downwards.
CGAACAAACAACAGTGTACAGAAACAGGGTTTTAGCTTCCGACGACCTCTCTGTGGGAGGAAGCCGTTTAGGGTGTACTGTGTGTGAGAGCCTGGGGATGGGTTCCATTTCGTAAAATCGGGGTAGAGACAGGCCGGAACAGAAGGCAGCTCACAAATCACATCATGTTTATGGGGCTAGGAGCGTGGCCACGGGGGAGCGTGCAGGCTGAAAGTCAGCCACCTAACACGAAGGAAACCTCGGTAGAGAATCCGTGCTTCAGCGACAACAGCCGCTACTGAGGGCGGAAGCATTTTGTTGTGTGCGTGCGTGAGAGCACTGAAAGGGATTCCAAACCTTTTCACGAGTGAAACTCAGGCCCCAGCAAAAGGCAGAACAACACTCCCCATGTGTTTGACTAAGCTAGCACAGCGGCCCTACTTTTGCATTGAAGTCTAATCAGTAGGGTTCTACTCGAACAAACAACAGTGTCCAGAAACAGGGTTTTAGCTTCCAATGACCTCTCTGTGGGAGGAAGAAGTTTCGGGTTTAGTTTGGGTGAGAGCCACAGGACTGGTTCCACTTCGGAAAATCGGGGTAGAGACAGGTCGGTACAGAAGGCAGCTCACAAATCACATCATGGTTATGGGGCTAGTAGCATTGCCCCGGGTTGTGCGTGGAGGCTGAAAGCCAGCCACCTAACTCGAAGGAAAAACTCGGTAGAGGATCTGTGCTTCATTGAAAACAGCCCCTCCTGAGGGTGGAAGCATTTTGTTGTGCGCATGCCTGAGAGCACTGCAAGGGAGTCCAAAGCTCTTTACGCGTGAGACTCAGGCCCCATCAAAGGCAAGACAAGACTCCCGGTGTGTTTCATTTAGCTAGCACAGTGGCCCTACTTTTGCATGGAAGTCTAATCGCTAGCATTCTAACTCGAAGAACCAACAGGGTACAGAAACAGTGTTTTAGCTTCCGACGACCTCTCTGTGGGAGGAAGCAGTTTAGGGTGTAGTGTGGGTGAGAGTCACGGGACTGGTGCCATTTCGTAAAATCGGGGTAGAGACAGGCCCGTACAAATGGCAGCTCACAAATCAAATCATGGTTATGGGGCTAGTAGCGTTGCCCCCGCGGAGTGCGCAGGCTGATATTCAGCCACCCATCTCGAAGGAAAAACTCGGTAGAGAATCTGTGCTTCATTGAAAACAGCCGCTCCTGAGGGTGGAATCCTTTAGTTGTGTGCGTGGGTGCGAGCACTGCAAGGGAGTACGAAGCTTTTTACGAGCGCGACTCAGGCCCCAGCCAAAGGCAGGACAAGACTCCCCATGTGTTTGTTTTAGCTAGCACTGCGGCCCTACTTTTGCATGGAAATCTAATCGCAAGCGTTCCAACTGGAAGAAAGAACAGTGTACAGAAACAGTGTTTTAGCTTCCGAAGACCTCCCTGTGCGTGGAAGCCGTTTAGGGTGTAGTGTGGATGAGAGTCACGGGACTTGTTCCATTTTGTAAAATCGGGGTAGAGACAGGCCCGTACAAATGGCAGCTCACCAATCAAATCATGGTTATGGGGCTAGTAGCATTGCCCAGGGGGTGCGTGCAGCCTGAAAGCCAGCCACCTAACTCGAAGGAAAAACTCGGTACAGAATCCGTGCTTATTGAAAACAGCCGCTCCTGAGGGTGGAAGCATTTTGTTGTGTGCATGCCTGAGAGCACTGCAAGGGAGTCCAAAGCTCATTACGAGTGAGACTCAGGCCCCAGCAAAGGCAAGACAAGACTCCCGGTGTGTTTCATTTAGCTAGCACAGCGGCCCTACTTTTGCATAGAAGTCGAATCGCTAGAATTCTAACTCGAAGAAACAAGAGTGTACAGAAACACTGTTTTATCTTCCGACGACCTCTCTGTGGGAGGAAGCCGTTTAGGGTGTACTGTGGGTGAGAGCCTGGGGATGAGTTCCATTTCGTAAAATCGGGGTAGAGACAGGCCGGTACAGAAGGCAGCTCACAAATCACATCATGGTTATGGGGCTAGTAGCGTTGCCCCAGGGGAGCGTGCAGGCTGAAATTCAGCCACCTACCTCGAAGGAAAAACTCGCTAGAGAATCCGTGCTTCAGCAAAAACAGCCGCTCCGGAGGGTGGAAGCATTTTGTTGCGTGCGTGCGTGAGAGCACTGCCAGGGGGTCTAAAGCTCTTACGAATGAGACTCAGGCCCCACCAAAAGGCAGGACAAGACTCCCGGTGTGTTTGACCGAGCATGCACTGCGGCCCTACTTTTGCATTGAAGTCTAATCGGTAGGGTTCTAACTCGAACAAACAACAGTGTACAGAAACAGGGTTTTAGCTTCCGACGACCTCTCTGTGGGAGGAAGCCGTTTAGGGTGTACTGTGTGTGAGAGCCTGGGGATGGGTTCCATTTCGTAAAATCGGGGTAGAGACAGGCCGGAACAGAAGGCAGCTCACAAATCACATCATGTTTATGGGGCTAGGAGCGTGGCCACGGGGGAGCATGCAGGCTGAAAGTCAGCCACCTAACACGAAGGAAACCTCGGTAGAGAATCCGTGCTTCAGCGACAACAGCCGCTACTGAGGGTGGAAGCATTTTGTTGTGTGCGTGCGTGAGAGCACTGAAAGGGATTCCAAACCTTTTCACGAGTGAAACTCAGGCCCCAGCAAAAGGCAGAACAACACTCCCCATGTGTTTGACTAAGCTAGCACAGCGGCCCTACTTTTGCATTGAAGTCTAATCAGTAGGGTTCTACTCGAACAAACAACAGTGTCCAGAAACAGGGTTTTAGCTTCCAATGACCTCTCTGTGGGAGGAAGAAGTTTCGGGTTTAGTTTGGGTGAGAGCCACAGGACTGGTTCCACTTCGGAAAATCGGGGTAGAGACAGGTCGGTACAGAAGGCAGCTCACAAATCACATCATGGTTATGGGGCTAGTAGCATTGCCCCGGGTTGTGCGTGGAGGCTGAAAGCCAGCCACCTAACTCGAAGGAAAAACTCGGTAGAGGATCTGTGCTTCATTGAAAACAGCCCCTCCTGAGGGTGGAAGCATTTTGTTGTGCGCATGCCTGAGAGCACTGCAAGGGAGTCCAAAGCTCTTTACGCGTGAGACTCAGGCCCCATCAAAGGCAAGACAAGACTCCCGGTGTGTTTCATTTAGCTAGCACAGTGGCCCTACTTTTGCATGGAAGTCTAATCGCTAGCATTCTAACTCGAAGAACCAACAGGGTACAGAAACAGTGTTTTAGCTTCCGACGACCTCTCTGTGGGAGGAAGCAGTTTAGGGTGTAGTGTGGGTGAGAGTCACGGGACTGGTGCCATTTCGTAAAATCGGGGTAGAGACAGGCCCGTACAAATGGCAGCTCACAAATCAAATCATGGTTATGGGGCTAGTAGCGTTGCCCCCGCGGAGTGCGCAGGCTGATATTCAGCCACCCATCTCGAAGGAAAAACTCGGTAGAGAATCTGTGCTTCATTGAAAACAGCCGCTCCTGAGGGTGGAATCCTTTAGTTGTGTGCGTGGGTGCGAGCACTGCAAGGGAGTACGAAGCTTTTTACGAGCGCGACTCAGGCCCCAGCCAAAGGCAGGACAAGACTCCCCATGTGTTTGTTTTAGCTAGCACTGCGGCCCTACTTTTGCATGGAAATCTAATCGCAAGCGTTCCAACTGGAAGAAAGAACAGTGTACAGAAACAGTGTTTTAGCTTCCGAAGACCTCCCTGTGCGTGGAAGCCGTTTAGGGTGTAGTGTGGATGAGAGTCACGGGACTTGTTCCATTTTGTAAAATCGGGGTAGAGACAGGCCCGTACAAATGGCAGCTCACCAATCAAATCATGGTTATGGGGCTAGTAGCATTGCCCAGGGGGTGCGTGCAGCCTGAAAGCCAGCCACCTAACTCGAAGGAAAAACTCGGTACAGAATCCGTGCTTATTGAAAACAGCCGCTCCTGAGGGTGGAAGCATTTTGTTGTGTGCATGCCTGAGAGCACTGCAAGGGAGTCCAAAGCTCATTACGAGTGAGACTCAGGCCCCAGCAAAGGCAAGACAAGACTCCCGGTGTGTTTCATTTAGCTAGCACAGCGGCCCTACTTTTGCATAGAAGTCGAATCGCTAGAATTCTAACTCGAAGAAACAAGAGTGTACAGAAACACTGTTTTATCTTCCGACGACCTCTCTGTGGGAGGAAGCCGTTTAGGGTGTACTGTGGGTGAGAGCCTGGGGATGAGTTCCATTTCGTAAAATCGGGGTAGAGACAGGCCGGTACAGAAGGCAGCTCACAAATCACATCATGGTTATGGGGCTAGTAGCGTTGCCCCAGGGGAGCGTGCAGGCTGAAATTCAGCCACCTACCTCGAAGGAAAAACTCGCTAGAGAATCCGTGCTTCAGCAAAAACAGCCGCTCCGGAGGGTGGAAGCATTTTGTTGCGTGCGTGCGTGAGAGCACTGCCAGGGAGTCTAAAGCTCTTACGAATGAGACTCAGGCCCCACCAAAAGGCAGGACAAGACTCCCGGTGTGTTTGACCGAGCATGCACTGCGGCCCTACTTTTGCATTGAAGTCTAATCGGTAGGGTTCTAACTCGAACAAACAACAGTGTACAGAAACAGGGTTTTAGCTTCCGACGACCTCTCTGTGGGAGGAAGCCGTTTAGGGTGTACTGTGTGTGAGAGCCTGGGGATGGGTTCCATTTCGTAAAATCGGGGTAGAGACAGGCCGGAACAGAAGGCAGCTCACAAATCACATCATGTTTATGGGGCTAGGAGCGTGGCCACGGGGGAGCGTGCAGGCTGAAAGTCAGCCACCTAACACGAAGGAAACCTCGGTAGAGAATCCGTGCTTCAGCGACAACAGCCGCTACTGAGGGTGGAAGCATTTTGTTGTGTGCGTGCGTGAGAGCACTGAAAGGGATTCCAAACCTTTTCACGAGTGAAACTCAGGCCCCAGCAAAAGGCAGAACAACACTCCCCATGTGTTTGACTAAGCTAGCACAGCGGCCCTACTTTTGCATTGAAGTCTAATCAGTAGGGTTCTACTCGAACAAACAACAGTGTCCAGAAACAGGGTTTTAGCTTCCAATGACCTCTCTGTGGGAGGAAGAAGTTTCGGGTTTAGTTTGGGTGAGAGCCACAGGACTGGTTCCACTTCGGAAAATCGGGGTAGAGACAGGTCGGTACAGAAGGCAGCTCACAAATCACATCATGGTTATGGGGCTAGTAGCATTGCCCCGGGTTGTGCGTGGAGGCTGAAAGCCAGCCACCTAACTCGAAGGAAAAACTCGGTAGAGGATCTGTGCTTCATTGAAAACAGCCCCTCCTGAGGGTGGAAGCATTTTGTTGTGCGCATGCCTGAGAGCACTGCAAGGGAGTCCAAAGCTCTTTACGCGTGAGACTCAGGCCCCATCAAAGGCAAGACAAGACTCCCGGTGTGTTTCATTTAGCTAGCACAGTGGCCCTACTTTTGCATGGAAGTCTAATCGCTAGCATTCTAACTCGAAGAACCAACAGGGTACAGAAACAGTGTTTTAGCTTCCGACGACCTCTCTGTGGGAGGAAGCAGTTTAGGGTGTAGTGTGGGTGAGAGTCACGGGACTGGTGCCATTTCGTAAAATCGGGGTAGAGACAGGCCCGTACAAATGGCAGCTCACAAATCAAATCATGGTTATGGGGCTAGTAGCGTTGCCCCCGCGGAGTGCGCAGGCTGATATTCAGCCACCCATCTCGAAGGAAAAACTCGGTAGAGAATCTGTGCTTCATTGAAAACAGCCGCTCCTGAGGGTGGAATCCTTTAGTTGTGTGCGTGGGTGCGAGCACTGCAAGGGAGTACGAAGCTTTTTACGAGTGCGACTCAGGCCCCAGCCAAAGGCAGGACAAGACTCCCCATGTGTTTGTTTTAGCTAGCACTGCGGCCCTACTTTTGCATGGAAATCTAATCGCAAGCGTTCCAACTGGAAGAAAGAACAGTGTACAGAAACAGTGTTTTAGCTTCCGAAGACCTCCCTGTGCGTGGAAGCCGTTTAGGGTGTAGTGTGGATGAGAGTCACGGGACTTGTTCCATTTTGTAAAATCGGGGTAGAGACAGGCCCGTACAAATGGCAGCTCACCAATCAAATCATGGTTATGGGGCTAGTAGCATTGCCAAGGGGGTGCGTGCAGCCTGAAAGCCAGCCACCTAACTCGAAGGAAAAACTCGGTACAGAATCCGTGCTTATTGAAAACAGCCGCTCCTGAGGGTGGAAGCATTTTGTTGTGTGCATGCCTGAGAGCACTGCAAGGGAGTCCAAAGCTCATTACGAGTGAGACTCAGGCCCCAGCAAAGGCAAGACAAGACTCCCGGTGTGTTTCATTTAGCTAGCACAGCGGCCCTACTTTTGCATAGAAGTCGAATCGCTAGAATTCTAACTCGAAGAAACAAGAGTGTACAGAAACACTGTTTTATCTTCCGACGACCTCTCTGTGGGAGGAAGCCGTTTAGGGTGTACTGTGGGTGAGAGCCTGGGGATGAGTTCCATTTCGTAAAATCGGGGTAGAGACAGGCCGGTACAGAAGGCAGCTCACAAATCACATCATGGTTATGGGGCTAGTAGCGTTGCCCCAGGGGAGCGTGCAGGCTGAAATTCAGCCACCTACCTCGAAGGAAAAACTCGCTAGAGAATCCGTGCTTCAGCAAAAACAGCTGCTCCGGAGGGTGGAAGCATTTTGTTGTGTGCGTGCGTGAGAGCACTGCCAGGGAGTCTAAAGCTCTTACGAATGAGACTCAGGCCCCACCAAAAGGCAGGACAAGACTCCCGGTGTGTTTGACCTAGCATGCACTGCGGCCCTACTTTTGCATTGAAGTCTAATCGGTAGGGTTCTAACTCGAACAAACAACAGTGTACAGAAACAGGGTTTTAGCTTCCGACGACCTCTCTGTGGGAGGAAGCCGTTTAGGGTGTACTGTGTGTGAGAGCCTGGGGATGGGTTCCATTTCGTAAAATCGGGGTAGAGACAGGCCGGAACAGAAGGCAGCTCACAAATCACATCATGTTTATGGGGCTAGGAGCGTGGCCACGGGGGAGCGTGCAGGCTGAAAGTCAGCCACCTAACACGAAGGAAACCTCGGTAGAGAATCCGTGCTTCAGCGACAACAGCCGCTACTGAGGGCGGAAGCATTTTGTTGTGTGCGTGCGTGAGAGCACTGAAAGGGATTCCAAACCTTTTCACGAGTGAAACTCAGGCCCCAGCAAAAGGCAGAACAACACTCCCCATGTGTTTGACTAAGCTAGCACAGCGGCCCTACTTTTGCATTGAAGTCTAATCAGTAGGGTTCTACTCGAACAAACAACAGTGTCCAGAAACAGGGTTTTAGCTTCCAATGACCTCTCTGTGGGAGCAAGAAGTTTCGGGTTTAGTTTGGGTGAGAGCCACAGGACTGGTTCCACTTCGGAAAATCGGGGTAGAGACAGGTCGGTACAGAAGGCAGCTCACAAATCACATCATGGTTATGGGGCTAGTAGCATTGCCCCGGGTTGTGCGTGGAGGCTGAAAGCCAGCCACCTAACTCGAAGGAAAAACTCGGTAGAGGATCTGTGCTTCATTGAAAACAGCCCCTCCTGAGGGTGGAAGCATTTTGTTGTGCGCATGCCTGAGAGCACTGCAAGGGAGTCCAAAGCTCTTTACGCGTGAGACTCAGGCCCCATCAAAGGCAAGACAAGACTCCCGGTGTGTTTCATTTAGCTAGCACAGTGGCCCTACTTTTGCATGGAAGTCCAATCGCTAGCATTCTAACTCGAAGAACCAACAGGGTACAGAAACCGTGTTTTAGCTTCCGACGACCTCTCTGTGGGAGGAAGCAGTTTAGGGTGTAGTGTGGGTGAGAGTCACGGGACTGGTGCCATTTCGTAAAATCGGGGTAGAGACAGGCCCGTACAAATGGCAGCTCACAAATCAAATCATGGTTATGGGGCTAGTAGCGTTGCCCCCGCGGAGTGCGCAGGCTGATATTCAGCCACCCATCTCGAAGGAAAAACTCGGTAGAGAATCTGTGCTTCATTGAAAACAGCCGCTCCTGAGGGTGGAATCCTTTAGTTGTGTGCGTGGGTGCGAGCACTGCAAGGGAGTACGAAGCTTTTTACGAGTGCGACTCAGGCCCCAGCCAAAGGCAGGACAAGACTCCCCATGTGTTTGTTTTAGCTAGCACTGCGGCCCTACTTTTGCATGGAAATCTAATCGCAAGCGTTCCAACTGGAAGAAAGAACAGTGTACAGAAACAGTGTTTTAGCTTCCGAAGACCTCCCTGTGCGTGGAAGCCGTTTAGGGTGTAGTGTGGATGAGAGTCACGGGACTTGTTCCATTTTGTAAAATCGGGGTAGAGACAGGCCCGTACAAATGGCAGCTCACCAATCAAATCATGGTTATGGGGCTAGTAGCATTGCCCAGGGGGTGCGTGCAGCCTGAAAGCCAGCCACCTAACTCGAAGGAAAAACTCGGTACAGAATCCGTGCTTATTGAAAACAGCCGCTCCTGAGGGTGGAAGCATTTTGTTGTGTGCATGCCTGAGAGCACTGCAAGGGAGTCCAAAGCTCATTACGAGTGAGACTCAGGCCCCAGCAAAGGCAAGACAAGACTCCCGGTGTGTTTCATTTAGCTAGCACAGCGGCCCTACTTTTGCATAGAAGTCGAATCGCTAGAATTCTAACTCGAAGAAACAAGAGTGTACAGAAACACTGTTTTATCTTCCGACGACCTCTCTGTGGGAGGAAGCCGTTTAGGGTGTACTGTGGGTGAGAGCCTGGGGATGAGTTCCATTTCGTAAAATCGGGGTAGAGACAGGCCGGTACAGAAGGCAGCTCACAAATCACATCATGGTTATGGGGCTAGTAGCGTTGCCCCAGGGGAGCGTGCAGGCTGAAATTCAGCCACCTACCTCGAAGGAAAAACTCGCTAGAGAATCCGTGCTTCAGCAAAAACAGCCGCTCCGGAGGGTGGAAGCATTTTGTTGCGTGCGTGCGTGAGAGCACTGCCAGGGAGTCTAAAGCTCTTACGAATGAGACTCAGGCCCCACCAAAAGGCAGGACAAGACTCCCGGTGTGTTTGACCTAGCATGCACTGCGGCCCTACTTTTGCATTGAAGTCTAATCGGTAGGGTTCTAACTCGAACAAACAACAGTGTACAGAAACAGGGTTTTAGCTTCCGACGACCTCTCTGTGGGAGGAAGCCGTTTAGGGTGTACTGTGTGTGAGAGCCTGGGGATGGGTTCCATTTCGTAAAATCGGGGTAGAGACAGGCCGGAACAGAAGGCAGCTCACAAATCACATCATGTTTATGGGGCTAGGAGCGTGGCCACGGGGGAGCGTGCAGGCTGAAAGTCAGCCACCTAACACGAAGGAAACCTCGGTAGAGAATCCGTGCTTCAGCGACAACAGCCGCTACTGAGGGCGGAAGCATTTTGTTGTGTGCGTGCGTGAGAGCACTGAAAGGGATTCCAAACCTTTTCACGAGTGAAACTCAGGCCCCAACAAAAGGCAGAACAACACTCCCCATGTGTTTGACTAAGCTAGCACAGCGGCCCTACTTTTGCATTGAAGTCTAATCAGTAGGGTTCTACTCGAACAAACAACAGTGTCCAGAAACAGGGTTTTAGCTTCCAATGACCTCTCTGTGGGAGGAAGAAGTTTCGGGTTTAGTTTGGGTGAGAGCCACAGGACTGGTTCCACTTCGGAAAATCGGGGTAGAGACAGGTCGGTACAGAAGGCAGCTCACAAATCACATCATGGTTATGGGGCTAGTAGCATTGCCCCGGGTTGTGCGTGGAGGCTGAAAGCCAGCCACCTAACTCGAAGGAAAAACTCGGTAGAGGATCTGTGCTTCATTGAAAACAGCCCCTCCTGAGGGTGGAAGCATTTTGTTGTGCGCATGCCTGAGAGCACTGCAAGGGAGTCCAAAGCTCTTTACGCGTGAGACTCAGGCCCCATCAAAGGCAAGACAAGACTCCCGGTGTGTTTCATTTAGCTAGCACAGTGGCCCTACTTTTGCATGGAAGTCTAATCGCTAGCATTCTAACTCGAAGAACCAACAGGGTACAGAAACAGTGTTTTAGCTTCCGACGACCTCTCTGTGGGAGGAAGCAGTTTAGGGTGTAGTGTGGGTGAGAGTCACGGGACTGGTGCCATTTCGTAAAATCGGGGTAGAGACAGGCCCGTACAAATGGCAGCTCACAAATCAAATCATGGTTATGGGGCTAGTAGCGTTGCCCCCGCGGAGTGCGCAGGCTGATATTCAGCCACCCATCTCGAAGGAAAAACTCGGTAGAGAATCTGTGCTTCATTGAAAACAGCCGCTCCTGAGGGTGGAATCCTTTAGTTGTGTGCGTGGGTGCGAGCACTGCAAGGGAGTACGAAGCTTTTTACGAGTGCGACTCAGGCCCCAGCCAAAGGCAGGACAAGACTCCCCATGTGTTTGTTTTAGCTAGCACTGCGGCCCTACTTTTGCATGGAAATCTAATCGCAAGCGTTCCAACTGGAAGAAAGAACAGTGTACAGAAACAGTGTTTTAGCTTCCGAAGACCTCCCTGTGCGTGGAAGCCGTTTAGGGTGTAGTGTGGATGAGAGTCACGGGACTTGTTCCATTTTGTAAAATCGGGGTAGAGACAGGCCCGTACAAATGGCAGCTCACCAATCAAATCATGGTTATGGGGCTAGTAGCATTGCCCAGGGGGTGCGTGCAGCCTGAAAGCCAGCCACCTAACTCGAAGGAAAAACTCGGTACAGAATCCGTGCTTATTGAAAACAGCCGCTCCTGAGGGTGGAAGCATTTTGTTGTGTGCATGCCTGAGAGCACTGCAAGGGAGTCCAAAGCTCATTACGAGTGAGACTCAGGCCCCAGCAAAGGCAAGACAAGACTCCCGGTGTGTTTCATTTAGCTAGCACAGCGGCCCTACTTTTGCATAGAAGTCGAATCGCTAGAATTCTAACTCGAAGAAACAAGAGTGTACAGAAACACTGTTTTATCTTCCGACGACCTCTCTGTGGGAGGAAGCCGTTTAGGGTGTACTGTGGGTGAGAGCCTGGGGATGAGTTCCATTTCGTAAAATCGGGGTAGAGACAGGCCGGTACAGAAGGCAGCTCACAAATCACATCATGGTTATGGGGCTAGTAGCGTTGCCCCAGGGGAGCGTGCAGGCTGAAATTCAGCCACCTACCTCGAAGGAAAAACTCGCTAGAGAATCCGTGCTTCAGCAAAAACAGCCGCTCCGGAGGGTGGAAGCATTTTGTTGTGTGCGTGCGTGAGAGCACTGCCAGGGAGTCTAAAGCTCTTACGAATGAGACTCAGGCCCCACCAAAAGGCAGGACAAGACTCCCGGTGTGTTTGACCTAGCATGCACTGCGGCCCTACTTTTGCATTGAAGTCTAATCGGTAGGGTTCTAACTCGAACAAACAACAGTGTACAGAAACAGGGTTTTAGCTTCCGACGACCTCTCTGTGGGAGGAAGCCGTTTAGGGTGTACTGTGTGTGAGAGCCTGGGGATGGGTTCCATTTCGTAAAATCGGGGTAGAGACAGGCCGGAACAGAAGGCAGCTCACAAATCACATCATGTTTATGGGGCTAGGAGCGTGGCCACGGGGGAGCGTGCAGGCTGAAAGTCAGCCACCTAACACGAAGGAAACCTCGGTAGAGAATCCGTGCTTCAGCGACAACAGCCGTTACTGAGGGCGGAAGCATTTTGTTGTGTGCGTGCGTGAGAGCACTGAAAGGGATTCCAAACCTTTTCACGAGTGAAACTCAGGCCCCAGCAAAAGGCAGAACAACACTCCCCATGTGTTTGACTAAGCTAGCACAGCGGCCCTACTTTTGCATTGAAGTCTAATCAGTAGGGTTCTACTCGAACAAACAACAGTGTCCAGAAACAGGGTTTTAGCTTCCAATGACCTCTCTGTGGGAGGAAGAAGTTTCGGGTTTAGTTTGGGTGAGAGCCACAGGACTGGTTCCACTTCGGAAAATCGGGGTAGAGACAGGTCGGTACAGAAGGCAGCTCACAAATCACATCATGGTTATGGGGCTAGTAGCATTGCCCCGGGTTGTGCGTGGAGGCTGAAAGCCAGCCACCTAACTCGAAGGAAAAACTCGGTAGAGGATCTGTGCTTCATTGAAAACAGCCCCTCCTGAGGGTGGAAGCATTTTGTTGTGCGCATGCCTGAGAGCACTGCAAGGGAGTCCAAAGCTCTTTACGCGTGAGACTCAGGCCCCATCAAAGGCAAGACAAGACTCCCGGTGTGTTTCATTTAGCTAGCACAGTGGCCCTACTTTTGCATGGAAGTCTAATCGCTAGCATTCTAACTCGAAGAACCAACAGGGTACAGAAACAGTGTTTTAGCTTCCGACGACCTCTCTGTGGGAGGAAGCAGTTTAGGGTGTAGTGTGGGTGAGAGTCACGGGACTGGTGCCATTTCGTAAAATCGGGGTAGAGACAGGCCCGTACAAATGGCAGCTCACAAATCAAATCATGGTTATGGGGCTAGTAGCGTTGCCCCCGCGGAGAGCGCAGGCTGATATTCAGCCACCCATCTCGAAGGAAAAACTCGGTAGAGAATCTGTGCTTCATTGAAAACAGCCGCTCCTGAGGGTGGAATCCTTTAGTTGTGTGCGTGGGTGCGAGCACTGCAAGGGAGTACGAAGCTTTTTACGAGCGCGACTCAGGCCCCAGCCAAAGGCAGGACAAGACTCCCCATGGGTTTGTTTTAGCTAGCACTGCGGCCCTACTTTTGCATGGAAATCTAATCGCAAGCGTTCCAACTGGAAGAAAGAACAGTGTACAGAAACAGTGTTTTAGCTTCCGAAGACCTCCCTGTGCGTGGAAGCCGTTTAGGGTGTAGTGTGGATGAGAGTCACGGGACTTGTTCCATTTTGTAAAATCGGGGTAGAGACAGGCCCGTACAAATGGCAGCTCACCAATCAAATCATGGTTATGGGGCTAGTAGCATTGCCCAGGGGGTGCGTGCAGCCTGAAAGCCAGCCACCTAACTCGAAGGAAAAACTCGGTACAGAATCCGTGCTTATTGAAAACAGCCGCTCCTGAGGGTGGAAGCATTTTGTTGTGTGCATGCCTGAGAGCACTGCAAGGGAGTCCAAAGCTCATTACGAGTGAGACTCAGGCCCCAGCAAAGGCAAGACAAGACTCCCGGTGTGTTTCATTTAGCTAGCACAGCGGCCCTACTTTTGCATAGAAGTCGAATCGCTAGAATTCTAACTCGAAGAAACAAGAGTGTACAGAAACACTGTTTTATCTTCCGACGACCTCTCTGTGGGAGGAAGCCGTTTAGGGTGTACTGTGGGTGAGAGCCTGGGGATGAGTTCCATTTCGTAAAATCGGGGTAGAGACAGGCCGGTACAGAAGGCAGCTCACAAATCACATCATGGTTATGGGGCTAGTAGCGTTGCCCCAGGGGAGCGTGCAGGCTGAAATTCAGCCACCTACCTCGAAGGAAAAACTCGCTAGAGAATCCGTGCTTCAGCAAAAACAGCCGCTCCGGAGGGTGGAAGCATTTTGTTGCGTGCGTGCGTGAGAGCACTGCCAGGGAGTCTAAAGCTCTTACGAATGAGACTCAGGCCCCACCAAAAGGCAGGACAAGACTCCCGGTGTGTTTGACCTAGCATGCACTGCGGCCCTACTTTTGCATTGAAGTCTAATCGGTAGGGTTCTAACTCGAACAAACAACAGTGTACAGAAACAGGGTTTTAGCTTCCGACGACCTCTCTGTGGGAGGAAGCCGTTTAGGGTGTACTGTGTGTGAGAGCCTGGGGATGGGTTCCATTTCGTAAAATCGGGGTAGAGACAGGCCGGAACAGAAGGCAGCTCACAAATCACATCATGTTTATGGGGCTAGGAGCGTGGCCACGGGGGAGCGTGCAGGCTGAAAGTCAGCCACCTAACACGAAGGAAACCTCGGTAGAGAATCCGTGCTTCAGCGACAACAGCCGTTACTGAGGGCGGAAGCATTTTGTTGTGTGCGTGCGTGAGAGCACTGAAAGGGATTCCAAACCTTTTCACGAGTGAAACTCAGGCCCCAGCAAAAGGCAGAACAACACTCCCCATGTGTTTGACTAAGCTAGCACAGCGGCCCTACTTTTGCATTGAAGTCTAATCAGTAGGGTTCTACTCGAACAAACAACAGTGTCCAGAAACAGGGTTTTAGCTTCCAATGACCTCTCTGTGGGAGGAAGAAGTTTCGGGTTTAGTTTGGGTGAGAGCCACAGGACTGGTTCCACTTCGGAAAATCGGGGTAGAGACAGGTCGGTACAGAAGGCAGCTCACAAATCACATCATGGTTATGGGGCTAGTAGCATTGCCCCGGGTTGTGCGTGGAGGCTGAAAGCCAGCCACCTAACTCGAAGGAAAAACTCGGTAGAGGATCTGTGCTTCATTGAAAACAGCCCCTCCTGAGGGTGGAAGCATTTTGTTGTGCGCATGCCTGAGAGCACTGCAAGGGAGTCCAAAGCTCTTTACGCGTGAGACTCAGGCCCCATCAAAGGCAAGACAAGACTCCCGGTGTGTTTCATTTAGCTAGCACAGTGGCCCTACTTTTGCATGGAAGTCTAATCGCTAGCATTCTAACTCGAAGAACCAACAGGGTACAGAAACAGTGTTTTAGCTTCCGACGACCTCTCTGTGGGAGGAAGCAGTTTAGGGTGTAGTGTGGGTGAGAGTCACGGGACTGGTGCCATTTCGTAAAATCGGGGTAGAGACAGGCCCGTACAAATGGCAGCTCACAAATCAAATCATGGTTATGGGGCTAGTAGCGTTGCCCCCGCGGAGTGCGCAGGCTGATATTCAGCCACCCATCTCGAAGGAAAAACTCGGTAGAGAATCTGTGCTTCATTGAAAACAGCCGCTCCTGAGGGTGGAATCCTTTAGTTGTGTGCGTGGGTGCGAGCACTGCAAGGGAGTACGAAGCTTTTTACGAGTGCGACTCAGGCCCCAGCCAAAGGCAGGACAAGACTCCCCATGTGTTTGTTTTAGCTAGCACTGCGGCCCTACTTTTGCATGGAAATCTAATCGCAAGCGTTCCAACTGGAAGAAAGAACAGTGTACAGAAACAGTGTTTTAGCTTCCGAAGACCTCCCTGTGCGTGGAAGCCGTTTAGGGTGTAGTGTGGATGAGAGTCACGGGACTTGTTCCATTTTGTAAAATCGGGGTAGAGACAGGCCCGTACAAATGGCAGCTCACCAATCAAATCATGGTTATGGGGCTAGTAGCATTGCCCAGGGGGTGCGTGCAGCCTGAAAGCCAGCCACCTAACTCGAAGGAAAAACTCGGTACAGAATCCGTGCTTATTGAAAACAGCCGCTCCTGAGGGTGGAAGCATTTTGTTGTGTGCATGCCTGAGAGCACTGCAAGGGAGTCCAAAGCTCATTACGAGTGAGACTCAGGCCCCAGCAAAGGCAAGACAAGACTCCCGGTGTGTTTCATTTAGCTAGCACAGCGGCCCTACTTTTGCATAGAAGTCGAATCGCTAGAATTCTAACTCGAAGAAACAAGAGTGTACAGAAACACTGTTTTATCTTCCGACGACCTCTCTGTGGGAGGAAGCCGTTTAGGGTGTACTGTGGGTGAGAGCCTGGGGATGAGTTCCATTTCGTAAAATCGGGGTAGAGACAGGCCGGTACAGAAGGCAGCTCACAAATCACATCATGGTTATGGGGCTAGTAGCGTTGCCCCAGGGGAGCGTGCAGGCTGAAATTCAGCCACCTACCTCGAAGGAAAAACTCGCTAGAGAATCCGTGCTTCAGCAAAAACAGCCGCTCCGGAGGGTGGAAGCATTTTGTTGTGTGCGTGCGTGAGAGCACTGCCAGGGAGTCTAAAGCTCTTACGAATGAGACTCAGGCCCCACCAAAAGGCAGGACAAGACTCCCGGTGTGTTTGACCTAGCATGCACTGCGGCCCTACTTTTGCATTGAAGTCTAATCGGTAGGGTTCTAACTCGAACAAACAACAGTGTACAGAAACAGGGTTTTAGCTTCCGACGACCTCTCTGTGGGAGGAAGCCGTTTAGGGTGTACTGTGTGTGAGAGCCTGGGGATGGGTTCCATTTCGTAAAATCGGGGTAGAGACAGGCCGGAACAGAAGGCAGCTCACAAATCACATCATGTTTATGGGGCTAGGAGCGTGGCCACGGGGGAGCGTGCAGGCTGAAAGTCAGCCACCTAACACGAAGGAAACCTCGGTAGAGAATCCGTGCTTCAGCGACAACAGCCGCTACTGAGGGCGGAAGCATTTTGTTGTGTGCGTGCGTGAGAGCACTGAAAGGGATTCCAAACCTTTTCACGACTGAAACTCAGGCCCCAGCAAAAGGCAGAACAACACTCCCCATGTGTTTGACTAAGCTAGCACAGCGGCCCTACTTTTGCATTGAAGTCTAATCAGTAGGGTTCTACTCGAACAAACAACAGTGTCCAGAAACAGGGTTTTAGCTTCCAATGACCTCTCTGTGGGAGGAAGAAGTTTCGGGTTTAGTTTGGGTGAGAGCCACAGGACTGGTTCCACTTCGGAAAATCGGGGTAGAGACAGGTCGGTACAGAAGGCAGCTCACAAATCACATCATGGTTATGGGGCTAGTAGCATTGCCCCGGGTTGTGCGTGGAGGCTGAAAGCCAGCCACCTAACTCGAAGGAAAAACTCGGTAGAGGATCTGTGCTTCATTGAAAACAGCCCCTCCTGAGGGTGGAAGCATTTTGTTGTGCGCATGCCTGAGAGCACTGCAAGGGAGTCCAAAGCTCTTTACGCGTGAGACTCAGGCCCCATCAAAGGCAAGACAAGACTCCCGGTGTGTTTCATTTAGCTAGCACAGTGGCCCTACTTTTGCATGGAAGTCTAATCGCTAGCATTCTAACTCGAAGAACCAACAGGGTACAGAAACAGTGTTTTAGCTTCCGACGACCTCTCTGTGGGAGGAAGCAGTTTAGGGTGTAGTGTGGGTGAGAGTCACGGGACTGGTGCCATTTCGTAAAATCGGGGTAGAGACAGGCCCGTACAAATGGCAGCTCACAAATCAAATCATGGTTATGGGGCTAGTAGCGTTGCCCCCGCGGAGAGCGCAGGCTGATATTCAGCCACCCATCTCGAAGGAAAAACTCGGTAGAGAATCTGTGCTTCATTGAAAACAGCCGCTCCTGAGGGTGGAATCCTTTAGTTGTGTGCGTGGGTGCGAGCACTGCAAGGGAGTACGAAGCTTTTTACGAGTGCGACTCAGGCCCCAGCCAAAGGCAGGACAAGACTCCCCATGTGTTTGTTTTAGCTAGCACTGCGGCCCTACTTTTGCATGGAAATCTAATCGCAAGCGTTCCAACTGGAAGAAAGAACAGTGTACAGAAACAGTGTTTTAGCTTCCGAAGACCTCCCTGTGCGTGGAAGCCGTTTAGGGTGTAGTGTGGATGAGAGTCACGGGACTTGTTCCATTTTGTAAAATCGGGGTAGAGACAGGCCCGTACAAATGGCAGCTCACCAATCAAATCATGGTTATGGGGCTAGTAGCATTGCCCAGGGGGTGCGTGCAGCCTGAAAGCCAGCCACCTAACTCGAAGGAAAAACTCGGTACAGAATCCGTGCTTATTGAAAACAGCCGCTCCTGAGGGTGGAAGCATTTTGTTGTGTGCATGCCTGAGAGCACTGCAAGGGAGTCCAAAGCTCATTACGAGTGAGACTCAGGCCCCAGCAAAGGCAAGACAAGACTCCCGGTGTGTTTCATTTAGCTAGCACAGCGGCCCTACTTTTGCATAGAAGTCGAATCGCTAGAATTCTAACTCGAAGAAACAAGAGTGTACAGAAACACTGTTTTATCTTCCGACGACCTCTCTGTGGGAGGAAGCCGTTTAGGGTGTACTGTGGGTGAGAGCCTGGGGATGAGTTCCATTTCGTAAAATCGGGGTAGAGACAGGCCGGTACAGAAGGCAGCTCACAAATCACATCATGGTTATGGGGCTAGTAGCATTGCCCCAGGGGAGCGTGCAGGCTGAAATTCAGCCACCTACCTCGAAGGAAAAACTCGCTAGAGAATCCGTGCTTCAGCAAAAACAGCCGCTCCGGAGGGTGGAAGCATTTTGTTGCGTGCGTGCGTGAGAGCACTGCCAGGGAGTCTAAAGCTCTTACGAATGAGACTCAGGCCCCACCAAAAGGCAGGACAAGACTCCCGGTGTGTTTGACCTAGCATGCACTGCGGCCCTACTTTTGCATTGAAGTCTAATCGGTAGGGTTCTAACTCGAACAAACAACAGTGTACAGAAACAGGGTTTTAGCTTCCGACGACCTCTCTGTGGGAGGAAGCCGTTTAGGGTGTACTGTGTGTGAGAGCCTGGGGATGGGTTCCATTTCGTAAAATCGGGCTAGAGACAGGCCGGAACAGAAGGCAGCTCACAAATCACATCATGTTTATGGGGCTAGGAGTGTGGCCACGGGGGAGCGTGCAGGCTGAAAGTCAGCCACCTAACACGAAGGAAACCTCGGTAGAGAATCCGTGCTTCAGCGACAACAGCCGCTACTGAGGGCGGAAGCATTTTTTTGTGTGCGTGCGTGAGAGCACTGAAAGGGATTCCAAACCTTTTCACGAGTGAAACTCAGGCCCCAGCAAAAGGCAGAACAACACTCCCCATGTGTTTGACTAAGCTAGCACAGCGGCCCTACTTTTGCATTGAAGTCTAATCAGTAGGGTTCTACTCGAACAAACAACAGTGTCCAGAAACAGGGTTTTAGCTTCCAATGACCTCTCTGTGGGAGGAAGAAGTTTCGGGTTTAGTTTGGGTGAGAGCCACAGGACTGGTTCCACTTCGGAAAATCGGGGTAGAGACAGGTCGGTACAGAAGGCAGCTCACAAATCACATCATGGTTATGGGGCTAGTAGCATTGCCCCGGGTTGTGCGTGGAGGCTGAAAGCCAGCCACCTAACTCGAAGGAAAAACTCGGTAGAGGATCTGTGCTTCATTGAAAACAGCCCCTCCTGAGGGTGGAAGCATTTTGTTGTGCGCATGCCTGAGAGCACTGCAAGGGAGTCCAAAGCTCTTTACGCGTGAGACTCAGGCCCCATCAAAGGCAAGACAAGACTCCCGGTGTGTTTCATTTAGCTAGCACAGTGGCCCTACTTTTGCATGGAAGTCTAATCGCTAGCATTCTAACTCGAAGAACCAACAGGGTACAGAAACAGTGTTTTAGCTTCCGACGACCTCTCTGTGGGAGGAAGCAGTTTAGGGTGTAGTGTGGGTGAGAGTCACGGGACTGGTGCCATTTCGTAAAATCGGGGTAGAGACAGGCCCGTACAAATGGCAGCTCACAAATCAAATCATGGTTATGGGGCTAGTAGCGTTGCCCCCGCGGAGTGCGCAGGCTGATATTCAGCCACCCATCACGAAGGAAAAACTCGGTAGAGAATCTGTGCTTCATTGAAAACAGCCGCTCCTGAGGGTGGAATCCTTTAGTTGTGTGCGTGGGTGCGAGCACTGCAAGGGAGTACGAAGCTTTTTACGAGTGCGACTCAGGCCCCAGCCAAAGGCAGGACAAGACTCCCCATGTGTTTGTTTTAGCTAGCACTGTGGCCCTACTTTTGCATGGAAATCTAATCGCAAGCGTTCCAACTGGAAGAAAGAACAGTGTACAGAAACAGTGTTTTAGCTTCCGAAGACCTCCCTGTGCGTGGAAGCCGTTTAGGGTGTAGTGTGGATGAGAGTCACGGGACTTGTTCCATTTTGTAAAATCGGGGTAGAGACAGGCCCGTACAAATGGCAGCTCACCAATCAAATCATGGTTATGGGGCTAGTAGCATTGCCCAGGGGGTGCGTGCAGCCTGAAAGCCAGCCACCTAACTCGAAGGAAAAACTCGGTACAGAATCCGTGCTTATTGAAAACAGCCGCTCCTGAGGGTGGAAGCATTTTGTTGTGTGCATGCCTGAGAGCACTGCAAGGGAGTCCAAAGCTCATTACGAGTGAGACTCAGGCCCCAGCAAAGGCAAGACAAGACTCCCGGTGTGTTTCATTTAGCTAGCACAGCGGCCCTACTTTTGCATAGAAGTCGAATCGCTAGAATTCTAACTCGAAGAAACAAGAGTGTACAGAAACACTGTTTTATCTTCCGACGACCTCTCTGTGGGAGGAAGCCGTTTAGGGTGTACTGTGGGTGAGAGCCTGGGGATGAGTTCCATTTCGTAAAATCGGGGTAGAGACAGGCCGGTACAGAAGGCAGCTCACAAATCACATCATGGTTATGGGGCTAGTAGCGTTGCCCCAGGGGAGCGTGCAGGCTGAAATTCAGCCACCTACCTCGAAGGAAAAACTCGCTAGAGAATCCGTGCTTCAGCAAAAAGAGCCGCTCCGGAGGGTGGAAGCATTTTGTTGCGTGCGTGCGTGAGAGCACTGCCAGGGAGTCTAAAGCTCTTACGAATGAGACTCAGGCCCCACCAAAAGGCAGGACAAGACTCCCGGTGTGTTTGACCGAGCATGCACTGCGGCCCTACTTTTGCATTGAAGTCTAATCGGTAGGGTTCTAACTCGAACAAACAACAGTGTACAGAAACAGGGTTTTAGCTTCCGACGACCTCTCTGTGGGAGGAAGCCGTTTAGGGTGTACTGTGTGTGAGAGCCTGGGGATGGGTTCCATTTCGTAAAATCGGGGTAGAGACAGGCCGGAACAGAAGGCAGCTCACAAATCACATCATGTTTATGGGGCTAGTAGCGTGGCCACGGGGGAGCGTGCAGGCTGAAAGTCAGCCACCTAACACGAAGGAAACCTCGGTAGAGAATCCGTGCTTCAGCGACAACAGCCGCTACTGAGGGCGGAAGCATTTTGTTGTGTGCGTGCGTGAGAGCACTGAAAGGGATTCCAAACCTTTTCACGAGTGAAACTCAGGCCCCAGCAAAAGGCAGAACAACACTCCCCATGTGTTTGACTAAGCTAGCACAGCGGCCCTACTTTTGCATTGAAGTCTAATCAGTAGGGTTCTACTCGAACAAACAACAGTGTCCAGAAACAGGGTTTTAGCTTCCAATGACCTCTCTGTGGGAGGAAGAAGTTTCGGGTTTAGTTTGGGTGAGAGCCACAGGACTGGTTCCACTTCGGAAAATCGGGGTAGAGACAGGTCGGTACAGAAGGCAGCTCACAAATCACATCATGGTTATGGGGCTAGTAGCATTGCCCCGGGTTGTGCGTGGAGGCTGAAAGCCAGCCACCTAACTCGAAGGAAAAACTCGGTAGAGGATCTGTGCTTCATTGAAAACAGCCCCTCCTGAGGGTGGAAGCATTTTGTTGTGCGCATGCCTGAGAGCACTGCAAGGGAGTCCAAAGCTCTTTACGCGTGAGACTCAGGCCCCATCAAAGGCAAGACAAGACTCCCGGTGTGTTTCATTTAGCTAGCACAGTGGCCCTACTTTTGCATGGAAGTCCAATCGCTAGCATTCTAACTCGAAGAACCAACAGGGTACAGAAACAGTGTTTTAGCTTCCGACGACCTCTCTGTGGGAGGAAGCAGTTTAGGGTGTAGTGTGGGTGAGAGTCACGGGACTGGTGCCATTTCGTAAAATCGGGGTAGAGACAGGCCCGTACAAATGGCAGCTCACAAATCAAATCATGGTTATGGGGCTAGTAGCGTTGCCCCCGCGGAGTGCGCAGGCTGATATTCAGCCACCCATCTCGAAGGAAAAACTCGGTAGAGAATCTGTGCTTCATTGAAAACAGCCGCTCCTGAGGGTGGAATCCTTTAGTTGTGTGCGTGGGTGCGAGCACTGCAAGGGAGTACGAAGCTTTTTACGAGTGCGACTCAGGCCCCAGCCAAAGGCAGGACAAGACTCCCCATGTGTTTGTTTTAGCTAGCACTGCGGCCCTACTTTTGCATGGAAATCTAATCGCAAGTGTTCCAACTGGAAGAAAGAACAGTGTACAGAAACAGTGTTTTAGCTTCCGAAGACCTCCCTGTGCGTGGAAGCCGTTTAGGGTGTAGTGTGGATGAGAGTCACGGGACTTGTTCCATTTTGTAAAATCGGGGTAGAGACAGGCCCGTACAAATGGCAGCTCACCAATCAAATCATGGTTATGGGGCTAGTAGCATTGCCCAGGGGGTGCGTGCAGCCTGAAAGCCAGCCACCTAACTCGAAGGAAAAACTCGGTACAGAATCCGTGCTTATTGAAAACAGCCGCTCCTGAGGGTGGAAGCATTTTGTTGTGTGCATGCCTGAGAGCACTGCAAGGGAGTCCAAAGCTCATTACGAGTGAGACTCAGGCCCCAGCAAAGGCAAGACAAGACTCCCGGTGTGTTTCATTTAGCTAGCACAGCGGCCCTACTTTTGCATAGAAGTCGAATCGCTAGAATTCTAACTCGAAGAAACAAGAGTGTACAGAAACACTGTTTTATCTTCCGACGACCTCTCTGTGGGAGGAAGCCGTTTAGGGTGTACTGTGGGTGAGAGCCTGGGGATGAGTTCCATTTCGTAAAATCGGGGTAGAGACAGGCCGGTACAGAAGGCAGCTCACAAATCACATCATGGTTATGGGGCTAGTAGCGTTGCCCCAGGGGAGCGTGCAGGCTGAAATTCAGCCACCTACCTCGAAGGAAAAACTCGCTAGAGAATCCGTGCTTCAGCAAAAACAGCCGCTCCGGAGGGTGGAAGCATTTTGTTGTGTGCGTGCGTGAGAGCACTGCCAGGGAGTCTAAAGCTCTTACGAATGAGACTCAGGCCCCACCAAAAGGCAGGACAAGACTCCCGGTGTGTTTGACCTAGCATGCACTGCGGCCCTACTTTTGCATTGAAGTCTAATCGGTAGGGTTCTAACTCGAACAAACAACAGTGTACAGAAACAGGGTTTTAGCTTCCGACGACCTCTCTGTGGGAGGAAGCCGTTTAGGGTGTACTGTGTGTGAGAGCCTGGGGATGGGTTCCATTTCGTAAAATCGGGGTAGAGACAGGCCGGAACAGAAGGCAGCTCACAAATCACATCATGTTTATGGGGCTAGGAGCGTGGCCACGGGGGAGCGTGCAGGCTGAAAGTCAGCCACCTAACACGAAGGAAACCTCGGTAGAGAATCCGTGCTTCAGCGACAACAGCCGCTACTGAGGGCGGAAGCATTTTGTTGTGTGCGTGCGTGAGAGCACTGAAAGGGATTCCAAACCTTTTCACGAGTGAAACTCAGGCCCCAGCAAAAGGCAGAACAACACTCCCCATGTGTTTGACTAAGCTAGCACAGCGGCCCTACTTTTGCATTGAAGTCTAATCAGTAGGGTTCTACTCGAACAAACAACAGTGTCCAGAAACAGGGTTTTAGCTTCCAATGACCTCTCTGTGGGAGGAAGAAGTTTCGGGTTTAGTTTGGGTGAGAGCCACAGGACTGGTTCCACTTCGGAAAATCGGGGTAGAGACAGGTCGGTACAGAAGGCAGCTCACAAATCACATCATGGTTATGGGGCTAGTAGCATTGCCCCGGGTTGTGCGTGGAGGCTGAAAGCCAGCCACCTAACTCGAAGGAAAAACTCGGTAGAGGATCTGTGCTTCATTGAAAACAGCCCCTCCTGAGGGTGGAAGCATTTTGTTGTGCGCATGCCTGAGAGCACTGCAAGGGAGTCCAAAGCTCTTTACGCGTGAGACTCAGGCCCCATCAAAGGCAAGACAAGACTCCCGGTGTGTTTCATTTAGCTAGCACAGTGGCCCTACTTTTGCATGGAAGTCTAATCGCTAGCATTCTAACTCGAAGAACCAACAGGGTACAGAAACAGTGTTTTAGCTTCCGAGGACCTCTCTGTGGGAGGAAGCAGTTTAGGGTGTAGTGTGGGTGAGAGTCACGGGACTGGTGCCATTTCGTAAAATCGGGGTAGAGACAGGCCCGTACAAATGGCAGCTCACAAATCAAATCATGGTTATGGGGCTAGTAGCGTTGCCCCCGCGGAGTGCGCAGGCTGATATTCAGCCACCCATCTCGAAGGAAAAACTCGGTAGAGAATCTGTGCTTCATTGAAAACAGCCGCTCCTGAGGGTGGAATCCTTTAGTTGTGTGCGTGGGTGCGAGCACTGCAAGGGAGTACGAAGCTTTTTACGAGCGCGACTCAGGCCCCAGCCAAAGGCAGGACAAGACTCCCCATGTGTTTGTTTTAGCTAGCACTGCGGCCCTACTTTTGCATGGAAATCTAATCGCAAGCGTTCCAACTGGAAGAAAGAACAGTGTACAGAAACAGTGTTTTAGCTTCCGAAGACCTCCCTGTGCGTGGAAGCCGTTTAGGGTGTAGTGTGGATGAGAGTCACGGGACTTGTTCCATTTTGTAAAATCGGGGTAGAGACAGGCCCGTACAAATGGCAGCTCACCAATCAAATCATGGTTATGGGGCTAGTAGCATTGCCCAGGGGGTGCGTGCAGCCTGAAAGCCAGCCACCTAACTCGAAGGAAAAACTCGGTACAGAATCCGTGCTTATTGAAAACAGCCGCTCCTGAGGGTGGAAGCATTTTGTTGTGTGCATGCCTGAGAGCACTGCAAGGGAGTCCAAAGCTCATTACGAGTGAGACTCAGGCCCCAGCAAAGGCAAGACAAGACTCCCGGTGTGTTTCATTTAGCTAGCACAGCGGCCCTACTTCTGCATAGAAGTCGAATCGCTAGAATTCTAACTCGAAGAAACAAGAGTGTACAGAAACACTGTTTTATCTTCCGACGACCTCTCTGTGGGAGGAAGCCGTTTAGGGTGTACTGTGGGTGAGAGCCTGGGGATGAGTTCCATTTCGTAAAATCGGGGTAGAGACAGGCCGGTACAGAAGGCAGCTCACAAATCACATCATGGTTATGGGGCTAGTAGCGTTGCCCCAGGGGAGCGTGCAGGCTGAAATTCAGCCACCTACCTCGAAGGAAAAACTCGCTAGAGAATCCGTGCTTCAGCAAAAAGAGCCGCTCCGGAGGGTGGAAGCATTTTGTTGCGTGCGTGCGTGAGAGCACTGCCAGGGAGTCTAAAGCTCTTACGAATGAGACTCAGGCCCCACCAAAAGGCAGGACAAGACTCCCGGTGTGTTTGACCTAGCATGCACTGCGGCCCTACTTTTGCATTGAAGTCTAATCGGTAGGGTTCTAACTCGAACAAACAACAGTGTACAGAAACAGGGTTTTAGCTTCCGACGACCTCTCTGTGGGAGGAAGCCGTTTAGGGTGTACTGTGTGTGAGAGCCTGGGGATGGGTTCCATTTCGTAAAATCGGGGTAGAGACAGGCCGGAACAGAAGGCAGCTCACAAATCACATCATGTTTATGGGGCTAGGAGCGTGGCCACGGGGGAGCGTGCAGGCTGAAAGTCAGCCACCTAACACGAAGGAAACCTCGGTAGAGAATCCGTGCTTCAGCGACAACAGCCGCTACTGAGGGCGGAAGCATTTTGTTGTGTGCGTGCGTGAGAGCACTGAAAGGGATTCCAAACCTTTTCACGAGTGAAACTCAGGCCCCAGCAAAAGGCAGAACAACACTCCCCATGTGTTTGACTAAGCTAGCACAGCGGCCCTACTTTTGCATTGAAGTCTAATCAGTAGGGTTCTACTCGAACAAACAACAGTGTCCAGAAACAGGGTTTTAGCTTCCAATGACCTCTCTGTGGGAGGAAGAAGTTTAGGGTTTAGTTTGGGTGAGAGCCACAGGACTGGTTCCACGTCGGAAAATCGGGGTAGAGACAGGTCGGTACAGAAGGCAGCTCACAAATCACATCATGGTTATGGGGCTAGTAGCATTGCCCCGGGTTGTGCGTGGAGGCTGAAAGCCAGCCACCTAACTCGAAGGAAAAACTCGGTAGAGGATCTGTGCTTCATTGAAAACAGCCCCTCCTGAGGGTGGAAGCATTTTGTTGTGCGCATGCCTGAGAGCACTGCAAGGGAGTCCAAAGCTCTTTACGCGTGAGACTCAGGCCCCATCAAAGGCAAGACAAGACTCCCGGTGTGTTTCATTTAGCTAGCACAGTGGCCCTACTTTTGCATGGAAGTCTAATCGCTAGCATTCTAACTCGAAGAACCAACAGGGTACAGAAACAGTGTTTTAGCTTCCGACGACCTCTCTGTGGGAGGAAGCAGTTTAGGGTGTAGTGTGGGTGAGAGTCACGGGACTGGTGCCATTTCGTAAAATCGGGGTAGAGACAGGCCCGTACAAATGGCAGCTCACAAATCAAATCATGGTTATGGGGCTAGTAGCGTTGCCCCCGCGGAGTGCGCAGGCTGATATTCAGCCACCCATCTCGAAGGAAAAACTCGGTAGAGAATCTGTGCTTCATTGAAAACAGCCGCTCCTGAGGGTGGAATCCTTTAGTTGTGTGCGTGGGTGCGAGCACTGCAAGGGAGTACGAAGCTTTTTACGAGCGCGACTCAGGCCCCAGCCAAAGGCAGGACAAGACTCCCCATGTGTTTGTTTTAGCTAGCACTGCGGCCCTACTTTTGCATGGAAATCTAATCGCAAGCGTTCCAACTGGAAGAAAGAACAGTGTACAGAAACAGTGTTTTAGCTTCCGAAGACCTCCCTGTGCGTGGAAGCCGTTTAGGCTGTAGTGTGGATGAGAGTCACGGGACTTGTTCCATTTTGTAAAATCGGGGTAGAGACAGGCCCATACAAATGGCAGCTCACCAATCAAATCATGGTTATGGGGCTAGTAGCATTGCCCAGGGGGTGCGTGCAGCCTGAAAGCCAGCCACCTAACTCGAAGGAAAAACTCGGTACAGAATCCGTGCTTATTGAAAACAGCCGCTCCTGAGGGTGGAAGCATTTTGTTGTGTGCATGCCTGAGAGCACTGCAAGGGAGTCCAAAGCTCATTACGAGTGAGACTCAGGCCCCAGCAAAGGCAAGACAAGACTCCCGGTGTGTTTCATTTAGCTAGCACAGCGGCCCTACTTTTGCATAGAAGTCGAATCGCTAGAATTCTAACTCGAAGAAACAAGAGTGTACAGAAACACTGTTTTATCTTCCGACGACCTCTCTGTGGGAGGAAGCCGTTTAGGGTGTACTGTGGGTGAGAGCCTGGGGATGAGTTCCATTTCGTAAAATCGGGGTAGAGACAGGCCGGTACAGAAGGCAGCTCACAAATCACATCATGGTTATGGGGCTAGTAGCGTTGCCCCAGGGGAGCGTGCAGGCTGAAATTCAGCCACCTACCTCGAAGGAAAAACTCGCTAGAGAATCCGTGCTTCAGCAAAAAGAGCCGCTCCGGAGGGTGGAAGCATTTTGTTGCGTGCGTGCGTGAGAGCACTGCCAGGGAGTCTAAAGCTCTTACGAATGAGACTCAGGCCCCACCAAAAGGCAGGACAAGACTCCCGGTGTGTTTGACCTAGCATGCACTGCGGCCCTACTTTTGCATTGAAGTCTAATCGGTAGGGTTCTAACTCGAACAAACAACAGTGTACAGAAACAGGGTTTTAGCTTCCGACGACCTCTCTGTGGGAGGAAGCCGTTTAGGGTGTACTGTGTGTGAGAGCCTGGGGATGGGTTCCATTTCGTAAAATCGGGGTAGAGACAGGCCGGAACAGAAGGCAGCTCACAAATCACATCATGTTTATGGGGCTAGGAGCGTGGCCACGGGGGAGCGTGCAGGCTGAAAGTCAGCCACCTAACACGAAGGAAACCTCGGTAGAGAATCCGTGCTTCAGCGACAACAGCCGCTACTGAGGGCGGAAGCATTTTGTTGTGTGCGTGCGTGAGAGCACTGAAAGGGATTCCAAACCTTTTCACGAGTGAAACTCAGGCCCCAGCAAAAGGCAGAACAACACTCCCCATGTGTTTGACTAAGCTAGCACAGCGGCCCTACTTTTGCATTGAAGTCTAATCAGTAGGGTTCTACTCGAACAAACAACAGTGTCCAGAAACAGGGTTTTAGCTTCCAATGACCTCTCTGTGGGAGGAAGAAGTTTCGGGTTTAGTTTGGGTGAGAGCCACAGGACTGGTTCCACTTCGTAAAATCGGGTTAGAGACAGGTCGGTACAGAAGGCAGCTCACAAATCACATCATGGTTATGGGGCTAGTAGCATTGCCCCGGGTTGTGCGTGGAGGCTGAAAGCCAGCCACCTAACTCGAAGGAAAAACTCGGTAGAGGATCTGTGCTTCATTGAAAACAGCCCCTCCTGAGGGTGGAAGCATTTTGTTGTGCGCATGCCTGAGAGCACTGCAAGGGAGTCCAAAGCTCTTTACGCGTGAGACTCAGGCCCCATCAAAGGCAAGACAAGACTCCCGGTGTGTTTCATTTAGCTAGCACAGTGGCCCTACTTTTGCATGGAAGTCTAATCGCTAGCATTCTAACTCGAAGAACCAACAGGGTACAGAAACAGTGTTTTAGCTTCCGACGACCTCTCTGTTGGAGGAAGCAGTTTAGGGTGTAGTGTGGGTGAGAGTCACGGGACTGGTGCCATTTCGTAAAATCGGGGTAGAGACAGGCCCGTACAAATGGCAGCTCACAAATCAAATCATGGTTATGGGGCTAGTAGCGTTGCCCCCGCGGAGTGCGCAGGCTGATATTCAGCCACCCATCTCGAAGGAAAAACTCGGTAGAGAATCTGTGCTTCATTGAAAACAGCCGCTCCTGAGGGTGGAATCCTTTAGTTGTGTGCGTGGGTGCGAGCACTGCAAGGGAGTACGAAGCTTTTTACGAGCGCGACTCAGGCCCCAGCCAAAGGCAGGACAAGACTCCCCATGTGTTTGTTTTAGCTAGCACTGCGGCCCTACTTTTGCATGGAAATCTAATCGCAAGCGTTCCAACTGGAAGAAAGAACAGTGTACAGAAACAGTGTTTTAGCTTCCGAAGACCTCCCTGTGCGTGGAAGCCGTTTAGGGTGTAGTGTGGATGAGAGTCACGGGACTTGTTCCATTTTGTAAAATCGGGGTAGAGACAGGCCCGTACAAATGGCAGCTCACCAATCAAATCATGGTTATGGGGCTAGTAGCATTGCCCAGGGGGTGCGTGCAGCCTGAAAGCCAGCCACCTAACTCGAAGGAAAAACTCGGTACAGAATCCGTGCTTATTGAAAACAGCCGCTCCTGAGGGTGGAAGCATTTTGTTGTGTGCATGCCTGAGAGCACTGCAAGGGAGTCCAAAGCTCATTACGAGTGAGACTCAGGCCCCAGCAAAGGCAAGACAAGACTCCCGGTGTGTTTCATTTAGCTAGCACAGCGGCCCTACTTTTGCATAGAAGTCGAATCGCTAGAATTCTAACTCGAAGAAACAAGAGTGTACAGAAACACTGTTTTATCTTCCGACGACCTCTCTGTGGGAGGAAGCCGTTTAGGGTGTACTGTGGGTGAGAGCCTGGGGATGAGTTCCATTTCGTAAAATCGGGGTAGAGACAGGCCGGTACAGAAGGCAGCTCACAAATCACATCATGGTTATGGGGCTAGTAGCGTTGCCCCAGGGGAGCGTGCAGGCTGAAATTCAGCCACCTACCTCGAAGGAAAAACTCGCTAGAGAATCCGTGCTTCAGCAAAAAGAGCCGCTCCGGAGGGTGGAAGCATTTTGTTGCGTGCGTGCGTGAGAGCACTGCCAGGGAGTCTAAAGCTCTTACGAATGAGACTCAGGCCCCACCAAAAGGCAGGACAAGACTCCCGGTGTGTTTGACCTAGCATGCACTGCGGCCCTACTTTTGCATTGAAGTCTAATCGGTAGGGTTCTAACTCGAACAAACAACAGTGTACAGAAACAGGGTTTTAGCTTCCGACGACCTCTCTGTGGGAGGAAGCCGTTTAGGGTGTACTGTGTGTGAGAGCCTGGGGATGGGTTCCATTTCGTAAAATCGGGGTAGAGACAGGCCGGAACAGAAGGCAGCTCACAAATCACATCATGTTTATGGGGCTAGGAGCGTGGCCACGGGGGAGCGTGCAGGCTGAAAGTCAGCCACCTAACACGAAGGAAACCTCGGTAGAGAATCCGTGCTTCAGCGACAACAGCCGCTACTGAGGGCGGAAGCATTTTGTTGTGTGCGTGCGTGAGAGCACTGAAAGGGATTCCAAACCTTTTCACGAGTGAAACTCAGGCCCCAGCAAAAGGCAGAAAAACACTCCCCATGTGTTTGACTAAGCTAGCACAGCGGCCCTACTTTTGCATTGAAGTCTAATCAGTAGGGTTCTACTCGAACAAACAACAGTGTCCAGAAACAGGGTTTTAGTTTCCAATGACCTCTCTGTGGGAGGAAGAAGTTTCGGGTTTAGTTTGGGTGAGAGCCACAGGACTGGTTCCACTTCGGAAAATCGGGGTAGAGACAGGTCGGTACAGAAGGCAGCTCACAAATCACATCATGGTTATGGGGCTAGTAGCATTGCCCCGGGTTGTGCGTGGAGGCTGAAAGCCAGCCACCTAACTCGAAGGAAAAACTCGGTAGAGGATCTGTGCTTCATTGAAAACAGCCCCTCCTGAGGGTGGAAGCATTTTGTTGTGCGCATGCCTGAGAGCACTGCAAGGGAGTCCAAAGCTCTTTACGCGTGAGACTCAGGCCCCATCAAAGGCAAGACAAGACTCCCGGTGTGTTTCATTTAGCTAGCACAGTGGCCCTACTTTTGCATGGAAGTCTAATCGCTAGCATTCTAACTCGAAGAACCAACAGGGTACAGAAACAGTGTTTTAGCTTCCGACGACCTCTCTGTGGGAGGAAGCAGTTTAGGGTGTAGTGTGGGTGAGAGTCACGGGACTGGTGCCATTTCGTAAAATCGGGGTAGAGACAGGCCCGTACAAATGGCAGCTCACAAATCAAATCATGGTTATGGGGCTAGTAGCGTTGCCCCCGCGGAGTGCGCAGGCTGATATTCAGCCACCCATCTCGAAGGAAAAACTCGGTAGAGAATCTGTGCTTCATTGAAAACAGCCGCTCCTGAGGGTGGAATCCTTTAGTTGTGTGCGTGGGTGCGAGCACTGCAAGGGAGTACGAAGCTTTTTACGAGTGCGACTCAGGCCCCAGCCAAAGGCAGGACAAGACTCCCCATGTGTTTGTTTTAGCTAGCACTGCGGCCCTACTTTTGCATGGAAATCTAATCGCAAGCGTTCCAACTGGAAGAAAGAACAGTGTACAGAAACAGTGTTTTAGCTTCCGAAGACCTCCCTGTGCGTGGAAGCCGTTTAGGGTGTAGTGTGGATGAGAGTCACGGGACTTGTTCCATTTTGTAAAATCGGGGTAGAGACAGGCCCGTACAAATGGCAGCTCACCAATCAAATCATGGTTATGGGGCTAGTAGCATTGCCCAGGGGGTGCGTGCAGCCTGAAAGCCAGCCACCTAACTCGAAGGGAAAACTCGGTACAGAATCCGTGCTTATTGAAAACAGCCGCTCCTGAGGGTGGAAGCATTTTGTTGTGTGCATGCCTGAGAGCACTGCAAGGGAGTCCAAAGCTCATTACGCGTGAGACTCAGGCCCCAGCAAAGGCAAGACAAGACTCCCGGTGTGTTTCATTTAGCTAGCACAGCGGCCCTACTTTTGCATAGAAGTCGAATCGCTAGAATTCTAACTCGAAGAAACAAGAGTGTACAGAAACACTGTTTTATCTTCCGACGACCTCTCTGTGGGAGGAAGCCGTTTAGGGTGTACTGTGGGTGAGAGCCTGGGGATGAGTTCCATTTCGTAAAATCGGGGTAGAGACAGGCCGGTACAGAAGGCAGCTCACAAATCACATCATGGTTATGGGGCTAGTAGCGTTGCCCCAGGGGAGCGTGCAGGCTGAAATTCAGCCACCTACCTCGAAGGAAAAACTCGCTAGAGAATCCGTGCTTCAGCAAAAACAGCCGCTCCGGAGGGTGGAAGCATTTTGTTGCGTGCGTGCGTGAGAGCACTGCCAGGGAGTCTAAAGCTCTTACGAATGAGACTCAGGCCCCACCAAAAGGCAGGACAAGACTCCCGGTGTGTTTGACCTAGCATGCACTGCGGCCCTACTTTTGCATTGAAGTCTAATCGGTAGGGTTCTAACTCGAACAAACAACAGTGTACAGAAACAGGGTTTTAGCTTCCGACGACCTCTCTGTGGGAGGAAGCCGTTTAGGGTGTACTGTGTGTGAGAGCCTGGGGATGGGTTCCATTTCGTAAAATCGGGGTAGAGACAGGCCGGAACAGAAGGCAGCTCACAAATCACATCATGTTTATGGGGCTAGGAGCGTGGCCACGGGGGAGCGTGCAGGCTGAAAGTCAGCCACCTAACACGAAGGAAACCTCGGTAGAGAATCCGTGCTTCAGCGACAACAGCCGCTACTGAGGGCGGAAGCATTTTGTTGTGTGCGTGCGTGAGAGCACTGAAAGGGATTCCAAACCTTTTCACGAGTGAAACTCAGGCCCCAGCAAAAGGCAGAACAACACTCCCCATGTGTTTGACTAAGCTAGCACAGCGGCCCTACTTTTGCATTGAAGTCTAATCAGTAGGGTTCTACTCGAACAAACAACAGTGTCCAGAAACAGGGTTTTAGCTTCCAATGACCTCTCTGTGGGAGGAAGAAGTTTCGGGTTTAGTTTGGGTGAGAGCCACAGGACTGGTTCCACTTCGGAAAATCGGGGTAGAGACAGGTCGGTACAGAAGGCAGCTCACAAATCACATCATGGTTATGGGGCTAGTAGCATTGCCCCGGGTTGTGCGTGGAGGCTGAAAGCCAGCCACCTAACTCGAAGGAAAAACTCGGTAGAGGATCTGTGCTTCATTGAAAACAGCCCCTCCTGAGGGTGGAAGCATTTTGTTGTGCGCATGCCTGAGAGCACTGCAAGGGAGTCCAAAGCTCTTTACGCGTGAGACTCAGGCCCCATCAAAGGCAAGACAAGACTCCCGGTGTGTTTCATTTAGCTAGCACAGTGGCCCTACTTTTGCATGGAAGTCTAATCGCTAGCATTCTAACTCGAAGAACCAACAGGGTACAGAAACAGTGTTTTAGCTTCCGACGACCTCTCTGTTGGAGGAAGCAGTTTAGGGTGTAGTGTGGGTGAGAGTCACGGGACTGGTGCCATTTCGTAAAATCGGGGTAGAGACAGGCCCGTACAAATGGCAGCTCACAAATCAAATCATGGTTATGGGGCTAGTAGCGTTGCCCCCGCGGAGTGCGCAGGCTGATATTCAGCCACCCATCTCGAAGGAAAAACTCGGTAGAGAATCTGTGCTTCATTGAAAACAGCCGCTCCTGAGGGTGGAATCCTTTAGTTGTGTGCGTGGGTGCGAGCACTGCAAGGGAGTACGAAGCTTTTTACGAGCGCGACTCAGGCCCCAGCCAAAGGCAGGACAAGACTCCCCATGTGTTTGTTTTAGCTAGCACTGCGGCCCTACTTTTGCATGGAAATCTAATCGCAAGCGTTCCAACTGGAAGAAAGAACAGTGTACAGAAACAGTGTTTTAGCTTCCGAAGACCTCCCTGTGCGTGGAAGCCGTTTAGGGTGTAGTGTGGATGAGAGTCACGGGACTTGTTCCATTTTGTAAAATCGGGGTAGAGACAGGCCCGTACAAATGGCAGCTCACCAATCAAATCATGGTTATGGGGCTAGTAGCATTGCCCAGGGGGTGCGTGCAGCCTGAAAGCCAGCCACCTAACTCGAAGGAAAAACTCGGTACAGAATCCGTGCTTATTGAAAACAGCCGCTCCTGAGGGTGGAAGCATTTTGTTGTGTGCATGCCTGAGAGCACTGCAAGGGAGTCCAAAGCTCATTACGAGTGAGACTCAGGCCCCAGCAAAGGCAAGACAAGACTCCCGGTGTGTTTCATTTAGCTAGCACAGCGGCCCTACTTTTGCATAGAAGTCGAATCGCTAGAATTCTAACTCGAAGAAACAAGAGTGTACAGAAACACTGTTTTATCTTCCGACGACCTCTCTGTGGGAGGAAGCCGTTTAGGGTGTACTGTGGGTGAGAGCCTGGGGATGAGTTCCATTTCGTAAAATCGGGGTAGAGACAGGCCGGTACAGAAGGCAGCTCACAAATCACATCATGGTTATGGGGCTAGTAGCGTTGCCCCAGGGGAGCGTGCAGGCTGAAATTCAGCCACCTACCTCGAAGGAAAAACTCGCTAGAGAATCCGTGCTTCAGCAAAAAGAGCCGCTCCGGAGGGTGGAAGCATTTTGTTGCGTGCGTGCGTGAGAGCACTGCCAGGGAGTCTAAAGCTCTTACGAATGAGACTCAGGCCCCACCAAAAGGCAGGACAAGACTCCCGGTGTGTTTGACCTAGCATGCACTGCGGCCCTACTTTTGCATTGAAGTCTAATCGGTAGGGTTCTAACTCGAACAAACAACAGTGTACAGAAACAGGGTTTTAGCTTCCGACGACCTCTCTGTGGGAGGAAGCCGTTTAGGGTGTACTGTGTGTGAGAGCCTGGGGATGGGTTCCATTTCGTAAAATCGGGGTAGAGACAGGCCGGAACAGAAGGCAGCTCACAAATCACATCATGTTTATGGGGCTAGGAGCGTGGCCACGGGGGAGCGTGCAGGCTGAAAGTCAGCCACCTAACACGAAGGAAACCTCGGTAGAGAATCCGTGCTTCAGCGACAACAGCCGCTACTGAGGGCGGAAGCATTTTGTTGTGTGCGTGCGTGAGAGCACTGAAAGGGATTCCAAACCTTTTCACGAGTGAAACTCAGGCCCCAGCAAAAGGCAGAAAAACACTCCCCATGTGTTTGACTAAGCTAGCACAGCGGCCCTACTTTTGCATTGAAGTCTAATCAGTAGGGTTCTACTCGAACAAACAACAGTGTCCAGAAACAGGGTTTTAGTTTCCAATGACCTCTCTGTGGGAGGAAGAAGTTTCGGGTTTAGTTTGGGTGAGAGCCACAGGACTGGTTCCACTTCGGAAAATCGGGGTAGAGACAGGTCGGTACAGAAGGCAGCTCACAAATCACATCATGGTTATGGGGCTAGTAGCATTGCCCCGGGTTGTGCGTGGAGGCTGAAAGCCAGCCACCTAACTCGAAGGAAAAACTCGGTAGAGGATCTGTGCTTCATTGAAAACAGCCCCTCCTGAGGGTGGAAGCATTTTGTTGTGCGCATGCCTGAGAGCACTGCAAGGGAGTCCAAAGCTCTT
The DNA here is from genome assembly GCF_964656455.1 of Halichoerus grypus. Classification (NCBI taxonomy): domain Eukaryota; kingdom Metazoa; phylum Chordata; class Mammalia; order Carnivora; family Phocidae; genus Halichoerus; species Halichoerus grypus. The sequence goes on along the minus strand of NC_135727.1, from coordinate 78,429,213 downwards.
TACGCGTGAGACTCAGGCCCCATCAAAGGCAAGACAAGACTCCCGGTGTGTTTCATTTAGCTAGCACAGTGGACCTACTTTTGCATGGAAGTCTAATCGCTAGCATTCTAACTCGAAGAACCAACAGGGTACAGAAACAGTGTTTTAGCTTCCGACGACCTCTCTGTGGGAGGAAGCAGTTTAGGGTGTAGTGTGGGTGAGAGTCACGGGACTGGTGCCATTTCGTAAAATCGGGGTAGAGACAGGCCCGTACAAATGGCAGCTCACAAATCAAATCATGGTTATGGGGCTAGTAGCGTTGCCCCCGCGGAGTGCGCAGGCTGATATTCAGCCACCCATCTCGAAGGAAAAACTCGGTAGAGAATCTGTGCTTCATTGAAAACAGCCGCTCCTGAGGGTGGAATCCTTTAGTTGTGTGCGTGGGTGCGAGCACTGCAAGGGAGTACGAAGCTTTTTACGAGTGCGACTCAGGCCCCAGCCAAAGGCAGGACAAGACTCCCCATGTGTTTGTTTTAGCTAGCACTGCGGCCCTACTTTTGCATGGAAATCTAATCGCAAGCGTTCCAACTGGAAGAAAGAACAGTGTACAGAAACAGTGTTTTAGCTTCCGAAGACCTCCCTGTGCGTGGAAGCCGTTTAGGGTGTAGTGTGGATGAGAGTCACGGGACTTGTTCCATTTTGTAAAATCGGGGTAGAGACAGGCCCGTACAAATGGCAGCTCACCAATCAAATCATGGTTATGGGGCTAGTAGCATTGCCCAGGGGGTGCGTGCAGCCTGAAAGCCAGCCACCTAACTCGAAGGGAAAACTCGGTACAGAATCCGTGCTTATTGAAAACAGCCGCTCCTGAGGGTGGAAGCATTTTGTTGTGTGCATGCCTGAGAGCACTGCAAGGGAGTCCAAAGCTCATTACGCGTGAGACTCAGGCCCCAGCAAAGGCAAGACAAGACTCCCGGTGTGTTTCATTTAGCTAGCACAGCGGCCCTACTTTTGCATAGAAGTCGAATCGCTAGAATTCTAACTCGAAGAAACAAGAGTGTACAGAAACACTGTTTTTTCTTCCGACGACCTCTCTGTGGGAGGAAGCCGTTTAGGGTGTACTGTGGGTGAGAGCCTGGGGATGAGTTCCATTTCGTAAAATCGGGGTAGAGACAGGCCGGTACAGAAGGCAGCTCACAAATCACATCATGGTTATGGGGCTAGTAGCGTTGCCCCAGGGGAGCGTGCAGGCTGAAATTCAGCCACCTACCTCGAAGGAAAAACTCGCTAGAGAATCCGTGCTTCAGCAAAAACAGCCGCTCCGGAGGGTGGAAGCATTTTGTTGCGTGCGTGCGTGAGAGCACTGCCAGGGAGTCTAAAGCTCTTACGAATGAGACTCAGGCCCCACCAAAAGGCAGGACAAGACTCCCGGTGTGTTTGACCTAGCATGCACTGCGGCCCTACTTTTGCATTGAAGTCTAATCGGTAGGGTTCTAACTCGAACAAACAACAGTGTACAGAAACAGGGTTTTAGCTTCCGACGACCTCTCTGTGGGAGGAAGCCGTTTAGGGTGTACTGTGTGTGAGAGCCTGGGGATGGGTTCCATTTCGTAAAATCGGGGTAGAGACAGGCCGGAACAGAAGGCAGCTCACAAATCACATCATGTTTATGGGGCTAGGAGCGTGGCCACGGGGGAGCGTGCAGGCTGAAAGTCAGCCACCTAACACGAAGGAAACCTCGGTAGAGAATCCGTGCTTCAGCGACAACAGCCGCTACTGAGGGCGGAAGCATTTTGTTGTGTGCGTGCGTGAGAGCACTGAAAGGGATTCCAAACCTTTTCACGAGTGAAACTCAGGCCCCAGCAAAAGGCAGAACAACACTCCCCATGTGTTTGACTAAGCTAGCACAGCGGCCCTACTTTTGCATTGAAGTCTAATCAGTAGGGTTCTACTCGAACAAACAACAGTGTCCAGAAACAGGGTTTTAGCTTCCAATGACCTCTCTGTGGGAGGAAGAAGTTTAGGGTTTAGTTTGGGTGAGAGCCACAGGACTGGTTCCACTTCGTAAAATCGGGGTAGAGACAGGTCGGTACAGAAGGCAGCTCACAAATCACATCATGGTTATGGGGCTAGTAGCATTGCCCCGGGTTGTGCGTGGAGGCTGAAAGCCAGCCACCTAACTCGAAGGAAAAACTCGGTAGAGGATCTGTGCTTCATTGAAAACAGCCCCTCCTGAGGGTGGAAGCATTTTGTTGTGCGCATGCCTGAGAACACTGCAAGGGAGTCCAAAGCTCTTTACGAGTGAGACTCAGGCCCCATCAAAGGCAAGACATGATTCCCGGTGTGTTTCATTTAGCTAGCACAGTGGCCCTACTTTTGCATGGAAGTCTAATCGCTAGCATTCTAACTCGAAGAACCAACAGTGTACAGAAACAGTGTTTTAGCTTCCGACGACCTCTCTGTGGGAGGATGCAGTTTAGGGTGTAGTGTGGGTGAGAGTCACGGGACTGGTGCCATTTCGTAAAATCGGGGTAGAGACAGGCCCGTACAAATGGCAGCTCACAAATCAAATCATGGTTATGGGGCTAGTAGCGTTGCCCCCGCGGAGTGCGCAGGCTGATATTCAGCCACCCATCTCGAAGGAAAAACTCGGTAGAGAATCTGTGCTTCATTGAAAACAGCCGCTCCTGAGGGTGGAATCATTTAGTTGTGTGCGTGGGTGCGAGCACTGCAAGGGAGTACGAAGCTTTTTACGAGTGCGACTCAGGCCCCAGCCAAAGGCAGGACAAGACTCCCCATGTGTTTGTTTTAGCTAGTACCGCGGCCCTACTTTTGCATGGAAATCTAATCGCAAGCGTTCCAACTGGAAGAAAGAACAGTGTACAGAAACAGTGTTTTAGCTTCCGAAGACCTCCCTGTGCGTGGAAGCCGTTTAGGGTGTAGTGTGGATGAGAGTCACGGGACTTGTTCCATTTTGTAAAATCGGGGTAGAGACAGGCCCGTACAAATGGCAGCTCACCAATCAAATCATGGTTATGGGGCTAGTAGCATTGCCCAGGGGGTGCGTGCAGCCTGAAAGCCAGCCACCTAACTCGAAGGAAAAACTCGGTACAGAATCCGTGCTTATTGAAAACAGCCGCTCCTGAGGGTGGAAGCATTTTGTTGTGTGCATGCCTGAGAGCACTGCAAGGGAGTCCAAAGCTCATTACGAGTGAGACTCAGGCCCCAGCAAAGGCAAGACAAGACTCCCGGTGTGTTTCATTTAGCTAGCACAGCGGCCCTACTTTTGCATAGAAGTCGAATCGCTAGAATTCTAACTCGAAGAAACAAGAGTGTACAGAAACACTGTTTTATCTTCCGACGACCTCTCTGTGGGAGGAAGCCGTTTAGGGTGTACTGTGGGTGAGAGCCTGGGGATGAGTTCCATTTCGTAAAATCGGGGTAGAGACAGGCCGGTACAGAAGGCAGCTCACAAATCACATCATGGTTATGGGGCTAGTAGCGTTGCCCCAGGGGAGCGTGCAGGCTGAAATTCAGCCACCTACCTCGAAGGAAAAACTCGCTAGAGAATCCGTGCTTCAGCAAAAACAGCCGCTCCGGAGGGTGGAAGCATTTTGTTGTGTGCGTGCGTGAGAGCACTGCCAGGGAGTCTAAAGCTCTTACGAATGAGACTCAGGCCCCACCAAAAGGCAGGACAAGACTCCCGGTGTGTTTGACCTAGCATGCACTGCGGCCCTACTTTTGCATTGAAGTCTAATCGGTAGGGTTCTAACTCGAACAAACAACAGTGTACAGAAACAGGGTTTTAGCTTCCGACGACCTCTCTGTGGGAGGAAGCCGTTTAGGGTGTACTGTGTGTGAGAGCCTGGGGATGGGTTCCATTTCGTAAAATCGGGGTAGAGACAGGCCGGAACAGAAGGCAGCTCACAAATCACATCATGTTTATGGGGCTAGGAGCGTGGCCACGGGGGAGCGTGCAGGCTGAAAGTCAGCCACCTAACACGAAGGAAACCTCGGTAGAGAATCCGTGCTTCAGCGACAACAGCCGCTACTGAGGGCGGAAGCATTTTGTTGTGTGCGTGCGTGAGAGCACTGAAAGGGATTCCAAACCTTTTCACGAGTGAAACTCAGGCCCCAGCAAAAGGCAGAAAAACACTCCCCATGTGTTTGACTAAGCTAGCACAGCGGCCCTACTTTTGCATTGAAGTCTAATCAGTAGGGTTCTACTCGAACAAACAACAGTGTCCAGAAACAGGGTTTTAGCTTCCAATGACCTCTCTGTGGGAGGAAGAAGTTTAGGGTTTAGTTTGGGTGAGAGCCACAGGACTGGTTCCACTTCGTAAAATCGGGGTAGAGACAGGTCGGTACAGAAGGCAGCTCACAAATCACATCATGGTTATGGGGCTAGTAGCATTGCCCCGGGTTGTGCGTGGAGGCTGAAAGCCAGCCACCTAACTCGAAGGAAAAACTCGGTAGAGGATCTGTGCTTCATTGAAAACAGCCCCTCCTGAGGGTGGAAGCATTTTGTTGTGCGCATGCCTGAGAACACTGCAAGGGAGTCCAAAGCTCTTTACGAGTGAGACTCAGGCCCCATCAAAGGCAAGACATGATTCCCGGTGTGTTTCATTTAGCTAGCACAGTGGCCCTACTTTTGCATGGAAGTCTAATCGCTAGCATTCTAACTCGAAGAACCAACAGTGTACAGAAACAGTGTTTTAGCTTCCGACGACCTCTCTGTGGGAGGATGCAGTTTAGGGTGTAGTGTGGGTGAGAGTCACGGGACTGGTGCCATTTCGTAAAATCGGGGTAGAGACAGGCCCGTACAAATGGCAGCTCACAAATCAAATCATGGTTATGGGGCTAGTAGCGTTGCCCCCGCGGAGTGCGCAGGCTGATATTCAGCCACCCATCTCGAAGGAAAAACTCGGTAGAGAATCTGTGCTTCATTGAAAACAGCCGCTCCTGAGGGTGGAATCATTTAGTTGTGTGCGTGGGTGCGAGCACTGCAAGGGAGTACGAAGCTTTTTACGAGTGCGACTCAGGCCCCAGCCAAAGGCAGGACAAGACTCCCCATGTGTTTGTTTTAGCTAGTACCGCGGCCCTACTTTTGCATGGAAATCTAATCGCAAGCGTTCCAACTGGAAGAAAGAACAGTGTACAGAAACAGTGTTTTAGCTTCCGAAGACCTCCCTGTGCGTGGAAGCCGTTTAGGGTGTAGTGTGGATGAGAGTCACGGGACTTGTTCCATTTTGTAAAATCGGGGTAGAGACAGGCCCGTACAAATGGCAGCTCACCAATCAAATCATGGTTATGGGGCTAGTAGCATTGCCCAGGGGGTGCGTGCAGCCTGAAAGCCAGCCACCTAACTCGAAGGAAAAACTCGGTACAGAATCCGTGCTTATTGAAAACAGCCGCTCCTGAGGGTGGAAGCATTTTGTTGTGTGCATGCCTGAGAGCACTGCAAGGGAGTCCAAAGCTCATTACGAGTGAGACTCAGGCCCCAGCAAAGGCAAGACAAGACTCCCGGTGTGTTTCATTTAGCTAGCACAGCGGCCCTACTTTTGCATAGAAGTCGAATCGCTAGAATTCTAACTCGAAGAAACAAGAGTGTACAGAAACACTGTTTTATCTTCCGACGACCTCTCTGTGGGAGGAAGCCGTTTAGGGTGTACTGTGGGTGAGAGCCTGGGGATGAGTTCCATTTCGTAAAATCGGGGTAGAGACAGGCCGGTACAGAAGGCAGCTCACAAATCACATCATGGTTATGGGGCTAGTAGCGTTGCCCCAGGGGAGCGTGCAGGCTGAAATTCAGCCACCTACCTCGAAGGAAAAACTCGCTAGAGAATCCGTGCTTCAGCAAAAACAGCCGCTCCGGAGGGTGGAAGCATTTTGTTGTGTGCGTGCGTGAGAGCACTGCCAGGGAGTCTAAAGCTCTTACGAATGAGACTCAGGCCCCACCAAAAGGCAGGACAAGACTCCCGGTGTGTTTGACCTAGCATGCACTGCGGCCCTACTTTTGCATTGAAGTCTAATCGGTAGGGTTCTAACTCGAACAAACAACAGTGTACAGAAACAGGGTTTTAGCTTCCGACGACCTCTCTGTGGGAGGAAGCCGTTTAGGGTGTACTGTGTGTGAGAGCCTGGGGATGGGTTCCATTTCGTAAAATCGGGGTAGAGACAGGCCGGAACAGAAGGCAGCTCACAAATCACATCATGTTTATGGGGCTAGGAGCGTGGCCACGGGGGAGCGTGCAGGCTGAAAGTCAGCCACCTAACACGAAGGAAACCTCGGTAGAGAATCCGTGCTTCAGCGACAACAGCCGCTACTGAGGGCGGAAGCATTTTGTTGTGTGCGTGCGTGAGAGCACTGAAAGGGATTCCAAACCTTTTCACGAGTGAAACTCAGGCCCCAGCAAAAGGCAGAAAAACACTCCCCATGTGTTTGACTAAGCTAGCACAGCGGCCCTACTTTTGCATTGAAGTCTAATCAGTAGGGTTCTACTCGAACAAACAACAGTGTCCAGAAACAGGGTTTTAGCTTCCAATGACCTCTCTGTGGGAGGAAGAAGTTTCGGGTTTAGTTTGGGTGAGAGCCACAGGACTGGTTCCACTTCGTAAAATCGGGGTAGAGACAGGTCGGTACAGAAGGCAGCTCACAAATCACATCATGGTTATGGGGCTAGTAGCATTGCCCCGGGTTGTGCGTGGAGGCTGAAAGCCAGCCACCTAACTCGAAGGAAAAACTCGGTAGAGGATCTGTGCTTCATTGAAAACAGCCCCTCCTGAGGGTGGAAGCATTTTGTTGTGCGCATGCCTGAGAGCACTGCAAGGGAGTCCAAAGCTCTTTACGCGTGAGACTCAGGCCCCATCAAAGGCAAGACAAGACTCCCGGTGTGTTTCATTTAGCTAGCACAGTGGCCCTACTTTTGCATGGAAGTCTAATCGCTAGCATTCTAACTCGAAGAACCAACAGGGTACAGAAACAGTGTTTTAGCTTCCGACGACCTCTCTGTGGGAGGAAGCAGTTTAGGGTGTAGTGTGGGTGAGAGTCACGGGACTGGTGCCATTTCGTAAAATCGGGGTAGAGACAGGCCCGTACAAATGGCAGCTCACAAATCAAATCATGGTTATGGGGCTAGTAGCGTTGCCCCCGCGGAGTGCGCAGGCTGATATTCAGCCACCCATCTCGAAGGAAAAACTCGGTAGAGAATCTGTGCTTCATTGAAAACAGCCGCTCCTGAGGGTGGAATCCTTTAGTTGTGTGCGTGGGTGCGAGCACTGCAAGGGAGTACGAAGCTTTTTACGAGTGCGACTCAGGCCCCAGCCAAAGGCAGGACAAGACTCCCCATGTGTTTGTTTTAGCTAGCACTGCGGCCCTACTTTTGCATGGAAATCTAATCGCAAGCGTTCCAACTGGAAGAAAGAACAGTGTACAGAAACAGTGTTTTAGCTTCCGAAGACCTCCCTGTGCGTGGAAGCCGTTTAGGGTGTAGTGTGGATGAGAGTCACGGGACTTGTTCCATTTTGTAAAATCGGGGTAGAGACAGGCCCGTACAAATGGCAGCTCACCAATCAAATCATGGTTATGGGGCTAGTAGCATTGCCCAGGGGGTGCGTGCAGCCTGAAAGCCAGCCACCTAACTCGAAGGGAAAACTCGGTACAGAATCCGTGCTTATTGAAAACAGCCACTCCTGAGGGTGGAAGCATTTTGTTGTGTGCATGCCTGAGAGCACTGCAAGGGAGTCCAAAGCTCATTACGCGTGAGACTCAGGCCCCAGCAAAGGCAAGACAAGACTCCCGGTGTGTTTCATTTAGCTAGCACAGCGGCCCTACTTTTGCATAGAAGTCGAATCGCTAGAATTCTAACTCGAAGAAACAAGAGTGTACAGAAACACTGTTTTATCTTCCGACGACCTCTCTGTGGGAGGAAGCCGTTTAGGGTGTACTGTGGGTGAGAGCCTGGGGATGAGTTCCATTTCGTAAAATCGGGGTAGAGACAGGCCGGTACAGAAGGCAGCTCACAAATCACATCATGGTTATGGGGCTAGTAGCGTTGCCCCAGGGGAGCGTGCAGGCTGAAATTCAGCCACCTACCTCGAAGGAAAAACTCGCTAGAGAATCCGTGCTTCAGCAAAAAGAGCCGCTCCGGAGGGTGGAAGCATTTTGTTGCGTGCGTGCGTGAGAGCACTGCCAGGGAGTTTAAAGCTCTTACGAATGAGACTCAGGCCCCACCAAAAGGCAGGACAAGACTCCCGGTGTGTTTGACCTAGCATGCACTGCGGCCCTACTTTTGCATTGAAGTCTAATCGGTAGGGTTCTAACTCGAACAAACAACAGTGTACAGAAACAGGGTTTTAGCTTCCGACGACCTCTCTGTGGGAGGAAGCCGTTTAGGGTGTACTGTGTGTGAGAGCCTGGGGATGGGTTCCATTTCGTAAAATCGGGGTAGAGACAGGCCGGAACAGAAGGCAGCTCACAAATCACATCATGTTTATGGGGCTAGGAGCGTGGCCACGGGGGAGCGTGCAGGCTGAAAGTCAGCCACCTAACACGAAGGAAACCTCGGTAGAGAATCCGTGCTTCAGCGACAACAGCCGCTACTGAGGGCGGAAGCATTTTGTTGTGTGCGTGCGTGAGAGCACTGAAAGGGATTCCAAACCTTTTCACGAGTGAAACTCAGGCCCCAGCAAAAGGCAGAACAGCACTCCCCATGTGTTTGACTAAGCTAGCACAGCGGCCCTACTTTTGCATTGAAGTCTAATCAGTAGGGTTCTACTCGAACAAACAACAGTGTCCAGAAACAGGGTTTTAGCTTCCAATGACCTCTCTGTGGGAGGAAGAAGTTTCGGGTTTAGTTTGGGTGAGAGCCACAGGACTGGTTCCACTTCGGAAAATCGGGGTAGAGACAGGTCGGTACAGAAGGCAGCTCACAAATCACATCATGGTTATGGGGCTAGTAGCATTGCCCCGGGTTGTGCGTGGAGGCTGAAAGCCAGCCACCTAACTCGAAGGAAAAACTCGGTAGAGGATCTGTGCTTCATTGAAAACAGCCCCTCCTGAGGGTGGAAGCATTTTGTTGTGCGCATGCCTGAGAACACTGCAAGGGAGTCCAAAGCTCTTTACGAGTGAGACTCAGGCCCCATCAAAGGCAAGACAAGATTCCCGGTGTGTTTCATTTAGCTAGCACAGTGGCCCTACTTTTGCATGGAAGTCTAATCGCTAGCATTCTAACTCGAAGAACCAACAGTGTACAGAAACAGTGTTTTAGCTTCCGACGACCTCTCTGTGGGAGGATGCAGTTTAGGGTGTAGTGTGGGTGAGAGTCACGGGACTGGTGCCATTTCGTAAAATCGGGGTAGAGACAGGCCCGTACAAATGGCAGCTCACAAATCAAATCATGGTTATGGGGCTAGTAGCGTTGCCCCCGCGGAGTGCGCAGGCTGATATTCAGCCACCCATCTCGAAGGAAAAACTCGGTAGAGAATCTGTGCTTCATTGAAAACAGCCGCTCCTGAGGGTGGAATCATTTAGTTGTGTGCGTGGGTGCGAGCACTGCAAGGGAGTACGAAGCTTTTTACGAGTGCGACTCAGGCCCCAGCCAAAGGCAGGACAAGACTCCCCATGTGTTTGTTTTAGCTAGTACCGCGGCCCTACTTTTGCATGGAAATCTAATCGCAAGCGTTCCAACTGGAAGAAAGAACAGTGTACAGAAACAGTGTTTTAGCTTCCGAAGACCTCCCTGTGCGTGGAAGCCGTTTAGGGTGTAGTGTGGATGAGAGTCACGGGACTTGTTCCATTTTGTAAAATCGGGGTAGAGACAGGCCCGTACAAATGGCAGCTCACCAATCAAATCATGGTTATGGGGCTAGTAGCATTGCCCAGGGGGTGCGTGCAGCCTGAAAGCCAGCCACCTAACTCGAAGGAAAAACTCGGTACAGAATCCGTGCTTATTGAAAACAGCCGCTCCTGAGGGTGGAAGCATTTTGTTGTGTGCATGCCTGAGAGCACTGCAAGGGAGTCCAAAGCTCATTACGAGTGAGACTCAGGCCCCAGCAAAGGCAAGACAAGACTCCCGGTGTGTTTCATTTAGCTAGCACAGCGGCCCTACTTTTGCATAGAAGTCGAATCGCTAGAATTCTAACTCGAAGAAACAAGAGTGTACAGAAACACTGTTTTATCTTCCGACGACCTCTCTGTGGGAGGAAGCCGTTTAGGGTGTACTGTGGGTGAGAGCCTGGGGATGAGTTCCATTTCGTAAAATCGGGGTAGAGACAGGCCGGTACAGAAGGCAGCTCACAAATCACATCATGGTTATGGGGCTAGTAGCGTTGCCCCAGGGGAGCGTGCAGGCTGAAATTCAGCCACCTACCTCGAAGGAAAAACTCGCTAGAGAATCCGTGCTTCAGCAAAAACAGCCGCTCCGGAGGGTGGAAGCATTTTGTTGTGTGCGTGCGTGAGAGCACTGCCAGGGAGTCTAAAGCTCTTACGAATGAGACTCAGGCCCCACCAAAAGGCAGGACAAGACTCCCGGTGTGTTTGACCTAGCATGCACTGCGGCCCTACTTTTGCATTGAAGTCTAATCGGTAGGGTTCTAACTCGAACAAACAACAGTGTACAGAAACAGGGTTTTAGCTTCCGACGACCTCTCTGTGGGAGGAAGCCGTTTAGGGTGTACTGTGTGTGAGAGCCTGGGGATGGGTTCCATTTCGTAAAATCGGGGTAGAGACAGGCCGGAACAGAAGGCAGCTCACAAATCACATCATGTTTATGGGGCTAGGAGCGTGGCCACGGGGGAGCGTGCAGGCTGAAAGTCAGCCACCTAACACGAAGGAAACCTCGGTAGAGAATCCGTGCTTCAGCGACAACAGCCGCTACTGAGGGCGGAAGCATTTTGTTGTGTGCGTGCGTGAGAGCACTGAAAGGGATTCCAAACCTTTTCACGAGTGAAACTCAGGCCCCAGCAAAAGGCAGAAAAACACTCCCCATGTGTTTGACTAAGCTAGCACAGCGGCCCTACTTTTGCATTGAAGTCTAATCAGTAGGGTTCTACTCGAACAAACAACAGTGTCCAGAAACAGGGTTTTAGCTTCCAATGACCTCTCTGTGGGAGGAAGAAGTTTCGGGTTTAGTTTGGGTGAGAGCCACAGGACTGGTTCCACTTCGGAAAATCGGGGTAGAGACAGGTCGGTACAGAAGGCAGCTCACAAATCACATCATGGTTATGGGGCTAGTAGCATTGCCCCGGGTTGTGCGTGGAGGCTGAAAGCCAGCCACCTAACTCGAAGGAAAAACTCGGTAGAGGATCTGTGCTTCATTGAAAACAGCCCCTCCTGAGGGTGGAAGCATTTTGTTGTGCGCATGCCTGAGAGCACTGCAAGGGAGTCCAAAGCTCTTTACGCGTGAGACTCAGGCCCCATCAAAGGCAAGACAAGACTCCCGGTGTGTTTCATTTAGCTAGCACAGTGGCCCTACTTTTGCATGGAAGTCTAATCGCTAGCATTCTAACTCGAAGAACCAACAGGGTACAGAAACAGTGTTTTAGCTTCCGACGACCTCTCTGTGGGAGGAAGCAGTTTAGGGTGTAGTGTGGGTGAGAGTCACGGGACTGGTGCCATTTCGTAAAATCGGGGTAGAGACAGGCCCGTACAAATGGCAGCTCACAAATCAAATCATGGTTATGGGGCTAGTAGCGTTGCCCCCGCGGAGTGCGCAGGCTGATATTCAGCCACCCATCTCGAAGGAAAAACTCGGTAGAGAATCTGTGCTTCATTGAAAACAGCCGCTCCTGAGGGTGGAATCCTTTAGTTGTGTGCGTGGGTGCGAGCACTGCAAGGGAGTACGAAGCTTTTTACGAGTGCGACTCAGGCCCCAGCCAAAGGCAGGACAAGACTCCCCATGTGTTTGTTTTAGCTAGCACTGCGGCCCTACTTTTGCATGGAAATCTAATCGCAAGCGTTCCAACTGGAAGAAAGAACAGTGTACAGAAACAGTGTTTTAGCTTCCGAAGACCTCCCTGTGCGTGGAAGCCGTTTAGGGTGTAGTGTGGATGAGAGTCACGGGACTTGTTCCATTTTGTAAAATCGGGGTAGAGACAGGCCCGTACAAATGGCAGCTCACCAATCAAATCATGGTTATGGGGCTAGTAGCATTGCCCAGGGGGTGCGTGCAGCCTGAAAGCCAGCCACCTAACTCGAAGGGAAAACTCGGTACAGAATCCGTGCTTATTGAAAACAGCCACTCCTGAGGGTGGAAGCATTTTGTTGTGTGCATGCCTGAGAGCACTGCAAGGGAGTCCAAAGCTCATTACGCGTGAGACTCAGGCCCCAGCAAAGGCAAGACAAGACTCCCGGTGTGTTTCATTTAGCTAGCACAGCGGCCCTACTTTTGCATAGAAGTCGAATCGCTAGAATTCTAACTCGAAGAAACAAGAGTGTACAGAAACACTGTTTTATCTTCCGACGACCTCTCTGTGGGAGGAAGCCGTTTAGGGTGTACTGTGGGTGAGAGCCTGGGGATGAGTTCCATTTCGTAAAATCGGGGTAGAGACAGGCCGGTACAGAAGGCAGCTCACAAATCACATCATGGTTATGGGGCTAGTAGCGTTGCCCCAGGGGAGCGTGCAGGCTGAAATTCAGCCACCTACCTCGAAGGAAAAACTCGCTAGAGAATCCGTGCTTCAGCAAAAAGAGCCGCTCCGGAGGGTGGAAGCATTTTGTTGCGTGCGTGCGTGAGAGCACTGCCAGGGAGTTTAAAGCTCTTACGAATGAGACTCAGGCCCCACCAAAAGGCAGGACAAGACTCCCGGTGTGTTTGACCTAGCATGCACTGCGGCCCTACTTTTGCATTGAAGTCTAATCGGTAGGGTTCTAACTCGAACAAACAACAGTGTACAGAAACAGGGTTTTAGCTTCCGACGACCTCTCTGTGGGAGGAAGCCGTTTAGGGTGTACTGTGTGTGAGAGCCTGGGGATGGGTTCCATTTCGTAAAATCGGGGTAGAGACAGGCCGGAACAGAAGGCAGCTCACAAATCACATCATGTTTATGGGGCTAGGAGCGTGGCCACGGGGGAGCGTGCAGGCTGAAAGTCAGCCACCTAACACGAAGGAAACCTCGGTAGAGAATCCGTGCTTCAGCGACAACAGCCGCTACTGAGGGCGGAAGCATTTTGTTGTGTGCGTGCGTGAGAGCACTGAAAGGGATTCCAAACCTTTTCACGAGTGAAACTCAGGCCCCAGCAAAAGGCAGAACAGCACTCCCCATGTGTTTGACTAAGCTAGCACAGCGGCCCTACTTTTGCATTGAAGTCTAATCAGTAGGGTTCTACTCGAACAAACAACAGTGTCCAGAAACAGGGTTTTAGCTTCCAATGACCTCTCTGTGGGAGGAAGAAGTTTCGGGTTTAGTTTGGGTGAGAGCCACAGGACTGGTTCCACTTCGGAAAATCGGGGTAGAGACAGGTCGGTACAGAAGGCAGCTCACAAATCACATCATGGTTATGGGGCTAGTAGCATTGCCCCGGGTTGTGCGTGGAGGCTGAAAGCCAGCCACCTAACTCGAAGGAAAAACTCGGTAGAGGATCTGTGCTTCATTGAAAACAGCCCCTCCTGAGGGTGGAAGCATTTTGTTGTGCGCATGCCTGAGAACACTGCAAGGGAGTCCAAAGCTCTTTACGAGTGAGACTCAGGCCCCATCAAAGGCAAGACAAGATTCCCGGTGTGTTTCATTTAGCTAGCACAGTGGCCCTACTTTTGCATGGAAGTCTAATCGCTAGCATTCTAACTCGAAGAACCAACAGTGTACAGAAACAGTGTTTTAGCTTCCGACGACCTCTCTGTGGGAGGATGCAGTTTAGGGTGTAGTGTGGGTGAGAGTCACGGGACTGGTGCCATTTCGTAAAATCGGGGTAGAGACAGGCCCGTACAAATGGCAGCTCACAAATCAAATCATGGTTATGGGGCTAGTAGCGTTGCCCCCGCGGAGTGCGCAGGCTGATATTCAGCCACCCATCTCGAAGGAAAAACTCGGTAGAGAATCTGTGCTTCATTGAAAACAGCCGCTCCTGAGGGTGGAATCATTTAGTTGTGTGCGTGGGTGCGAGCACTGCAAGGGAGTACGAAGCTTTTTACGAGTGCGACTCAGGCCCCAGCCAAAGGCAGGACAAGACTCCCCATGTGTTTGTTTTAGCTAGTACCGCGGCCCTACTTTTGCATGGAAATCTAATCGCAAGCGTTCCAACTGGAAGAAAGAACAGTGTACAGAAACAGTGTTTTAGCTTCCGAAGACCTCCCTGTGCGTGGAAGCCGTTTAGGGTGTAGTGTGGATGAGAGTCACGGGACTTGTTCCATTTTGTAAAATCGGGGTAGAGACAGGCCCGTACAAATGGCAGCTCACCAATCAAATCATGGTTATGGGGCTAGTAGCATTGCCCAGGGGGTGCGTGCAGCCTGAAAGCCAGCCACCTAACTCGAAGGAAAAACTCGGTACAGAATCCGTGCTTATTGAAAACAGCCGCTCCTGAGGGTGGAAGCATTTTGTTGTGTGCATGCCTGAGAGCACTGCAAGGGAGTCCAAAGCTCATTACGAGTGAGACTCAGGCCCCAGCAAAGGCAAGACAAGACTCCCGGTGTGTTTCATTTAGCTAGCACAGCGGCCCTACTTTTGCATAGAAGTCGAATCGCTAGAATTCTAACTCGAAGAAACAAGAGTGTACAGAAACACTGTTTTATCTTCCGACGACCTCTCTGTGGGAGGAAGCCGTTTAGGGTGTACTGTGGGTGAGAGCCTGGGGATGAGTTCCATTTCGTAAAATCGGGGTAGAGACAGGCCGGTACAGAAGGCAGCTCACAAATCACATCATGGTTATGGGGCTAGTAGCGTTGCCCCAGGGGAGCGTGCAGGCTGAAATTCAGCCACCTACCTCGAAGGAAAAACTCGCTAGAGAATCCGTGCTTCAGCAAAAAGAGCCGCTCCGGAGGGTGGAAGCATTTTGTTGTGTGCGTGCGTGAGAGCACTGCCAGGGAGTCTAAAGCTCTTACGAATGAGACTCAGGCCCCACCAAAAGGCAGGACAAGACTCCCGGTGTGTTTGACCTAGCATGCACTGCGGCCCTACTTTTGCATTGAAGTCTAATCGGTAGGGTTCTAACTCGAACAAACAACAGTGTACAGAAACAGGGTTTTAGCTTCCGACGACCTCTCTGTGGGAGGAAGCCGTTTAGGGTGTACTGTGTGTGAGAGCCTGGGGATGGGTTCCATTTCGTAAAATCGGGGTAGAGACAGGCCGGAACAGAAGGCAGCTCACAAATCACATCATGTTTATGGGGCTAGGAGCGTGGCCACGGGGGAGCGTGCAGGCTGAAAGTCAGCCACCTAACACGAAGGAAACCTCGGTAGAGAATCCGTGCTTCAGCGACAACAGCCGCTACTGAGGGCGGAAGCATTTTGTTGTGTGAGTGCGTGAGAGCACTGAAAGGGATTCCAAACCTTTTCACGAGTGAAACTCAGGCCCCAGCAAAAGGCAGAACAACACTCCCCATGTGTTTGACTAAGCTAGCACAGCGGCCTTACTTTTGCATTGAAGTCTAATCAGTAGGGTTCTACTCGAACAAACAACAGTGTCCAGAAACAGGGTTTTAGCTTCCAATGACCTCTCTGTGGGAGGAAGAAGTTTCGGGTTTAGTTTGGGTGAGAGCCACAGGACTGGTTCCACTTCGTAAAATCGGGGTAGAGACAGGTCGGTACAGAAGGCAGCTCACAAATCACATCATGGTTATGGGGCTAGTAGCATTGCCCCGGGTTGTGCGTGGAGGCTGAAAGCCAGCCACCTAACTCGAAGGAAAAACTCGGTAGAGGATCTGTGCTTCATTGAAAACAGCCCCTCCTGAGGGTGGAAGCATTTTGTTGTGCGCATGCCTGAGAGCACTGCAAGGGAGTCCAAAGCTCTTTACGCGTGAGACTCAGGCCCCATCAAAGGCAAGACAAGACTCCCGGTGTGTTTCATTTAGCTAGCACAGTGGCCCTACTTTTGCATGGAAGTCTAATCGCTAGCATTCTAACTCGAAGAACCAACAGGGTACAGAAACAGTGTTTTAGCTTCCGACGACCTCTCTGTGGGAGGAAGCAGTTTAGGGTGTAGTGTGGGTGAGAGTCACGGGACTGGTGCCATTTCGTAAAATCGGGGTAGAGACAGGCCCGTACAAATGGCAGCTCACAAATCAAATCATGGTTATGGGGCTAGTAGCGTTGCCCCCGCGGAGTGCGCAGGCTGATATTCAGCCACCCATCTCGAAGGAAAAACTCGGTAGAGAATCTGTGCTTCATTGAAAACAGCCGCTCCTGAGGGTGGAATCCTTTAGTTGTGTGCGTGGGTGCGAGCACTGCAAGGGAGTACGAAGCTTTTTACGAGTGCGACTCAGGCCCCAGCCAAAGGCAGGACAAGACTCCCCATGTGTTTGTTTTAGCTAGCACTGCGGCCCTACTTTTGCATGGAAATCTAATCGCAAGCGTTCCAACTGGAAGAAAGAACAGTGTACAGAAACAGTGTTTTAGCTTCCGAAGACCTCCCTGTGCATGGAAGCCGTTTAGGGTGTAGTGTGGATGAGAGTCACGGGACTTGTTCCATTTTGTAAAATCGGGGTAGAGACAGGCCCGTACAAATGGCAGCTCACCAATCAAATCATGGTTATGGGGCTAGTAGCATTGCCCAGGGGGTGCGTGCAGCCTGAAAGCCAGCCACCTAACTCGAAGGAAAAACTCGGTACAGAATCCGTGCTTATTGAAAACAGCCGCTCCTGAGGGTGGAAGCATTTTGTTGTGTGCATGCCTGAGAGCACTGCAAGGGAGTCCAAAGCTCATTACGAGTGAGACTCAGGCCCCAGCAAAGGCAAGACAAGACTCCCGGTGTGTTTCATTTAGCTAGCACAGCGGCCCTACTTTTGCATAGAAGTCGAATCGCTAGAATTCTAACTCGAAGAAACAAGAGTGTACAGAAACACTGTTTTATCTTCCGACGACCTCTCTGTGGGAGGAAGCCGTTTAGGGTGTACTGTGGGTGAGAGCCTGGGGATGAGTTCCATTTCGTAAAATCGGGGTAGAGACAGGCCGGTACAGAAGGCAGCTCACAAATCACATCATGGTTATGGGGCTAGTAGCGTTGCCCCAGGGGAGCGTGCAGGCTGAAATTCAGCCACCTACCTCGAAGGAAAAACTCGCTAGAGAATCCGTGCTTCAGCAAAAAGAGCCGCTCCGGAGGGTGGAAGCATTTTGTTGTGTGCGTGCGTGAGAGCACTGCCAGGGAGTCTAAAGCTCTTACGAATGAGACTCAGGCCCCACCAAAAGGCAGGACAAGACTCCCGGTGTGTTTGACCTAGCATGCACTGCGGCCCTACTTTTGCATTGAAGTCTAATCGGTAGGGTTCTAACTCGAACAAACAACAGTGTACAGAAACAGGGTTTTAGCTTCCGACGACCTCTCTGTGGGAGGAAGCCGTTTAGGGTGTACTGTGTGTGAGAGCCTGGGGATGGGTTCCATTTCGTAAAATCGGGGTAGAGACAGGCCGGAACAGAAGGCAGCTCACAAATCACATCATGTTTATGGGGCTAGGAGCGTGGCCACGGGGGAGCGTGCAGGCTGAAAGTCAGCCACCTAACACGAAGGAAACCTCGGTAGAGAATCCGTGCTTCAGCGACAACAGCCGCTACTGAGGGCGGAAGCATTTTGTTGTGTGAGTGCGTGAGAGCACTGAAAGGGATTCCAAACCTTTTCACGAGTGAAACTCAGGCCCCAGCAAAAGGCAGAACAACACTCCCCATGTGTTTGACTAAGCTAGCACAGCGGCCCTACTTTTGCATTGAAGTCTAATCAGTAGGGTTCTACTCGAACAAACAACAGTGTCCAGAAACAGGGTTTTAGCTTCCAATGACCTCTCTGTGGGAGGAAGAAGTTTCGGGTTTAGTTTGGGTGAGAGCCACAGGACTGGTTCCACTTCGTAAAATCGGGGTAGAGACAGGTCGGTACAGAAGGCAGCTCACAAATCACATCATGGTTATGGGGCTAGTAGCATTGCCCCGGGTTGTGCGTGGAGGCTGAAAGCCAGCCACCTAACTCGAAGGAAAAACTCGGTAGAGGATCTGTGCTTCATTGAAAACAGCCCCTCCTGAGGGTGGAAGCATTTTGTTGTGCGCATGCCTGAGAGCACTGCAAGGGAGTCCAAAGCTCTTTACGCGTGAGACTCAGGCCCCATCAAAGGCAAGACAAGACTCCCGGTGTGTTTCATTTAGCTAGCACAGTGGCCCTACTTTTGCATGGAAGTCTAATCGCTAGCATTCTAACTCGAAGAACCAACAGGGTACAGAAACAGTGTTTTAGCTTCCGACGACCTCTCTGTGGGAGGAAGCAGTTTAGGGTGTAGTGTGGGTGAGAGTCACGGGACTGGTGCCATTTCGTAAAATCGGGGTAGAGACAGGCCCGTACAAATGGCAGCTCACAAATCAAATCATGGTTATGGGGCTAGTAGCGTTGCCCCCGCGGAGTGCGCAGGCTGATATTCAGCCACCCATCTCGAAGGAAAAACTCGGTAGAGAATCTGTGCTTCATTGAAAACAGCCGCTCCTGAGGGTGGAATCCTTTAGTTGTGTGCGTGGGTGCGAGCACTGCAAGGGAGTACGAAGCTTTTTACGAGCGCGACTCAGGCCCCAGCCAAAGGCAGGACAAGACTCCCCATGTGTTTGTTTTAGCTAGCACTGCGGCCCTACTTTTGCATGGAAATCTAATCGCAAGCGTTCCAACTGGAAGAAAGAACAGTGTACAGAAACAGTGTTTTAGCTTCCGAAGACCTCCCTGTGCATGGAAGCCGTTTAGGGTGTAGTGTGGATGAGAGTCACGGGACTTGTTCCATTTTGTAAAATCGGGGTAGAGACAGGCCCGTACAAATGGCAGCTCACCAATCAAATCATGGTTATGGGGCTAGTAGCATTGCCCAGGGGGTGCGTGCAGCCTGAAAGCCAGCCACCTAACTCGAAGGAAAAACTCGGTACAGAATCCGTGCTTATTGAAAACAGCCGCTCCTGAGGGTGGAAGCATTTTGTTGTGTGCATGCCTGAGAGCACTGCAAGGGAGTCCAAAGCTCATTACGAGTGAGACTCAGGCCCCAGCAAAGGCAAGACAAGACTCCCGGTGTGTTTCATTTAGCTAGCACAGCGGCCCTACTTTTGCATAGAAGTCGAATCGCTAGAATTCTAACTCGAAGAAACAAGAGTGTACAGAAACACTGTTTTATCTTCCGACGACCTCTCTGTGGGAGGAAGCCGTTTAGGGTGTACTGTGGGTGAGAGCCTGGGGATGAGTTCCATTTCGTAAAATCGGGGTAGAGACAGGCCGGTACAGAAGGCAGCTCACAAATCACATCATGGTTATGGGGCTAGTAGCGTTGCCCCAGGGGAGCGTGCAGGCTGAAATTCAGCCACCTACCTCGAAGGAAAAACTCGCTAGAGAATCCGTGCTTCAGCAAAAAGAGCCGCTCCGGAGGGTGGAAGCATTTTGTTGTGTGCGTGCGTGAGAGCACTGCCAGGGAGTCTAAAGCTCTTACGAATGAGACTCAGGCCCCACCAAAAGGCAGGACAAGACTCCCGGTGTGTTTGACCTAGCATGCACTGCGGCCCTACTTTTGCATTGAAGTCTAATCGGTAGGGTTCTAACTCGAACAAACAACAGTGTACAGAAACAGGGTTTTAGCTTCCGACGACCTCTCTGTGGGAGGAAGCCGTTTAGGGTGTACTGTGTGTGAGAGCCTGGGGATGGGTTCCATTTCGTAAAATCGGGGTAGAGACAGGCCGGAACAGAAGGCAGCTCACAAATCACATCATGTTTATGGGGCTAGGAGCGTGGCCACGGGGGAGCGTGCAGGCTGAAAGTCAGCCACCTAACACGAAGGAAACCTCGGTAGAGAATCCGTGCTTCAGCGACAACAGCCGCTACTGAGGGCGGAAGCATTTTGTTGTGTGAGTGCGTGAGAGCACTGAAAGGGATTCCAAACCTTTTCACGAGTGAAACTCAGGCCCCAGCAAAAGGCAGAACAACACTCCCCATGTGTTTGACTAAGCTAGCACAGCGGCCCTACTTTTGCATTGAAGTCTAATCAGTAGGGTTCTACTCGAACAAACAACAGTGTCCAGAAACAGGGTTTTAGCTTCCAATGACCTCTCTGTGGGAGGAAGAAGTTTCGGGTTTAGTTTGGGTGAGAGCCACAGGACTGGTTCCACTTCGGAAAATCGGGGTAGAGACAGGTCGGTACAGAAGGCAGCTCACAAATCACATCATGGTTATGGGGCTAGTAGCATTGCCCCGGGTTGTGCGTGGAGGCTGAAAGCCAGCCACCTAACTCGAAGGAAAAACTCGGTAGAGGATCTGTGCTTCATTGAAAACAGCCCCTCCTGAGGGTGGAAGCATTTTGTTGTGCGCATGCCTGAGAGCACTGCAAGGGAGTCCAAAGCTCTTTACGCGTGAGACTCAGGCCCCATCAAAGGCAAGACAAGACTCCCGGTGTGTTTCATTTAGCTAGCACAGTGGCCCTACTTTTGCATGGAAGTCTAATCGCTAGCATTCTAACTCGAAGAACCAACAGGGTACAGAAACAGTGTTTTAGCTTCCGACGACCTCTCTGTGGGAGGAAGCAGTTTAGGGTGTAGTGTGGGTGAGAGTCACGGGACTGGTGCCATTTCGTAAAATCGGGGTAGAGACAGGCCCGTACAAATGGCAGCTCACAAATCAAATCATGGTTATGGGGCTAGTAGCGTTGCCCCCGCGGAGTGCGCAGGCTGATATTCAGCCACCCATCTCGAAGGAAAAACTCGGTAGAGAATCTGTGCTTCATTGAAAACAGCCGCTCCTGAGGGTGGAATCCTTTAGTTGTGTGCGTGGGTGCGAGCACTGCAAGGGAGTACGAAGCTTTTTACGAGCGCGACTCAGGCCCCAGCCAAAGGCAGGACAAGACTCCCCATGTGTTTGTTTTAGCTAGCACTGCGGCCCTACTTTTGCATGGAAATCTAATCGCAAGCGTTCCAACTGGAAGAAAGAACAGTGTACAGAAACAGTGTTTTAGCTTCCGAAGACCTCCCTGTGCATGGAAGCCGTTTAGGGTGTAGTGTGGATGAGAGTCACGGGACTTGTTCCATTTTGTAAAATCGGGGTAGAGACAGGCCCGTACAAATGGCAGCTCACCAATCAAATCATGGTTATGGGGCTAGTAGCATTGCCCAGGGGGTGCGTGCAGCCTGAAAGCCAGCCACCTAACTCGAAGGAAAAACTCGGTACAGAATCCGTGCTTATTGAAAACAGCCGCTCCTGAGGGTGGAAGCATTTTGTTGTGTGCATGCCTGAGAGCACTGCAAGGGAGTCCAAAGCTCATTACGAGTGAGACTCAGGCCCCAGCAAAGGCAAGACAAGACTCCCGGTGTGTTTCATTTAGCTAGCACAGCGGCCCTACTTTTGCATAGAAGTCGAATCGCTAGAATTCTAACTCGAAGAAACAAGAGTGTACAGAAACACTGTTTTATCTTCCGACGACCTCTCTGTGGGAGGAAGCCGTTTAGGGTGTACTGTGGGTGAGAGCCTGGGGATGAGTTCCATTTCGTAAAATCGGGGTAGAGACAGGCCGGTACAGAAGGCAGCTCACAAATCACATCATGGTTATGGGGCTAGTAGCGTTGCCCCAGGGGAGCGTGCAGGCTGAAATTCAGCCACCTACCTCGAAGGAAAAACTCGCTAGAGAATCCGTGCTTCAGCAAAAAGAGCCGCTCCGGAGGGTGGAAGCATTTTGTTGCGTGCGTGCGTGAGAGCACTGCCAGGGAGTCTAAAGCTCTTACGAATGAGACTCAGGCCCCACCAAAAGGCAGGACAAGACTCCCGGTGTGTTTGACCTAGCATGCACTGCGGCCCTACTTTTGCATTGAAGTCTAATCGGTAGGGTTCTAACTCGAACAAACAACAGTGTACAGAAACAGGGTTTTAGCTTCCGACGACCTCTCTGTGGGAGGAAGCCGTTTAGGGTGTACTGTGTGTGAGAGCCTGGGGATGGGTTCCATTTCGTAAAATCGGGGTAGAGACAGGCCGGAACAGAAGGCAGCTCACAAATCACATCATGTTTATGGGGCTAGGAGCGTGGCCACGGGGGAGCGTGCAGGCTGAAAGTCAGCCACCTAACACGAAGGAAACCTCGGTAGAGAATCCGTGCTTCAGCGACAACAGCCGCTACTGAGGGCGGAAGCATTTTGTTGTGTGCGTGCGTGAGAGCACTGAAAGGGATTCCAAACCTTTTCACGAGTGAAACTCAGGCCCCAGCAAAAGGCAGAACAACACTCCCCATGTGTTTGACTAAGCTAGCACAGCGGCCCTACTTTTGCATTGAAGTCTAATCAGTAGGGTTCTACTCGAACAAACAACAGTGTCCAGAAACAGGGTTTTAGCTTCCAATGACCTCTCTGTGGGAGGAAGAAGTTTCGGGTTTAGTTTGGGTGAGAGCCACAGGACTGGTTCCACTTCGGAAAATCGGGGTAGAGACAGGTCGGTACAGAAGGCAGCTCACAAATCACATCATGGTTATGGGGCTAGTAGCATTGCCCCGGGTTGTGCGTGGAGGCTGAAAGCCAGCCACCTAACTCGAAGGAAAAACTCGGTAGAGGATCTGTGCTTCATTGAAAACAGCCCCTCCTGAGGGTGGAAGCATTTTGTTGTGCGCATGCCTGAGAGCACTGCAAGGGAGTCCAAAGCTCTTTACGCGTGAGACTCAGGCCCCATCAAAGGCAAGACAAGACTCCCGGTGTGTTTCATTTAGCTAGCACAGTGGCCCTACTTTTGCATGGAAGTCTAATCGCTAGCATTCTAACTCGAAGAACCAACAGGGTACAGAAACAGTGTTTTAGCTTCCGACGACCTCTCTGTGGGAGGAAGCAGTTTAGGGTGTAGTGTGGGTGAGAGTCACGGGACTGGTGCCATTTCGTAAAATCGGGGTAGAGACAGGCCCGTACAAATGGCAGCTCACAAATCAAATCATGGTTATGGGGCTAGTAGCGTTGCCCCCGCGGAGTGCGCAGGCTGATATTCAGCCACCCATCTCGAAGGAAAAACTCGGTAGAGAATCTGTGCTTCATTGAAAACAGCCGCTCCTGAGGGTGGAATCCTTTAGTTGTGTGCGTGGGTGCGAGCACTGCAAGGGAGTACGAAGCTTTTTACGAGCGCGACTCAGGCCCCAGCCAAAGGCAGGACAAGACTCCCCATGTGTTTGTTTTAGCTAGCACTGCGGCCCTACTTTTGCATGGAAATCTAATCGCAAGCGTTCCAACTGGAAGAAAGAACAGTGTACAGAAACAGTGTTTTAGCTTCCGAAGACCTCCCTGTGCATGGAAGCCGTTTAGGGTGTAGTGTGGATGAGAGTCACGGGACTTGTTCCATTTTGTAAAATCGGGGTAGAGACAGGCCCGTACAAATGGCAGCTCACCAATCAAATCATGGTTATGGGGCTAGTAGCATTGCCCAGGGGGTGCGTGCAGCCTGAAAGCCAGCCACCTAACTCGAAGGAAAAACTCGGTACAGAATCCGTGCTTATTGAAAACAGCCGCTCCTGAGGGTGGAAGCATTTTGTTGTGTGCATGCCTGAGAGCACTGCAAGGGAGTCCAAAGCTCATTACGAGTGAGACTCAGGCCCCAGCAAAGGCAAGACAAGACTCCCGGTGTGTTTCATTTAGCTAGCACAGCGGCCCTACTTTTGCATAGAAGTCGAATCGCTAGAATTCTAACTCGAAGAAACAAGAGTGTACAGAAACACTGTTTTATCTTCCGACGACCTCTCTGTGGGAGGAAGCCGTTTAGGGTGTACTGTGGGTGAGAGCCTGGGGATGAGTTCCATTTCGTAAAATCGGGGTAGAGACAGGCCGGTACAGAAGGCAGCTCACAAATCACATCATGGTTATGGGGCTAGTAGCGTTGCCCCAGGGGAGCGTGCAGGCTGAAATTCAGCCACCTACCTCGAAGGAAAAACTCGCTAGAGAATCCGTGCTTCAGCAAAAAGAGCCGCTCCGGAGGGTGGAAGCATTTTGTTGCGTGCGTGCGTGAGAGCACTGCCAGGGAGTCTAAAGCTCTTACGAATGAGACTCAGGCCCCACCAAAAGGCAGGACAAGACTCCCGGTGTGTTTGACCTAGCATGCACTGCGGCCCTACTTTTGCATTGAAGTCTAATCGGTAGGGTTCTAACTCGAACAAACAACAGTGTACAGAAACAGGGTTTTAGCTTCCGACGACCTCTCTGTGGGAGGAAGCCGTTTAGGGTGTACTGTGTGTGAGAGCCTGGGGATGGGTTCCATTTCGTAAAATCGGGGTAGAGACAGGCCGGAACAGAAGGCAGCTCACAAATCACATCATGTTTATGGGGCTAGGAGCGTGGCCACGGGGGAGCGTGCAGGCTGAAAGTCAGCCACCTAACACGAAGGAAACCTCGGTAGAGAATCCGTGCTTCAGCGACAACAGCCGCTACTGAGGGCGGAAGCATTTTGTTGTGTGCGTGCGTGAGAGCACTGAAAGGGATTCCAAACTTTTCACGAGTGAAACTCAGGCCCCAGCAAAAGGCAGAACAACACTCCCCATGTGTTTGACTAAGCTAGCACAGCGGCCCTACTTTTGCATTGAAGTCTAATCAGTAGGGTTCTACTCGAACAAACAACAGTGTCCAGAAACAGGGTTTTAGCTTCCAATGACCTCTCTGTGGGAGGAAGAAGTTTAGGGTTTAGTTTGGGTGAGAGCCACAGGACTGGTTCCACTTCGTAAAATCGGGGTAGAGACAGGTCGGTACAGAAGGCAGCTCACAAATCACATCATGGTTATGGGGCTAGTAGCATTGCCCCGGGTTGTGCGTGGAGGCTGAAAGCCAGCCACCTAACTCGAAGGAAAAACTCGGTAGAGAATCTGTGCTTCATTGAAAACAGCCCCTCCTGAGGGTGGAAGCATTTTGTTGTGCGCATGCCTGAGAACACTGCAAGGGAGTCCAAAGCTCTTTACGAGTGAGACTCAGGCCCCATCAAAGGCAAGACAAGATTCCCGGTGTGTTTCATTTAGCTAGCACAGTGGCCCTACTTTTGCATGGAAGTCTAATCGCTAGCATTCTAACTCGAAGAACCAACAGGGTACAGAAACAGTGTTTTAGCTTCCGACGACCTCTCTGTGGGAGGATGCAGTTTAGGGTGTAGTGTGGGTGAGAGTCACGGGACTGGTGCCATTTCGTAAAATCGGGGTAGAGACAGGCCCGTACAAATGGCAGCTTACAAATCAAATCATGGTTATGGGGCTAGTAGCGTTGCCCCCGCGGAGTGCGCAGGCTGATATTCAGCCACCCATCTCGAAGGAAAAACTCGGTAGAGAATCTGTGCTTCATTGAAAACAGCCGCTCCTGAGGGTGGAATCATTTAGTTGTGTGCGTGGGTGCGAGCACTGCAAGGGAGTACGAAGCTTTTTACGAGTGCGACTCAGGCCCCAGCCAAAGGCAGGACAAGACTCCCCATGTGTTTGTTTTAGCTAGTACCGCGGCCCTACTTTTGCATGGAAATCTAATCGCAAGCGTTCCAACTGGAAGAAAGAACAGTGTACAGAAACAGTGTTTTAGCTTCCGAAGACCTCCCTGTGCGTGGAAGCCGTTTAGGGTGTAGTGTGGATGAGAGTCACGGGACTTGTTCCATTTTGTAAAATCGGGGTAGAGACAGGCCCGTACAAATGGCAGCTCACCAATCAAATCATGGTTATGGGGCTAGTAGCATTGCCCAGGGGGTGCGTGCAGCCTGAAAGCCAGCCACCTAACTCGAAGGAAAAACTCGGTACAGAATCCGTGCTTATTGAAAACAGCCGCTCCTGAGGGTGGAAGCATTTTGTTGTGTGCATGCCTGAGAGCACTGCAAGGGAGTCCAAAGCTCATTACGAGTGAGACTCAGGCCCCAGCAAAGGCAAGACAAGACTCCCGGTGTGTTTCATTTAGCTAGCACAGCGGCCCTACTTTTGCATAGAAGTCGAATCGCTAGAATTCTAACTCGAAGAAACAAGAGTGTACAGAAACACTGTTTTATCTTCCGACGACCTCTCTGTGGGAGGAAGCCGTTTAGGGTGTACTGTGGGTGAGAGCCTGGGGATGAGTTCCATTTCGTAAAATCGGGGTAGAGACAGGCCGGTACAGAAGGCAGCTCACAAATCACATCATGGTTATGGGGCTAGTAGCGTTGCCCCAGGGGAGCGTGCAGGCTGAAATTCAGCCACCTACCTCGAAGGAAAAACTCGCTAGAGAATCCGTGCTTCAGCAAAAAGAGCCGCTCCGGAGGGTGGAAGCATTTTGTTGTGTGCGTGCGTGAGAGCACTGCCAGGGAGTCTAAAGCTCTTACGAATGAGACTCAGGCCCCACCAAAAGGCAGGACAAGACTCCCGGTGTGTTTGACCTAGCATGCACTGCGGCCCTACTTTTGCATTGAAGTCTAATCGGTAGGGTTCTAACTCGAACAAACAACAGTGTACAGAAACAGGGTTTTAGCTTCCGACGACCTCTCTGTGGGAGGAAGCCGTTTAGGGTGTACTGTGTGTGAGAGCCTGGGGATGGGTTCCATTTCGTAAAATCGGGGTAGAGACAGGCCGGAACAGAAGGCAGCTCACAAATCACATCATGTTTATGGGGCTAGGAGCGTGGCCACGGGGGAGCGTGCAGGCTGAAAGTCAGCCACCTAACACGAAGGAAACCTCGGTAGAGAATCCGTGCTTCAGCGACAACAGCCGCTACTGAGGGCGGAAGCATTTTGTTGTGTGAGTGCGTGAGAGCACTGAAAGGGATTCCAAACCTTTTCACGAGTGAAACTCAGGCCCCAGCAAAAGGCAGAACAACACTCCCCATGTGTTTGACTAAGCTAGCACAGCGGCCCTACTTTTGCATTGAAGTCTAATCAGTAGGGTTCTACTCGAACAAACAACAGTGTCCAGAAACAGGGTTTTAGCTTCCAATGACCTCTCTGTGGGAGGAAGAAGTTTCGGGTTTAGTTTGGGTGAGAGCCACAGGACTGGTTCCACTTCGGAAAATCGGGGTAGAGACAGGTCGGTACAGAAGGCAGCTCACAAATCACATCATGGTTATGGGGCTAGTAGCATTGCCCCGGGTTGTGCGTGGAGGCTGAAAGCCAGCCACCTAACTCGAAGGAAAAACTCGGTAGAGGATCTGTGCTTCATTGAAAACAGCCCCTCCTGAGGGTGGAAGCATTTTGTTGTGCGCATGCCTGAGAGCACTGCAAGGGAGTCCAAAGCTCTTTACGCGTGAGACTCAGGCCCCATCAAAGTCAAGACAAGACTCCCGGTGTGTTTCATTTAGCTAGCACAGTGGCCCTACTTTTGCATGGAAGTCTAATCGCTAGCATTCTAACTCGAAGAACCAACAGGGTACAGAAACAGTGTTTTAGCTTCCGACGACCTCTCTGTGGGAGGAAGCAGTTTAGGGTGTAGTGTGGGTGAGAGTCACGGGACTGGTGCCATTTCGTAAAATCGGGGTAGAGACAGGCCCGTACAAATGGCAGCTCACAAATCAAATCATGGTTATGGGGCTACTAGCGTTGCCCCCGCGGAGTGCGCAGGCTGATATTCAGCCACCCATCTCGAAGGAAAAACTCGGTAGAGAATCTGTGCTTCATTGAAAACAGCCGCTCCTGAGGGTGGAATCCTTTAGTTGTGTGCGTGGGTGCGAGCACTGCAAGGGAGTACGAAGCTTTTTACGAGCGCGACTCAGGCCCCAGCCAAAGGCAGGACAAGACTCCCCATGTGTTTGTTTTAGCTAGCACTGCGGCCCTACTTTTGCATGGAAATCTAATCGCAAGCGTTCCAACTGGAAGAAAGAACAGTGTACAGAAACAGTGTTTTAGCTTCCGAAGACCTCCCTGTGCGTGGAAGCCGTTTAGGGTGTAGTGTGGATGAGAGTCACGGGACTTGTTCCATTTTGTAAAATCGGGGTAGAGACAGGCCCGTACAAATGGCAGCTCACCAATCAAATCATGGTTATGGGGCTAGTAGCATTGCCCAGGGGGTGCGTGCAGCCTGAAAGCCAGCCACCTAACTCGAAGGAAAAACTCGGTACAGAATCCGTGCTTATTGAAAACAGCCGCTCCTGAGGGTGGAAGCATTTTGTTGTGTGCATGCCTGAGAGCACTGCAAGGGAGTCCAAAGCTCATTACGAGTGAGACTCAGGCCCCAGCAAAGGCAAGACAAGACTCCCGGTGTGTTTCATTTAGCTAGCACAGCGGCCCTACTTTTGCATAGAAGTCGAATCGCTAGAATTCTAACTCGAAGAAACAAGAGTGTACAGAAACACTGTTTTATCTTCCGACGACCTCTCTGTGGGAGGAAGCCGTTTAGGGTGTACTGTGGGTGAGAGCCTGGGGATGAGTTCCATTTCGTAAAATCGGGGTAGAGACAGGCCGGTACAGAAGGCAGCTCACAAATCACATCATGGTTATGGGGCTAGTAGCGTTGCCCCAGGGGAGCGTGCAGGCTGAAATTCAGCCACCTACCTCGAAGGAAAAACTCGCTAGAGAATCCGTGCTTCAGCAAAAAGAGCCGCTCCGGAGGGTGGAAGCATTTTGTTGCGTGCGTGCGTGAGAGCACTGCCAGGGAGTCTAAAGCTCTTACGAATGAGACTCAGGCCCCACCAAAAGGCAGGACAAGACTCCCGGTGTGTTTGACCTAGCATGCACTGCGGCCCTACTTTTGCATTGAAGTCTAATCGGTAGGGTTCTAACTCGAACAAACAACAGTGTACAGAAACAGGGTTTTAGCTTCCGACGACCTCTCTGTGGGAGGAAGCCGTTTAGGGTGTACTGTGTGTGAGAGCCTGGGGATGGGTTCCATTTCGTAAAATCGGGGTAGAGACAGGCCGGAACAGAAGGCAGCTCACAAATCACATCATGTTTATGGGGCTAGGAGCGTGGCCACGGGGGAGCGTGCAGGCTGAAAGTCAGCCACCTAACACGAAGGAAACCTCGGTAGAGAATCCGTGCTTCAGCGACAACAGCCGCTACTGAGGGCGGAAGCATTTTGTTGTGTGCGTGCGTGAGAGCACTGAAAGGGATTCCAAACCTTTTCACGAGTGAAACTCAGGCCCCAGCAAAAGGCAGAACAACACTCCCCATGTGTTTGACTAAGCTAGCACAGCGGCCCTACTTTTGCATTGAAGTCTAATCAGTAGGGTTCTACTCGAACAAACAACAGTGTCCAGAAACAGGGTTTTAGCTTCCAATGACCTCTCTGTGGGAGGAAGAAGTTTCGGGTTTAGTTTGGGTGAGAGCCACAGGACTGGTTCCACTTCGGAAAATCGGGGTAGAGACAGGTCGGTACAGAAGGCAGCTCACAAATCACATCATGGTTATGGGGCTAGTAGCATTGCCCCGGGTTGTGCGTGGAGGCTGAAAGCCAGCCACCTAACTCGAAGGAAAAACTCGGTAGAGGATCTGTGCTTCATTGAAAACAGCCCCTCCTGAGGGTGGAAGCATTTTGTTGTGCGCATGCCTGAGAGCACTGCAAGGGAGTCCAAAGCTCTTTACGCGTGAGACTCAGGCCCCATCAAAGTCAAGACAAGACTCCCGGTGTGTTTCATTTAGCTAGCACAGTGGCCCTACTTTTGCATGGAAGTCTAATCGCTAGCATTCTAACTCGAAGAACCAACAGGGTACAGAAACAGTGTTTTAGCTTCCGACGACCTCTCTGTGGGAGGAAGCAGTTTAGGGTGTAGTGTGGGTGAGAGTCACGGGACTGGTGCCATTTCGTAAAATCGGGGTAGAGACAGGCCCGTACAAATGGCAGCTCACAAATCAAATCATGGTTATGGGGCTACTAGCGTTGCCCCCGCGGAGTGCGCAGGCTGATATTCAGCCACCCATCTCGAAGGAAAAACTCGGTAGAGAATCTGTGCTTCATTGAAAACAGCCGCTCCTGAGGGTGGAATCCTTTAGTTGTGTGCGTGGGTGCGAGCACTGCAAGGGAGTACGAAGCTTTTTACGAGCGCGACTCAGGCCCCAGCCAAAGGCAGGACAAGACTCCCCATGTGTTTGTTTTAGCTAGCACTGCGGCCCTACTTTTGCATGGAAATCTAATCGCAAGCGTTCCAACTGGAAGAAAGAACAGTGTACAGAAACAGTGTTTTAGCTTCCGAAGACCTCCCTGTGCATGGAAGCCGTTTAGGGTGTAGTGTGGATGAGAGTCACGGGACTTGTTCCATTTTGTAAAATCGGGGTAGAGACAGGCCCGTACAAATGGCAGCTCACCAATCAAATCATGGTTATGGGGCTAGTAGCATTGCCCAGGGGGTGCGTGCAGCCTGAAAGCCAGCCACCTAACTCGAAGGAAAAACTCGGTACAGAATCCGTGCTTATTGAAAACAGCCGCTCCTGAGGGTGGAAGCATTTTGTTGTGTGCATGCCTGAGAGCACTGCAAGGGAGTCCAAAGCTCATTACGAGTGAGACTCAGGCCCCAGCAAAGGCAAGACAAGACTCCCGGTGTGTTTCATTTAGCTAGCACAGCGGCCCTACTTTTGCATAGAAGTCGAATCGCTAGAATTCTAACTCGAAGAAACAAGAGTGTACAGAAACACTGTTTTATCTTCCGACGACCTCTCTGTGGGAGGAAGCCGTTTAGGGTGTACTGTGGGTGAGAGCCTGGGGATGAGTTCCATTTCGTAAAATCGGGGTAGAGACAGGCCGGTACAGAAGGCAGCTCACAAATCACATCATGGTTATGGGGCTAGTAGCGTTGCCCCAGGGGAGCGTGCAGGCTGAAATTCAGCCACCTACCTCGAAGGAAAAACTCGCTAGAGAATCCGTGCTTCAGCAAAAAGAGCCGCTCCGGAGGGTGGAAGCATTTTGTTGCGTGCGTGCGTGAGAGCACTGCCAGGGAGTCTAAAGCTCTTACGAATGAGACTCAGGCCCCACCAAAAGGCAGGACAAGACTCCCGGTGTGTTTGACCTAGCATGCACTGCGGCCCTACTTTTGCATTGAAGTCTAATCGGTAGGGTTCTAACTCGAACAAACAACAGTGTACAGAAACAGGGTTTTAGCTTCCGACGACCTCTCTGTGGGAGGAAGCCGTTTAGGGTGTACTGTGTGTGAGAGCCTGGGGATGGGTTCCATTTCGTAAAATCGGGGTAGAGACAGGCCGGAACAGAAGGCAGCTCACAAATCACATCATGTTTATGGGGCTAGGAGCGTGGCCACGGGGGAGCGTGCAGGCTGAAAGTCAGCCACCTAACACGAAGGAAACCTCGGTAGAGAATCCGTGCTTCAGCGACAACAGCCGCTACTGAGGGCGGAAGCATTTTGTTGTGTGCGTGCGTGAGAGCACTGAAAGGGATTCCAAACCTTTTCACGAGTGAAACTCAGGCCCCAGCAAAAGGCAGAACAACACTCCCCATGTGTTTGACTAAGCTAGCACAGCGGCCCTACTTTTGCATTGAAGTCTAATCAGTAGGGTTCTACTCGAACAAACAACAGTGTCCAGAAACAGGGTTTTAGCTTCCAATGACCTCTCTGTGGGAGGAAGAAGTTTAGGGTTTAGTTTGGGTGAGAGCCACAGGACTGGTTCCACTTCGTAAAATCGGGGTAGAGACAGGTCGGTACAGAAGGCAGCTCACAAATCACATCATGGTTATGGGGCTAGTAGCATTGCCCCGGGTTGTGCGTGGAGGCTGAAAGCCAGCCACCTAACTCGAAGGAAAAACTCGGTAGAGAATCTGTGCTTCATTGAAAACAGCCCCTCCTGAGGGTGGAAGCATTTTGTTGTGCGCATGCCTGAGAACACTGCAAGGGAGTCCAAAGCTCTTTACGAGTGAGACTCAGGCCCCATCAAAGGCAAGACAAGATTCCCGGTGTGTTTCATTTAGCTAGCACAGTGGCCCTACTTTTGCATGGAAGTCTAATCGCTAGCATTCTAACTCGAAGAACCAACAGGGTACAGAAACAGTGTTTTAGCTTCCGACGACCTCTCTGTGGGAGGATGCAGTTTAGGGTGTAGTGTGGGTGAGAGTCACGGGACTGGTGCCATTTCGTAAAATCGGGGTAGAGACAGGCCCGTACAAATGGCAGCTTACAAATCAAATCATGGTTATGGGGCTAGTAGCGTTGCCCCCGCGGAGTGCGCAGGCTGATATTCAGCCACCCATCTCGAAGGAAAAACTCGGTAGAGAATCTGTGCTTCATTGAAAACAGCCGCTCCTGAGGGTGGAATCATTTAGTTGTGTGCGTGGGTGCGAGCACTGCAAGGGAGTACGAAGCTTTTTACGAGTGCGACTCAGGCCCCAGCCAAAGGCAGGACAAGACTCCCCATGTGTTTGTTTTAGCTAGTACCGCGGCCCTACTTTTGCATGGAAATCTAATCGCAAGCGTTCCAACTGGAAGAAAGAACAGTGTACAGAAACAGTGTTTTAGCTTCCGAAGACCTCCCTGTGCGTGGAAGCCGTTTAGGGTGTAGTGTGGATGAGAGTCACGGGACTTGTTCCATTTTGTAAAATCGGGGTAGAGACAGGCCCGTACAAATGGCAGCTCACCAATCAAATCATGGTTATGGGGCTAGTAGCATTGCCCAGGGGGTGCGTGCAGCCTGAAAGCCAGCCACCTAACTCGAAGGAAAAACTCGGTACAGAATCCGTGCTTATTGAAAACAGCCGCTCCTGAGGGTGGAAGCATTTTGTTGTGTGCATGCCTGAGAACACTGCAAGGGAGTCCAAAGCTCATTACGAGTGAGACTCAGGCCCCAGCAAAGGCAAGACAAGACTCCCGGTGTGTTTCATTTAGCTAGCACAGCGGCCCTACTTTTGCATAGAAGTCGAATCGCTAGAATTCTAACTCGAAGAAACAAGAGTGTACAGAAACACTGTTTTATCTTCCGACGACCTCTCTGTGGGAGGAAGCCGTTTAGGGTGTACTGTGGGTGAGAGCCTGGGGATGAGTTCCATTTCGTAAAATCGGGGTAGAGACAGGCCGGTACAGAAGGCAGCTCACAAATCACATCATGGTTATGGGGCTAGTAGCGTTGCCCCAGGGGAGCGTGCAGGCTGAAATTCAGCCACCTACCTCGAAGGAAAAACTCGCTAGAGAATCCGTGCTTCAGCAAAAAGAGCCGCTCCGGAGGGTGGAAGCATTTTGTTGCGTGCGTGCGTGAGAGCACTGCCAGGGAGTCTAAAGCTCTTACGAATGAGACTCAGGCCCCACCAAAAGGCAGGACAAGACTCCCGGTGTGTTTGACCTAGCATGCACTGCGGCCCTACTTTTGCATTGAAGTCTAATCGGTAGGGTTCTAACTCGAACAAACAACAGTGTACAGAAACAGGGTTTTAGCTTCCGACGACCTCTCTGTGGGAGGAAGCCGTTTAGGGTGTACTGTGTGTGAGAGCCTGGGGATGGGTTCCATTTCGTAAAATCGGGGTAGAGACAGGCCGGAACAGAAGGCAGCTCACAAATCACATCATGTTTATGGGGCTAGGAGCGTGGCCACGGGGGAGCGTGCAGGCTGAAAGTCAGCCACCTAACACGAAGGAAACCTCGGTAGAGAATCCGTGCTTCAGCGACAACAGCCGCTACTGAGGGCGGAAGCATTTTGTTGTGTGCGTGCGTGAGAGCACTGAAAGGGATTCCAAACCTTTTCACGAGTGAAACTCAGGCCCCAGCAAAAGGCAGAACAACACTCCCCATGTGTTTGACTAAGCTAGCACAGCGGCCCTACTTTTGCATTGAAGTCTAATCAGTAGGGTTCTACTCGAACAAACAACAGTGTCCAGAAACAGGGTTTTAGCTTCCAATGACCTCTCTGTGGGAGGAAGAAGTTTCGGGTTTAGTTTGGGTGAGAGCCACAGGACTGGTTCCACTTCGGAAAATCGGGGTAGAGACAGGTCGGTACAGAAGGCAGCTCACAAATCACATCATGGTTATGGGGCTAGTAGCATTGCCCCGGGTTGTGCGTGGAGGCTGAAAGCCAGCCACCTAACTCGAAGGAAAAACTCGGTAGAGGATCTGTGCTTCATTGAAAACAGCCCCTCCTGAGGGTGGAAGCATTTTGTTGTGCGCATGCCTGAGAGCACTGCAAGGGAGTCCAAAGCTCTTTACGCGTGAGACTCAGGCCCCATCAAAGGCAAGACAAGACTCCCGGTGTGTTTCATTTAGCTAGCACAGTGGCCCTACTTTTGCATGGAAGTCTAATCGCTAGCATTCTAACTCGAAGAACCAACAGGGTACAGAAACAGTGTTTTAGCTTCCGACGACCTCTCTGTTGGAGGAAGCAGTTTAGGGTGTAGTGTGGGTGAGAGTCACGGGACTGGTGCCATTTCGTAAAATCGGGGTAGAGACAGGCCCGTACAAATGGCAGCTCACAAATCAAATCATGGTTATGGGGCTAGTAGCATTGCCCCCGCGGAGTGCGCAGGCTGATATTCAGCCACCCATCTCGAAGGAAAAACTCGGTAGAGAATCTGTGCTTCATTGAAAACAGCCGCTCCTGAGGGTGGAATCCTTTAGTTGTGTGCGTGGGTGCGAGCACTGCAAGGGAGTACGAAGCTTTTTACGAGCGCGACTCAGGCCCCAGCCAAAGGCAGGACAAGACTCCCCATGTGTTTGTTTTAGCTAGCACTGCGGCCCTACTTTTGCATGGAAATCTAATCGCAAGCGTTCCAACTGGAAGAAAGAACAGTGTACAGAAACAGTGTTTTAGCTTCCGAAGACCTCCCTGTGCATGGAAGCCGTTTAGGGTGTAGTGTGGATGAGAGTCACGGGACTTGTTCCATTTTGTAAAATCGGGGTAGAGACAGGCCCGTACAAATGGCAGCTCACCAATCAAATCATGGTTATGGGGCTAGTAGCATTGCCCAGGGGGTGCGTGCAGCCTGAAAGCCAGCCACCTAACTCGAAGGAAAAACTCGGTACAGAATCCGTGCTTATTGAAAACAGCCGCTCCTGAGGGTGGAAGCATTTTGTTGTGTGCATGCCTGAGAGCACTGCAAGGGAGTCCAAAGCTCATTACGAGTGAGACTCAGGCCCCAGCAAAGGCAAGACAAGACTCCCGGTGTGTTTCATTTAGCTAGCACAGCGGCCCTACTTTTGCATAGAAGTCGAATCGCTAGAATTCTAACTCGAAGAAACAAGAGTGTACAGAAACACTGTTTTATCTTCCGACGACCTCTCTGTGGGAGGAAGCCGTTTAGGGTGTACTGTGGGTGAGAGCCTGGGGATGAGTTCCATTTCGTAAAATCGGGGTAGAGACAGGCCGGTACAGAAGGCAGCTCACAAATCACATCATGGTTATGGGGCTAGTAGCGTTGCCCCAGGGGAGCGTGCAGGCTGAAATTCAGCCACCTACCTCGAAGGAAAAACTCGCTAGAGAATCCGTGCTTCAGCAAAAAGAGCCGCTCCGGAGGGTGGAAGCATTTTGTTGCGTGCGTGCGTGAGAGCACTGCCAGGGAGTCTAAAGCTCTTACGAATGAGACTCAGGCCCCACCAAAAGGCAGGACAAGACTCCCGGTGTGTTTGACCTAGCATGCACTGCGGCCCTACTTTTGCATTGAAGTCTAATCGGTAGGGTTCTAACTCGAACAAACAACAGTGTACAGAAACAGGGTTTTAGCTTCCGACGACCTCTCTGTGGGAGGAAGCCGTTTAGGGTGTACTGTGTGTGAGAGCCTGGGGATGGGTTCCATTTCGTAAAATCGGGGTAGAGACAGGCCGGAACAGAAGGCAGCTCACAAATCACATCATGTTTATGGGGCTAGGAGCGTGGCCACGGGGGAGCGTGCAGGCTGAAAGTCAGCCACCTAACACGAAGGAAACCTCGGTAGAGAATCCGTGCTTCAGCGACAACAGCCGCTACTGAGGGCGGAAGCATTTTGTTGTGTGCGTGCGTGAGAGCACTGAAAGGGATTCCAAACCTTTTCACGAGTGAAACTCAGGCCCCAGCAAAAGGCAGAAAAACACTCCCCATGTGTTTGACTAAGCTAGCACAGCGGCCCTACTTTTGCATTGAAGTCTAATCAGTAGGGTTCTACTCGAACAAACAACAGTGTCCAGAAACAGGGTTTTAGCTTCCAATGACCTCTCTGTGGGAGGAAGAAGTTTCGGGTTTAGTTTGGGTGAGAGCCACAGGACTGGTTCCACTTCGGAAAATCGGGGTAGAGACAGGTCGGTACAGAAGGCAGCTCACAAATCACATCATGGTTATGGGGCTAGTAGCATTGCCCCGGGTTGTGCGTGGAGGCTGAAAGCCAGCCACCTAACTCGAAGGAAAAACTCGGTAGAGGATCTGTGCTTCATTGAAAACAGCCCCTCCTGAGGGTGGAAGCATTTTGTTGTGCGCATGCCTGAGAGCACTGCAAGGGAGTCCAAAGCTCTTTACGCGTGAGACTCAGGCCCCATCAAAGGCAAGACAAGACTCCCGGTGTGTTTCATTTAGCTAGCACAGTGGCCCTACTTTTGCATGGAAGTCTAATCGCTAGCATTCTAACTCGAAGAACCAACAGGGTACAGAAACAGTGTTTTAGCTTCCGACGACCTCTCTGTGGGAGGAAGCAGTTTAGGGTGTAGTGTGGGTGAGAGTCACGGGACTGGTGCCATTTCGTAAAATCGGGGTAGAGACAGGCCCGTACAAATGGCAGCTCACAAATCAAATCATGGTTATGGGGCTAGTAGCATTGCCCCCGCGGAGTGCGCAGGCTGATATTCAGCCACCCATCTCGAAGGAAAAACTCGGTAGAGAATCTGTGCTTCATTGAAAACAGCCGCTCCTGAGGGTGGAATCCTTTAGTTGTGTGCGTGGGTGCGAGCACTGCAAGGGAGTACGAAGCTTTTTACGAGTGCGACTCAGGCCCCAGCCAAAGGCAGGACAAGACTCCCCATGTGTTTGTTTTAGCTAGCACTGCGGCCCTACTTTTGCATGGAAATCTAATCGCAAGCGTTCCAACTGGAAGAAAGAACAGTGTACAGAAACAGTGTTTTAGCTTCCGAAGACCTCCCTGTGCGTGGAAGCCGTTTAGGGTGTAGTGTGGATGAGAGTCACGGGACTTGTTCCATTTTGTAAAATCGGGGTAGAGACAGGCCCGTACAAATGGCAGCTCACCAATCAAATCATGGTTATGGGGCTAGTAGCATTGCCCAGGGGGTGCGTGCAGCCTGAAAGCCAGCCACCTAACTCGAAGGGAAAACTCGGTACAGAATCCGTGCTTATTGAAAACAGCCGCTCCTGAGGGTGGAAGCATTTTGTTGTGTGCATGCCTGAGAACACTGCAAGGGAGTCCAAAGCTCATTACGAGTGAGACTCAGGCCCCAGCAAAGGCAAGACAAGACTCCCGGTGTGTTTCATTTAGCTAGCACAGCGGCCCTACTTTTGCATAGAAGTCGAATCGCTAGAATTCTAACTCGAAGAAACAAGAGTGTACAGAAACACTGTTTTATCTTCCGACGACCTCTCTGTGGGAGGAAGCCGTTTAGGGTGTACTGTGGGTGAGAGCCTGGGGATGAGTTCCATTTCGTAAAATCGGGGTAGAGACAGGCCGGTACAGAAGGCAGCTCACAAATCACATCATGGTTATGGGGCTAGTAGCGTTGCCCCAGGGGAGCGTGCAGGCTGAAATTCAGCCACCTACCTCGAAGGAAAAACTCGCTAGAGAATCCGTGCTTCAGCAAAAAGAGCCGCTCCGGAGGGTGGAAGCATTTTGTTGCGTGCGTGCGTGAGAGCACTGCCAGGGAGTCTAAAGCTCTTACGAATGAGACTCAGGCCCCACCAAAAGGCAGGACAAGACTCCCGGTGTGTTTGACCTAGCATGCACTGCGGCCCTACTTTTGCATTGAAGTCTAATCGGTAGGGTTCTAACTCGAACAAACAACAGTGTACAGAAACAGGGTTTTAGCTTCCGACGACCTCTCTGTGGGAGGAAGCCGTTTAGGGTGTACTGTGTGTGAGAGCCTGGGGATGGGTTCCATTTCGTAAAATCGGGGTAGAGACAGGCCGGAACAGAAGGCAGCTCACAAATCACATCATGTTTATGGGGCTAGGAGCGTGGCCACGGGGGAGCGTGCAGGCTGAAAGTCAGCCACCTAACACGAAGGAAACCTCGGTAGAGAATCCGTGCTTCAGCGACAACAGCCGCTACTGAGGGCGGAAGCATTTTGTTGTGTGCGTGCGTGAGAGCACTGAAAGGGATTCCAAACCTTTTCACGAGTGAAACTCAGGCCCCAGCAAAAGGCAGAAAAACACTCCCCATGTGTTTGACTAAGCTAGCACAGCGGCCCTACTTTTGCATTGAAGTCTAATCAGTAGGGTTCTACTCGAACAAACAACAGTGTCCAGAAACAGGGTTTTAGCTTCCAATGACCTCTCTGTGGGAGGAAGAAGTTTCGGGTTTAGTTTGGGTGAGAGCCACAGGACTGGTTCCACTTCGGAAAATCGGGGTAGAGACAGGTCGGTACAGAAGGCAGCTCACAAATCACATCATGGTTATGGGGCTAGTAGCATTGCCCCGGGTTGTGCGTGGAGGCTGAAAGCCAGCCACCTAACTCGAAGGAAAAACTCGGTAGAGGATCTGTGCTTCATTGAAAACAGCCCCTCCTGAGGGTGGAAGCATTTTGTTGTGCGCATGCCTGAGAGCACTGCAAGGGAGTCCAAAGCTCTTTACGCGTGAGACTCAGGCCCCATCAAAGGCAAGACAAGACTCCCGGTGTGTTTCATTTAGCTAGCACAGTGGCCCTACTTTTGCATGGAAGTCTAATCGCTAGCATTCTAACTCGAAGAACCAACAGGGTACAGAAACAGTGTTTTAGCTTCCGACGACCTCTCTGTGGGAGGAAGCAGTTTAGGGTGTAGTGTGGGTGAGAGTCACGGGACTGGTGCCATTTCGTAAAATCGGGGTAGAGACAGGCCCGTACAAATGGCAGCTCACAAATCAAATCATGGTTATGGGGCTAGTAGCGTTGCCCCCGCGGAGTGCGCAGGCTGATATTCAGCCACCCATCTCGAAGGAAAAACTCGGTAGAGAATCTGTGCTTCATTGAAAACAGCCGCTCCTGAGGGTGGAATCCTTTAGTTGTGTGCGTGGGTGCGAGCACTGCAAGGGAGTACGAAGCTTTTTACGAGTGCGACTCAGGCCCCAGCCAAAGGCAGGACAAGACTCCCCATGTGTTTGTTTTAGCTAGCACTGCGGCCCTACTTTTGCATGGAAATCTAATCGCAAGCGTTCCAACTGGAAGAAAGAACAGTGTACAGAAACAGTGTTTTAGCTTCCGAAGACCTCCCTGTGCGTGGAAGCCGTTTAGGGTGTAGTGTGGATGAGAGTCACGGGACTTGTTCCATTTTGTAAAATCGGGGTAGAGACAGGCCCGTACAAATGGCAGCTCACCAATCAAATCATGGTTATGGGGCTAGTAGCATTGCCCAGGGGGTGCGTGCAGCCTGAAAGCCAGCCACCTAACTCGAAGGAAAAACTCGGT
The DNA here is from genome assembly GCF_964656455.1 of Halichoerus grypus. NCBI lineage: Eukaryota > Metazoa > Chordata > Mammalia > Carnivora > Phocidae > Halichoerus > Halichoerus grypus. The sequence goes on along the minus strand of NC_135727.1, from coordinate 78,389,725 downwards.
ACAGAATCCGTGCTTATTGAAAACAGCCGCTCCTGAGGGTGGAAGCATTTTGTTGTGTGCATGCCTGAGAGCACTGCAAGGGAGTCCAAAGCTCATTACGAGTGAGACTCAGGCCCCAGCAAAGGCAAGACAAGACTCCCGGTGTGTTTCATTTAGCTAGCACAGCGGCCCTACTTTTGCATAGAAGTCGAATCGCTAGAATTCTAACTCGAAGAAACAAGAGTGTACAGAAACACTGTTTTATCTTCCGACGACCTCTCTGTGGGAGGAAGCCGTTTAGGGTGTACTGTGGGTGAGAGCCTGGGGATGAGTTCCATTTCGTAAAATCGGGGTAGAGACAGGCCGGTACAGAAGGCAGCTCACAAATCACATCATGGTTATGGGGCTAGTAGCGTTGCCCCAGGGGAGCGTGCAGGCTGAAATTCAGCCACCTACCTCGAAGGAAAAACTCGCTAGAGAATCCGTGCTTCAGCAAAAACAGCCGCTCCGGAGGGTGGAAGCATTTTGTTGCGTGCGTGCGTGAGAGCACTGCCAGGGGGTCTAAAGCTCTTACGAATGAGACTCAGGCCCCACCAAAAGGCAGGACAAGACTCCCGGTGTGTTTGACCGAGCATGCACTGCGGCCCTACTTTTGCATTGAAGTCTAATCGGTAGGGTTCTAACTCGAACAAACAACAGTGTACAGAAACAGGGTTTTAGCTTCCGACGACCTCTCTGTGGGAGGAAGCCGTTTAGGGTGTACTGTGTGTGAGAGCCTGGGGATGGGTTCCATTTCGTAAAATCGGGGTAGAGACAGGCCGGAACAGAAGGCAGCTCACAAATCACATCATGTTTATGGGGCTAGGAGCGTGGCCACGGGGGAGCGTGCAGGCTGAAAGTCAGCCACCTAACACGAAGGAAACCTCGGTAGAGAATCCGTGCTTCAGCGACAACAGCCGCTACTGAGGGTGGAAGCATTTTGTTGTGTGCGTGCGTGAGAGCACTGAAAGGGATTCCAAACCTTTTCACGAGTGAAACTCAGGCCCCAGCAAAAGGCAGAACAACACTCCCCATGTGTTTGACTAAGCTAGCACAGCGGCCCTACTTTTGCATTGAAGTCTAATCAGTAGGGTTCTACTCGAACAAACAACAGTGTCCAGAAACAGGGTTTTAGCTTCCAATGACCTCTCTGTGGGAGGAAGAAGTTTCGGGTTTAGTTTGGGTGAGAGCCACAGGACTGGTTCCACTTCGGAAAATCGGGGTAGAGACAGGTCGGTACAGAAGGCAGCTCACAAATCACATCATGGTTATGGGGCTAGTAGCATTGCCCCGGGTTGTGCGTGGAGGCTGAAAGCCAGCCACCTAACTCGAAGGAAAAACTCGGTAGAGGATCTGTGCTTCATTGAAAACAGCCCCTCCTGAGGGTGGAAGCATTTTGTTGTGCGCATGCCTGAGAGCACTGCAAGGGAGTCCAAAGCTCTTTACGCGTGAGACTCAGGCCCCATCAAAGGCAAGACAAGACTCCCGGTGTGTTTCATTTAGCTAGCACAGTGGCCCTACTTTTGCATGGAAGTCTAATCGCTAGCATTCTAACTCGAAGAACCAACAGGGTACAGAAACAGTGTTTTAGCTTCCGACGACCTCTCTGTGGGAGGAAGCAGTTTAGGGTGTAGTGTGGGTGAGAGTCACGGGACTGGTGCCATTTCGTAAAATCGGGGTAGAGACAGGCCCGTACAAATGGCAGCTCACAAATCAAATCATGGTTATGGGGCTAGTAGCGTTGCCCCCGCGGAGTGCGCAGGCTGATATTCAGCCACCCATCTCGAAGGAAAAACTCGGTAGAGAATCTGTGCTTCATTGAAAACAGCCGCTCCTGAGGGTGGAATCCTTTAGTTGTGTGCGTGGGTGCGAGCACTGCAAGGGAGTACGAAGCTTTTTACGAGTGCGACTCAGGCCCCAGCCAAAGGCAGGACAAGACTCCCCATGTGTTTGTTTTAGCTAGCACTGCGGCCCTACTTTTGCATGGAAATCTAATCGCAAGCGTTCCAACTGGAAGAAAGAACAGTGTACAGAAACAGTGTTTTAGCTTCCGAAGACCTCCCTGTGCGTGGAAGCCGTTTAGGGTGTAGTGTGGATGAGAGTCACGGGACTTGTTCCATTTTGTAAAATCGGGGTAGAGACAGGCCCGTACAAATGGCAGCTCACCAATCAAATCATGGTTATGGGGCTAGTAGCATTGCCCAGGGGGTGCGTGCAGCCTGAAAGCCAGCCACCTAACTCGAAGGAAAAACTCGGTACAGAATCCGTGCTTATTGAAAACAGCCGCTCCTGAGGGTGGAAGCATTTTGTTGTGTGCATGCCTGAGAGCACTGCAAGGGAGTCCAAAGCTCATTACGAGTGAGACTCAGGCCCCAGCAAAGGCAAGACAAGACTCCCGGTGTGTTTCATTTAGCTAGCACAGCGGCCCTACTTTTGCATAGAAGTCGAATCGCTAGAATTCTAACTCGAAGAAACAAGAGTGTACAGAAACACTGTTTTATCTTCCGACGACCTCTCTGTGGGAGGAAGCCGTTTAGGGTGTACTGTGGGTGAGAGCCTGGGGATGAGTTCCATTTCGTAAAATCGGGGTAGAGACAGGCCGGTACAGAAGGCAGCTCACAAATCACATCATGGTTATGGGGCTAGTAGCGTTGCCCCAGGGGAGCGTGCAGGCTGAAATTCAGCCACCTACCTCGAAGGAAAAACTCGCTAGAGAATCCGTGCTTCAGCAAAAAGAGCCGCTCCGGAGGGTGGAAGCATTTTGTTGCGTGCGTGCGTGAGAGCACTGCCAGGGAGTCTAAAGCTCTTACGAATGAGACTCAGGCCCCACCAAAAGGCAGGACAAGACTCCCGGTGTGTTTGACCTAGCATGCACTGCGGCCCTACTTTTGCATTGAAGTCTAATCGGTAGGGTTCTAACTCGAACAAACAACAGTGTACAGAAACAGGGTTTTAGCTTCCGACGACCTCTCTGTGGGAGGAAGCCGTTTAGGGTGTACTGTGTGTGAGAGCCTGGGGATGGGTTCCATTTCGTAAAATCGGGGTAGAGACAGGCCGGAACAGAAGGCAGCTCACAAATCACATCATGTTTATGGGGCTAGGAGCGTGGCCACGGGGGAGCGTGCAGGCTGAAAGTCAGCCACCTAACACGAAGGAAACCTCGGTAGAGAATCCGTGCTTCAGCGACAACAGCCGCTACTGAGGGCGGAAGCATTTTGTTGTGTGCGTGCGTGAGAGCACTGAAAGGGATTCCAAACCTTTTCACGAGTGAAACTCAGGCCCCAGCAAAAGGCAGAAAAACACTCCCCATGTGTTTGACTAAGCTAGCACAGCGGCCCTACTTTTGCATTGAAGTCTAATCAGTAGGGTTCTACTCGAACAAACAACAGTGTCCAGAAACAGGGTTTTAGCTTCCAATGACCTCTCTGTGGGAGGAAGAAGTTTCGGGTTTAGTTTGGGTGAGAGCCACAGGACTGGTTCCACTTCGGAAAATCGGGGTAGAGACAGGTCGGTACAGAAGGCAGCTCACAAATCACATCATGGTTATGGGGCTAGTAGCATTGCCCCGGGTTGTGCGTGGAGGCTGAAAGCCAGCCACCTAACTCGAAGGAAAAACTCGGTAGAGGATCTGTGCTTCATTGAAAACAGCCCCTCCTGAGGGTGGAAGCATTTTGTTGTGCGCATGCCTGAGAGCACTGCAAGGGAGTCCAAAGCTCTTTACGCGTGAGACTCAGGCCCCATCAAAGGCAAGACAAGACTCCCGGTGTGTTTCATTTAGCTAGCACAGTGGCCCTACTTTTGCATGGAAGTCTAATCGCTAGCATTCTAACTCGAAGAACCAACAGGGTACAGAAACAGTGTTTTAGCTTCCGACGACCTCTCTGTGGGAGGAAGCAGTTTAGGGTGTAGTGTGGGTGAGAGTCACGGGACTGGTGCCATTTCGTAAAATCGGGGTAGAGACAGGCCCGTACAAATGGCAGCTCACAAATCAAATCATGGTTATGGGGCTAGTAGCGTTGCCCCCGCGGAGTGCGCAGGCTGATATTCAGCCACCCATCTCGAAGGAAAAACTCGGTAGAGAATCTGTGCTTCATTGAAAACAGCCGCTCCTGAGGGTGGAATCCTTTAGTTGTGTGCGTGGGTGCGAGCACTGCAAGGGAGTACGAAGCTTTTTACGAGTGCGACTCAGGCCCCAGCCAAAGGCAGGACAAGACTCCCCATGTGTTTGTTTTAGCTAGCACTGCGGCCCTACTTTTGCATGGAAATCTAATCGCAAGCGTTCCAACTGGAAGAAAGAACAGTGTACAGAAACAGTGTTTTAGCTTCCGAAGACCTCCCTGTGCGTGGAAGCCGTTTAGGGTGTAGTGTGGATGAGAGTCACGGGACTTGTTCCATTTTGTAAAATCGGGGTAGAGACAGGCCCGTACAAATGGCAGCTCACCAATCAAATCATGGTTATGGGGCTAGTAGCATTGCCCAGGGGGTGCGTGCAGCCTGAAAGCCAGCCACCTAACTCGAAGGAAAAACTCGGTACAGAATCCGTGCTTATTGAAAACAGCCGCTCCTGAGGGTGGAAGCATTTTGTTGTGTGCATGCCTGAGAGCACTGCAAGGGAGTCCAAAGCTCATTACGAGTGAGACTCAGGCCCCAGCAAAGGCAAGACAAGACTCCCGGTGTGTTTCATTTAGCTAGCACAGCGGCCCTACTTCTGCATAGAAGTCGAATCGCTAGAATTCTAACTCGAAGAAACAAGAGTGTACAGAAACACTGTTTTATCTTCCGACGACCTCTCTGTGGGAGGAAGCCGTTTAGGGTGTACTGTGGGTGAGAGCCTGGGGATGAGTTCCATTTCGTAAAATCGGGGTAGAGACAGGCCGGTACAGAAGGCAGCTCACAAATCACATCATGGTTATGGGGCTAGTAGCGTTGCCCCAGGGGAGCGTGCAGGCTGAAATTCAGCCACCTACCTCGAAGGAAAAACTCGCTAGAGAATCCGTGCTTCAGCAAAAACAGCCGCTCCGGAGGGTGGAAGCATTTTGTTGCGTGCGTGCCTGAGAGCACTGCCAGGGAGTCTAAAGCTCTTACGAATGAGACTCAGGCCCCACCAAAAGGCAGGACAAGACTCCCGGTGTGTTTGACCTAGCATGCACTGCGGCCCTACTTTTGCATTGAAGTCTAATCGGTAGGGTTCTAACTCGAACAAACAACAGTGTACAGAAACAGGGTTTTAGCTTCCGACGACCTCTCTGTGGGAGGAAGCCGTTTAGGGTGTACTGTGTGTGAGAGCCTGGGGATGGGTTCCATTTCGTAAAATCGGGGTAGAGACAGGCCGGAACAGAAGGCAGCTCACAAATCACATCATGTTTATGGGGCTAGTAGCGTGGCCACGGGGGAGCGTGCAGGCTGAAAGTCAGCCACCTAACACGAAGGAAACCTCGGTAGAGAATCCGTGCTTCAGCGACAACAGCCGCTACTGAGGGCGGAAGCATTTTGTTGTGTGCGTGTGTGAGAGCACTGAAAGGGATTCCAAACCTTTGGCAGCTCACCAATCAAATCATGGTTATGGGGCTAGTAGCATTGCCCAGGGGGTGCGTGCAGCCTGAAAGCCAGCCACCTAACTCGAAGGAAAAACTCGGTACAGAATCCGTGCTTATTGAAAACAGCCGCTCCTGAGGGTGGAAGCATTTTGTTGTGTGCATGCCTGAGAGCACTGCAAGGGAGTCCAAAGCTCATTACGAGTGAGACTCAGGCCCCAGCAAAGGCAAGACAAGACTCCCGGTGTGTTTCATTTAGCTAGCACAGCGGCCCTACTTTTGCATAGAAGTCGAATCGCTAGAATTCTAACTCGAAGAAACAAGAGTGTACAGAAACACTGTTTTATCTTCCGACGACCTCTCTGTGGGAGGAAGCCGTTTAGGGTGTACTGTGGGTGAGAGCCTGGGGATGAGTTCCATTTGGTAAAATCGGGGTAGAGACAGGCCGGTACAGAAGGCAGCTCACAAATCACATCATGGTTATGGGGCTAGTAGCGTTGCCCCAGGGGAGCTTGCAGGCTGAAATTCAGCCACCTACCTCGAAGGAAAAACTCGCTAGAGAATCCGTGCTTCAGCAAAAACAGCCGCTCCGGAGGGTGGAAGCATTTTGTTGTGTGCGTGCGTGAGAGCACTGCCAGGGAGTCTAAAGCTCTGACGAATGAGACTCAGGCCCCACCAAAAGGCAGGACAAGACTCCCGGTGTGTTTGACCGAGCATGCACTGCGGCCCTACTTTTGCATTGAAGTCTAATCGGTAGGGTTCTAACTCGAACAAACAACAGTGTACAGAAACAGGGTTTTAGCTTCCGACGACCTCTCTGTGGGAGGAAGCCGTTTAGGGTGTACTGTGTGTGAGAGCCTGGGGATGGGTTCCATTTAGTAAAATCGGGGTAGAGACAGGCCGGAACAGAAGGCAGCTCACAAATCACATCATGTTTATGGGGCTAGTAGCGTGGCCACGGGGGAGCGTGCAGGCTGAAAGTCAGCCACCTAACACGAAGGAAACCTCGGTAGAGAATCCGTGCTTCAGCGACAACAGCCGCTACTGAGGGCGGAAGCATTTTGTTGTGTGCGTGCGTGAGAGCACTGAAAGGGATTCCAAACCTTTTCACGAGTGAAACTCAGGCCCCAGCAAAAGGCAGAACAACACTCCCCATGTGTTTGACTAAGTTAGCACAGCGGCCCTACTTTTGCATTGAAGTCTAATCAGTAGGGTTCTACTCGAACAAACAACAGTGTCCAGAAACAGGGTTTTAGCTTCCAATGACCTCTCTGTGGGAGGAAGAAGTTTCGGGTTTAGTTTGGGTGAGAGCCACAGGACTGGTTCCACTTCGGAAAATCGGGGTAGAGACAGGTCGGTACAGAAGGCAGCTCACAAATCACATCATGGTTATGGGGCTAGTAGCATTGCCCCGGGTTGTGCGTGGAGGCTGAAAGCCAGCCACCTAACTCGAAGGAAAAACTCGGTAGAGGATCTGTGCTTCATTGAAAACAGCCCCTCCTGAGGGTGGAAGCATTTTGTTGTGCGCATGCCTGAGAGCACTGCAAGGGAGTCCAAAGCTCTTTACGAGTGAGACTCAGGCCCCATCAAAGGCAAGACAAGATTCCCGGTGTGTTTCATTTAGCTAGCACAGTGGCCCTACTTTTGCATGGAAGTCTAATCGCTAGCATTCTAACTCGAAGAACCAACAGTGTACAGAAACAGTGTTTCAGCTTCCGACGACCTCTCTGTGGGAGGATGCAGTTTAGGGTGTAGTGTGGGTGAGAGTCACGGGACTGGTGCCATTTCGTAAAATCGGGGTAGAGACAGGCCCGTACAAATGGCAGCTCACAAATCAAATCATGGTTATGGGGCTAGTAGCGTTGCCCCCGCGGAGTGCGCAGGCTGATATTCAGCCACCCATCTCGAAGGAAAAACTCGGTAGAGAATCTGTGCTTCATTGAAAACAGCCGCTCCTGAGGGTGGAATCCTTTAGTTGTGTGCGTGGGTGCGAGCACTGCAAGGGAGTACGAAGCTTTTTACGAGTGCGACTCAGGCCCCAGCCAAAGGCAGGACAAGACTCCCCATGTGTTTGTTTTAGCTAGCACTGCGGCCCTACTTTTGCATGGAAATCTAATCGCAAGCGTTCCAACTGGAAGAAAGAACAGTGTACAGAAACAGTGTTTTAGCTTCCGAAGACCTCCCTGTGCATGGAAGCCGTTTAGGGTGTAGTGTGGATGAGAGTCACGGGACTTGTTCCATTTTGTAAAATCGGGGTAGAGACAGGCCCGTACAAATGGCAGCTCACCAATCAAATCATGGTTATGGGGCTAGTAGCATTGCCCAGGGGGTGCGTGCAGCCTGAAAGCCAGCCACCTAACTCGAAGGAAAAACTCGGTACAGAATCCGTGCTTATTGAAAACAGCCGCTCCTGAGGGTGGAAGCATTTTTTTGTGTGCATGCCTGAGAGCACTGCAAGGGAGTCCAAAGCTCATTACGAGTGAGACTCAGGCCCCAGCAAAGGCAAGACAAGACTCCCGGTGTGTTTCATTTAGCTAGCACAGCGGCCCTACTTTTGCATAGAAGTCGAATCGCTAGAATTCTAACTCGAAGAAACAAGAGTGTACAGAAACACTGTTTTATCTTCCGACGACCTCTCTGTGGGAGGAAGCCGTTTAGGGTGTACTGTGGGTGAGAGCCTGGGGATGAGTTCCATTTCGTAAAATCGGGGTAGAGACAGGCCGGTACAGAAGGCAGCTCACAAATCACATCATGGTTATGGGGCTAGTAGCGTTGCCCCAGGGGAGCGTGCAGGCTGAAATTCAGCCACCTACCTCGAAGGAAAAACTCGCTAGAGAATCCGTGCTTCAGCAAAAACAGCCGCTCCAGAGGGTGGAAGCATTTTGTTGTGTGCGTGCGTGAGAGCACTGCCAGGGAGTCTAAAGCTCTTACGAATGAGACTCAGGCCCCACCAAAAGGCAGGACAAGACTCCCGGTGTGTTTGACCTAGCATGCACTGCGGCCCTACTTTTGCATTGAAGTCTAATCGGTAGGGTTCTAACTCGAACAAACAACAGTGTACAGAAACAGGGTTTTAGCTTCCGACGACCTCTCTGTGGGAGGAAGCCGTTTAGGGTGTACTGTGTGTGAGAGCCTGGGGATGGGTTCCATTTCGTAAAATCGGGGTAGAGACAGGCCGGAACAGAAGGCAGCTCACAAATCACATCATGTTTATGGGGCTAGTAGCGTGGCCACAGGGAGCGTGCAGGCTGAAAGTCAGCCACCTAACACGAAGGAAACCTCGGTAGAGAATCCGTGCTTCAGCGACAACAGCCGCTACTGAGGGCGGAAGCATTTTGTTGTGTGCGTGCGTGAGAGCACTGAAAGGGATTCCAAACCTTTGGGAGCTCACCAATCAAATCATGGTTATGGGGCTAGTAGCATTGCCCAGGGGGTGCGTGCAGCCTGAAAGCCAGCCACCTAACTCGAAGGAAAAACTCGGTACAGAATCCGTGCTTATTGAAAACAGCCGCTCCTGAGGGTGGAAGCATTTTGTTGTGTGCATGCCTGAGAGCACTGCAAGGGAGTCCAAAGCTCATTACGAGTGAGACTCAGGCCCCAGCAAAGGCAAGACAAGACTCCCGGTGTGTTTCATTTAGCTAGCACAGCGGCCCTACTTCTGCATAGAAGTCGAATCGCTAGAATTCTAACTCGAAGAAACAAGAGTGTACAGAAACACTGTTTTATCTTCCGACGACCTCTCTGTGGGAGGAAGCCGTTTAGGGTGTACTGTGGGTGAGAGCCTGGGGATGAGTTCCATTTCGTAAAATCGGGGTAGAGACAGGCCGGTACAGAAGGCAGCTCACAAATCACATCATGGTTATGGGGCTAGTAGCGTTGCCCCAGGGGAGCGTGCAGGCTGAAATTCAGCCACCTACCTCGAAGGAAAAACTCGCTAGAGAATCCGTGCTTCAGCAAAAAGAGCCGCTCCGGAGGGTGGAAGCATTTTGTTGCGTGCGTGCGTGAGAGCACTGCCAGGGAGTCTAAAGCTCTTACGAATGAGACTCAGGCCCCACCAAAAGGCAGGACAAGACTCCCGGTGTGTTTGACCTAGCATGCACTGCGGCCCTACTTTTGCATTGAAGTCTAATCGGTAGGGTTCTAACTCGAACAAACAACAGTGTACAGAAACAGGGTTTTAGCTTCCGACGACCTCTCTGTGGGAGGAAGCCGTTTAGGGTGTACTGTGTGTGAGAGCCTGGGGATGGGTTCCATTTCGTAAAATCGGGGTAGAGACAGGCCGGAACAGAAGGCAGCTCACAAATCACATCATGTTTATGGGGCTAGGAGCGTGGCCACGGGGGAGCGTGCAGGCTGAAAGTCAGCCACCTAACACGAAGGAAACCTCGGTAGAGAATCCGTGCTTCAGCGACAACAGCCGCTACTGAGGGCGGAAGCATTTTGTTGTGTGCGTGCGTGAGAGCACTGAAAGGGATTCCAAACCTTTTCACGAGTGAAACTCAGGCCCCAGCAAAAGGCAGAACAACACTCCCCATGTGTTTGACTAAGCTAGCACAGCGGCCCTACTTTTGCATTGAAGTCTAATCAGTAGGGTTCTACTCGAACAAACAACAGTGTCCAGAAACAGGGTTTTAGCTTCCAATGACCTCTCTGTGGGAGGAAGAAGTTTCGGGTTTAGTTTGGGTGAGAGCCACAGGACTGGTTCCACTTCGGAAAATCGGGGTAGAGACAGGTCGGTACAGAAGGCAGCTCACAAATCACATCATGGTTATGGGGCTAGTAGCATTGCCCCGGGTTGTGCGTGGAGGCTGAAAGCCAGCCACCTAACTCGAAGGAAAAACTCGGTAGAGGATCTGTGCTTCATTGAAAACAGCCCCTCCTGAGGGTGGAAGCATTTTGTTGTGCGCATGCCTGAGAGCACTGCAAGGGAGTCCAAAGCTCTTTACGCGTGAGACTCAGGCCCCATCAAAGGCAAGACAAGACTCCCGGTGTGTTTCATTTAGCTAGCACAGTGGCCCTACTTTTGCATGGAAGTCTAATCGCTAGCATTCTAACTCGAAGAACCAACAGGGTACAGAAACAGTGTTTTAGCTTCCGAGGACCTCTCTGTGGGAGGAAGCAGTTTAGGGTGTAGTGTGGGTGAGAGTCACGGGACTGGTGCCATTTCGTAAAATCGGGGTAGAGACAGGCCCGTACAAATGGCAGCTCACAAATCAAATCATGGTTATGGGGCTAGTAGCGTTGCCCCCGCGGAGTGCGCAGGCTGATATTCAGCCACCCATCTCGAAGGAAAAACTCGGTAGAGAATCTGTGCTTCATTGAAAACAGCCGCTCCTGAGGGTGGAATCCTTTAGTTGTGTGCGTGGGTGCGAGCACTGCAAGGGAGTACGAAGCTTTTTACGAGCGCGACTCAGGCCCCACCCAAAGGCAGGACAAGACTCCCCATGTGTTTGTTTTAGCTAGCACTGCGGCCCTACTTTTGCATGGAAATCTAATCGCAAGCGTTCCAACTGGAAGAAAGAACAGTGTACAGAAACAGTGTTTTAGCTTCCGAAGACCTCCCTGTGCATGGAAGCCGTTTAGGGTGTAGTGTGGATGAGAGTCACGGGACTTGTTCCATTTTGTAAAATCGGGGTAGAGACAGGCCCGTACAAATGGCAGCTCACCAATCAAATCATGGTTATGGGGCTAGTAGCATTGCCCAGGGGGTGCGTGCAGCCTGAAAGCCAGCCACCTAACTCGAAGGAAAAACTCGGTACAGAATCCGTGCTTATTGAAAACAGCCGCTCCTGAGGGTGGAAGCATTTTGTTGTGTGCATGCCTGAGAGCACTGCAAGGGAGTCCAAAGCTCATTACGAGTGAGACTCAGGCCCCAGCAAAGGCAAGACAAGACTCCCGGTGTGTTTCATTTAGCTAGCACAGCGGCCCTACTTCTGCATAGAAGTCGAATCGCTAGAATTCTAACTCGAAGAAACAAGAGTGTACAGAAACACTGTTTTATCTTCCGACGACCTCTCTGTGGGAGGAAGCCGTTTAGGGTGTACTGTGGGTGAGAGCCTGGGGATGAGTTCCATTTCGTAAAATCGGGGTAGAGACAGGCCGGTACAGAAGGCAGCTCACAAATCACATCATGGTTATGGGGCTAGTAGCGTTGCCCCAGGGGAGCGTGCAGGCTGAAATTCAGCCACCTACCTCGAAGGAAAAACTCGCTAGAGAATCCGTGCTTCAGCAAAAAGAGCCGCTCCGGAGGGTGGAAGCATTTTGTTGCGTGCGTGCGTGAGAGCACTGCCAGGGAGTCTAAAGCTCTTACGAATGAGACTCAGGCCCCACCAAAAGGCAGGACAAGACTCCCGGTGTGTTTGACCTAGCATGCACTGCGGCCCTACTTTTGCATTGAAGTCTAATCGGTAGGGTTCTAACTCGAACAAACAACAGTGTACAGAAACAGGGTTTTAGCTTCCGACGACCTCTCTGTGGGAGGAAGCCGTTTAGGGTGTACTGTGTGTGAGAGCCTGGGGATGGGTTCCATTTCGTAAAATCGGGGTAGAGACAGGCCGGAACAGAAGGCAGCTCACAAATCACATCATGTTTATGGGGCTAGGAGCGTGGCCACGGGGGAGCGTGCAGGCTGAAAGTCAGCCACCTAACACGAAGGAAACCTCGGTAGAGAATCCGTGCTTCAGCGACAACAGCCGCTACTGAGGGCGGAAGCATTTTGTTGTGTGCGTGCGTGAGAGCACTGAAAGGGATTCCAAACCTTTTCACGAGTGAAACTCAGGCCCCAGCAAAAGGCAGAACAACACTCCCCATGTGTTTGACTAAGCTAGCACAGCGGCCCTACTTTTGCATTGAAGTCTAATCAGTAGGGTTCTACTCGAACAAACAACAGTGTCCAGAAACAGGGTTTTAGCTTCCAATGACCTCTCTGTGGGAGGAAGAAGTTTCGGGTTTAGTTTGGGTGAGAGCCACAGGACTGGTTCCACTTCGGAAAATCGGGGTAGAGACAGGTCGGTACAGAAGGCAGCTCACAAATCACATCATGGTTATGGGGCTAGTAGCATTGCCCCGGGTTGTGCGTGGAGGCTGAAAGCCAGCCACCTAACTCGAAGGAAAAACTCGGTAGAGGATCTGTGCTTCATTGAAAACAGCCCCTCCTGAGGGTGGAAGCATTTTGTTGTGCGCATGCCTGAGAGCACTGCAAGGGAGTCCAAAGCTCTTTACGCGTGAGACTCAGGCCCCATCAAAGGCAAGACAAGACTCCCGGTGTGTTTCATTTAGCTAGCACAGTGGCCCTACTTTTGCATGGAAGTCTAATCGCTAGCATTCTAACTCGAAGAACCAACAGGGTACAGAAACAGTGTTTTAGCTTCCGACGACCTCTCTGTGGGAGGAAGCAGTTTAGGGTGTAGTGTGGGTGAGAGTCACGGGACTGGTGCCATTTCGTAAAATCGGGGTAGAGACAGGCCCGTACAAATGGCAGCTCACAAATCAAATCATGGTTATGGGGCTAGTAGCGTTGCCCCCGCGGAGTGCGCAGGCTGATATTCAGCCACCCATCTCGAAGGAAAAACTCGGTAGAGAATCTGTGCTTCATTGAAAACAGCCGCTCCTGAGGGTGGAATCCTTTAGTTGTGTGCGTGGGTGCGAGCACTGCAAGGGAGTACGAAGCTTTTTACGAGCGCGACTCAGGCCCCAGCCAAAGGCAGGACAAGACTCCCCATGTGTTTGTTTTAGCTAGCACTGCGGCCCTACTTTTGCATGGAAATCTAATCGCAAGCGTTCCAACTGGAAGAAAGAACAGTGTACAGAAACAGTGTTTTAGCTTCCGAAGACCTCCCTGTGCATGGAAGCCGTTTAGGGTGTAGTGTGGATGAGAGTCACGGGACTTGTTCCATTTTGTAAAATCGGGGTAGAGACAGGCCCGTACAAATGGCAGCTCACCAATCAAATCATGGTTATGGGGCTAGTAGCATTGCCCAGGGGGTGCGTGCAGCCTGAAAGCCAGCCACCTAACTCGAAGGAAAAACTCGGTACAGAATCCGTGCTTATTGAAAACAGCCGCTCCTGAGGGTGGAAGCATTTTGTTGTGTGCATGCCTGAGAGCACTGCAAGGGAGTCCAAAGCTCATTACGAGTGAGACTCAGGCCCCAGCAAAGGCAAGACAAGACTCCCGGTGTGTTTCATTTAGCTAGCACAGCGGCCCTACTTTTGCATAGAAGTCGAATCGCTAGAATTCTAACTCGAAGAAACAAGAGTGTACAGAAACACTGTTTTATCTTCCGACGACCTCTCTGTGGGAGGAAGCCGTTTAGGGTGTACTGTGGGTGAGAGCCTGGGGATGAGTTCCATTTCGTAAAATCGGGGTAGAGACAGGCCGGTACAGAAGGCAGCTCACAAATCACATCATGGTTATGGGGCTAGTAGCGTTGCCCCAGGGGAGCGTGCAGGCTGAAATTCAGCCACCTACCTCGAAGGAAAAACTCGCTAGAGAATCCGTGCTTCAGCAAAAAGAGCCGCTCCGGAGGGTGGAAGCATTTTGTTGCGTGCGTGCGTGAGAGCACTGCCAGGGAGTCTAAAGCTCTTACGAATGAGACTCAGGCCCCACCAAAAGGCAGGACAAGACTCCCGGTGTGTTTGACCTAGCATGCACTGCGGCCCTACTTTTGCATTGAAGTCTAATCGGTAGGGTTCTAACTCGAACAAACAACAGTGTACAGAAACAGGGTTTTAGCTTCCGACGACCTCTCTGTGGGAGGAAGCCGTTTAGGGTGTACTGTGTGTGAGAGCCTGGGGATGGGTTCCATTTCGTAAAATCGGGGTAGAGACAGGCCGGAACAGAAGGCAGCTCACAAATCACATCATGTTTATGGGGCTAGGAGCGTGGCCACGGGGGAGCGTGCAGGCTGAAAGTCAGCCACCTAACACGAAGGAAACCTCGGTAGAGAATCCGTGCTTCAGCGACAACAGCCGCTACTGAGGGCGGAAGCATTTTGTTGTGTGCGTGCGTGAGAGCACTGAAAGGGATTCCAAACCTTTTCACGAGTGAAACTCAGGCCCCAGCAAAAGGCAGAACAACACTCCCCATGTGTTTGACTAAGCTAGCACAGCGGCCCTACTTTTGCATTGAAGTCTAATCAGTAGGGTTCTACTCGAACAAACAACAGTGTCCAGAAACAGGGTTTTAGCTTCCAATGACCTCTCTGTGGGAGGAAGAAGTTTCGGGTTTAGTTTGGGTGAGAGCCACAGGACTGGTTCCACTTCGGAAAATCGGGGTAGAGACAGGTCGGTACAGAAGGCAGCTCACAAATCACATCATGGTTATGGGGCTAGTAGCATTGCCCCGGGTTGTGCGTGGAGGCTGAAAGCCAGCCACCTAACTCGAAGGAAAAACTCGGTAGAGGATCTGTGCTTCATTGAAAACAGCCCCTCCTGAGGGTGGAAGCATTTTGTTGTGCGCATGCCTGAGAGCACTGCAAGGGAGTCCAAAGCTCTTTACGCGTGAGACTCAGGCCCCATCAAAGGCAAGACAAGACTCCCGGTGTGTTTCATTTAGCTAGCACAGTGGCCCTACTTTTGCATGGAAGTCTAATCGCTAGCATTCTAACTCGAAGAACCAACAGGGTACAGAAACAGTGTTTTAGCTTCCGACGACCTCTCTGTGGGAGGAAGCAGTTTAGGGTGTAGTGTGGGTGAGAGTCACGGGACTGGTGCCATTTCGTAAAATCGGGGTAGAGACAGGCCCGTACAAATGGCAGCTCACAAATCAAATCATGGTTATGGGGCTAGTAGCGTTGCCCCCGCGGAGTGCGCAGGCTGATATTCAGCCACCCATCTCGAAGGAAAAACTCGGTAGAGAATCTGTGCTTCATTGAAAACAGCCGCTCCTGAGGGTGGAATCCTTTAGTTGTGTGCGTGGGTGCGAGCACTGCAAGGGAGTACGAAGCTTTTTACGAGCGCGACTCAGGCCCCAGCCAAAGGCAGGACAAGACTCCCCATGTGTTTGTTTTAGCTAGCACTGCGGCCCTACTTTTGCATGGAAATCTAATCGCAAGCGTTCCAACTGGAAGAAAGAACAGTGTACAGAAACAGTGTTTTAGCTTCCGAAGACCTCCCTGTGCTTGGAAGCCGTTTAGGGTGTAGTGTGGATGAGAGTCATGGGACTTGTTCCATTTTGTAAAATCGGGGTAGAGACAGGCCCGTACAAATGGCAGCTCACCAATCAAATCATGGTTATGGGGCTAGTAGCATTGCCCAGGGGGTGCGTGCAGCCTGAAAGCCAGCCACCTAACTCGAAGGAAAAACTCGGTACAGAATCCGTGCTTATTGAAAACAGCCGCTCCTGAGGGTGGAAGCATTTTGTTGTGTGCATGCCTGAGAGCACTGCAAGGGAGTCCAAAGCTCATTACGAGTGAGACTCAGGCCCCAGCAAAGGCAAGACAAGACTCCCGGTGTGTTTCATTTAGCTAGCACAGCGGCCCTACTTTTGCATAGAAGTCGAATCGCTAGAATTCTAACTCGAAGAAACAAGAGTGTACAGAAACACTGTTTTATCTTCCGACGACCTCTCTGTGGGAGGAAGCCGTTTAGGGTGTACTGTGGGTGAGAGCCTGGGGATGAGTTCCATTTCGTAAAATCGGGGTAGAGACAGGCCGGTACAGAAGGCAGCTCACAAATCACATCATGGTTATGGGGCTAGTAGCGTTGCCCCAGGGGAGCGTGCAGGCTGAAATTCAGCCACCTACCTCGAAGGAAAAACTCGCTAGAGAATCCGTGCTTCAGCAAAAAGAGCCGCTCCGGAGGGTGGAAGCATTTTGTTGCGTGCGTGCGTGAGAGCACTGCCAGGGAGTCTAAAGCTCTTACGAATGAGACTCAGGCCCCACCAAAAGGCAGGACAAGACTCCCGGTGTGTTTGACCTAGCATGCACTGCGGCCCTACTTTTGCATTGAAGTCTAATCGGTAGGGTTCTAACTCGAACAAACAACAGTGTACAGAAACAGGGTTTTAGCTTCCGACGACCTCTCTGTGGGAGGAAGCCGTTTAGGGTGTACTGTGTGTGAGAGCCTGGGGATGGGTTCCATTTCGTAAAATCGGGGTAGAGACAGGCCGGAACAGAAGGCAGCTCACAAATCACATCATGTTTATGGGGCTAGGAGCGTGGCCACGGGGGAGCGTGCAGGCTGAAAGTCAGCCACCTAACACGAAGGAAACCTCGGTAGAGAATCCGTGCTTCAGCGACAACAGCCGCTACTGAGGGCGGAAGCATTTTGTTGTGTGCGTGCGTGAGAGCACTGAAAGGGATTCCAAACCTTTTCACGAGTGAAACTCAGGCCCCAGCAAAAGGCAGAACAACACTCCCCATGTGTTTGACTAAGCTAGCACAGCGGCCCTACTTTTGCATTGAAGTCTAATCAGTAGGGTTCTACTCGAACAAACAACAGTGTCCAGAAACAGGGTTTTAGCTTCCAATGACCTCTCTGTGGGAGGAAGAAGTTTCGGGTTTAGTTTGGGTGAGAGCCACAGGACTGGTTCCACTTCGGAAAATCGGGGTAGAGACAGGTCGGTACAGAAGGCAGCTCACAAATCACATCATGGTTATGGGGCTAGTAGCATTGCCCCGGGTTGTGCGTGGAGGCTGAAAGCCAGCCACCTAACTCGAAGGAAAAACTCGGTAGAGGATCTGTGCTTCATTGAAAACAGCCCCTCCTGAGGGTGGAAGCATTTTGTTGTGCGCATGCCTGAGAGCACTGCAAGGGAGTCCAAAGCTCTTTACGCGTGAGACTCAGGCCCCATCAAAGGCAAGACAAGACTCCCGGTGTGTTTCATTTAGCTAGCACAGTGGCCCTACTTTTGCATGGAAGTCTAATCGCTAGCATTCTAACTCGAAGAACCAACAGGGTACAGAAACAGTGTTTTAACTTCCGACGACCTCTCTGTTGGAGGAAGCAGTTTAGGGTGTAGTGTGGGTGAGAGCCACGGGACTGGTGCCATTTCGTAAAATCGGGGTAGAGACAGGCCCGTACAAATGGCAGCTCACAAATCAAATCATGGTTATGGGGCTAGTAGCGTTGCCCCCGCGGAGTGCGCAGGCTGATATTCAGCCACCCATCTCGAAGGAAAAACTCGGTAGAGAATCTGTGCTTCATTGAAAACAGCCGCTCCTGAGGGTGGAATCCTTTAGTTGTGTGCGTGGGTGCGAGCACTGCAAGGGAGTACGAAGCTTTTTACGAGCGCGACTCAGGCCCCAGCCAAAGGCAGGACAAGACTCCCCATGTGTTTGTTTTAGCTAGCACTGCGGCCCTACTTTTGCATGGAAATCTAATCGCAAGCGTTCCAACTGGAAGAAAGAACAGTGTACAGAAACAGTGTTTTAGCTTCCGAAGACCTCCCTGTGCATGGAAGCCGTTTAGGGTGTAGTGTGGATGAGAGTCACGGGACTTGTTCCATTTTGTAAAATCGGGGTAGAGACAGGCCCGTACAAATGGCAGCTCACCAATCAAATCATGGTTATGGGGCTAGTAGCATTGCCCAGGGGGTGCGTGCAGCCTGAAAGCCAGCCACCTAACTCGAAGGAAAAACTCGGTACAGAATCCGTGCTTATTGAAAACAGCCGCTCCTGAGGGTGGAAGCATTTTGTTGTGTGCATGCCTGAGAGCACTGCAAGGGAGTCCAAAGCTCATTACGAGTGAGACTCAGGCCCCAGCAAAGGCAAGACAAGACTCCCGGTGTGTTTCATTTAGCTAGCACAGCGGCCCTACTTTTGCATAGAAGTCGAATCGCTAGAATTCTAACTCGAAGAAACAAGAGTGTACAGAAACACTGTTTTATCTTCCGACGACCTCTCTGTGGGAGGAAGCCGTTTAGGGTGTACTGTGGGTGAGAGCCTGGGGATGAGTTCCATTTCGTAAAATCGGGGTAGAGACAGGCCGGTACAGAAGGCAGCTCACAAATCACATCATGGTTATGGGGCTAGTAGCGTTGCCCCAGGGGAGCGTGCAGGCTGAAATTCAGCCACCTACCTCGAAGGAAAAACTCGCTAGAGAATCCGTGCTTCAGCAAAAAGAGCCGCTCCGGAGGGTGGAAGCATTTTGTTGCGTGCGTGCGTGAGAGCACTGCCAGGGAGTCTAAAGCTCTTACGAATGAGACTCAGGCCCCACCAAAAGGCAGGACAAGACTCCCGGTGTGTTTGACCTAGCATGCACTGCGGCCCTACTTTTGCATTGAAGTCTAATCGGTAGGGTTCTAACTCGAACAAACAACAGTGTACAGAAACAGGGTTTTAGCTTCCGACGACCTCTCTGTGGGAGGAAGCCGTTTAGGGTGTACTGTGTGTGAGAGCCTGGGGATGGGTTCCATTTCGTAAAATCGGGGTAGAGGCAGGCCGGAACAGAAGGCAACTCACAAATCACATCATGTTTATGGGGCTAGGAGCGTGGACACGGGGGAGCATGCAGGCTGAAAGTCAGCCACCTAACACGAAGGAAACCTCGGTAGAGAATCCGTGCTTCAGCGACAACAGCCGCTACTGAGGGCGGAAGCATTTTGTTGTGTGCGTGCGTGAGAGCACTGAAAGGGATTCCAAACCTTTTCACGAGTGAAACTCAGGCCCCAGCAAAAGGCAGAACAACACTCCCCATGTGTTTGACTAAGCTAGCACAGCGGCCCTACTTTTGCATTGAAGTCTAATCAGTAGGGTTCTACTCGAACAAACAACAGTGTCCAGAAACAGGGTTTTAGCTTCCAATGACCTCTCTGTGGGAGGAAGAAGTTTCGGGTTTAGTTTGGGTGAGAGCCACAGGACTGGTTCCACTTCGGAAAATCGGGGTAGAGACAGGTCGGTACAGAAGGCAGCTCACAAATCACATCATGGTTATGGGGCTAGTAGCATTGCCCCGGGTTGTGCGTGGAGGCTGAAAGCCAGCCACCTAACTCGAAGGAAAAACTCGGTAGAGGATCTGTGCTTCATTGAAAACAGCCCCTCCTGAGGGTGGAAGCATTTTGTTGTGCGCATGCCTGAGAGCACTGCAAGGGAGTCCAAAGCTCTTTACGCGTGAGACTCAGGCCCCATCAAAGGCAAGACAAGACTCCCGGTGTGTTTCATTTAGCTAGCACAGTGGCCCTACTTTTGCATGGAAGTCTAATCGCTAGCATTCTAACTCGAAGAACCAACAGGGTACAGAAACAGTGTTTTAGCTTCCGACGACCTCTCTGTGGGAGGAAGCAGTTTAGGGTGTAGTGTGGGTGAGAGTCACGGGACTGGTGCCATTTCGTAAAATCGGGGTAGAGACAGGCCCGTACAAATGGCAGCTCACAAATCAAATCATGGTTATGGGGCTAGTAGCGTTGCCCCCGCGGAGTGCGCAGGCTGATATTCAGCCACCCATCTCGAAGGAAAAACTCGGTAGAGAATCTGTGCTTCATTGAAAACAGCCGCTCCTGAGGGTGGAATCCTTTAGTTGTGTGCGTGGGTGCGAGCACTGCAAGGGAGTACAAAGCTTTTTACGAGTGCGACTCAGGCCCCAGCCAAAGGCAGGACAAGACTCCCCATGTGTTTGTTTTAGCTAGCACTGCGGCCCTACTTTTGCATGGAAATCTAATCGCAAGCGTTCCAACTGGAAGAAAGAACAGTGTACAGAAACAGTGTTTTAGCTTCCGAAGACCTCCCTGTGCGTGGAAGCCGTTTAGGGTGTAGTGTGGATGAGAGTCACGGGACTTGTTCCATTTTGTAAAATCGGGGTAGAGACAGGCCCGTACAAATGGCAGCTCACCAATCAAATCATGGTTATGGGGCTAGTAGCATTGCCCAGGGGGTGCGTGCAGCCTGAAAGCCAGCCACCTAACTCGAAGGGAAAACTCGGTACAGAATCCGTGCTTATTGAAAACAGCCGCTCCTGAGGGTGGAAGCATTTTGTTGTGTGCATGCCTGAGAGCACTGCAAGGGAGTCCAAAGCTCATTACGAGTGAGACTCAGGCCCCAGCAAAGGCAAGACAAGACTCCCGGTGTGTTTCATTTAGCTAGCACAGCGGCCCTACTTTTGCATAGAAGTCGAATCGCTAGAATTCTAACTCGAAGAAACAAGAGTGTACAGAAACACTGTTTTATCTTCCGACGACCTCTCTGTGGGAGGAAGCCGTTTAGGGTGTACTGTGGGTGAGAGCCTGGGGATGAGTTCCATTTCGTAAAATCGGGGTAGAGACAGGCCGGTACAGAAGGCAGCTCACAAATCACATCATGGTTATGGGGCTAGTAGCGTTGCCCCAGGGGAGCGTGCAGGCTGAAATTCAGCCACCTACCTCGAAGGAAAAACTCGCTAGAGAATCCGTGCTTCAGCAAAAAGAGCCGCTCCGGAGGGTGGAAGCATTTTGTTGCGTGCGTGCGTGAGAGCACTGCCAGGGAGTCTAAAGCTCTTACGAATGAGACTCAGGCCCCACCAAAAGGCAGGACAAGACTCCCGGTGTGTTTGACCTAGCATGCACTGCGGCCCTACTTTTGCATTGAAGTCTAATCGGTAGGGTTCTAACTCGAACAAACAACAGTGTACAGAAACAGGGTTTTAGCTTCCGACGACCTCTCTGTGGGAGGAAGCCGTTTAGGGTGTACTGTGTGTGAGAGCCTGGGGATGGGTTCCATTTCGTAAAATCGGGGTAGAGACAGGCCGGAACAGAAGGCAGCTCACAAATCACATCATGTTTATGGGGCTAGGAGCGTGGCCACGGGGGAGCGTGCAGGCTGAAAGTCAGCCACCTAACACGAAGGAAACCTCGGTAGAGAATCCGTGCTTCAGCGACAACAGCCGCTACTGAGGGCGGAAGCATTTTGTTGTGTGCGTGCGTGAGAGCACTGAAAGGGATTCCAAACCTTTTCACGAGTGAAACTCAGGCCCCAGCAAAAGGCAGAACAACACTCCCCATGTGTTTGACTAAGCTAGCACAGCGGCCCTACTTTTGCATTGAAGTCTAATCAGTAGGGTTCTACTCGAACAAACAACAGTGTCCAGAAACAGGGTTTTAGCTTCCAATGACCTCTCTGTGGGAGGAAGAAGTTTCGGGTTTAGTTTGGGTGAGAGCCACAGGACTGGTTCCACTTCGGAAAATCGGGGTAGAGACAGGTCGGTACAGAAGGCAGCTCACAAATCACATCATGGTTATGGGGCTAGTAGCATTGCCCCGGGTTGTGCGTGGAGGCTGAAAGCCAGCCACCTAACTCGAAGGAAAAACTCGGTAGAGGATCTGTGCTTCATTGAAAACAGCCCCTCCTGAGGGTGGAAGCATTTTGTTGTGCGCATGCCTGAGAGCACTGCAAGGGAGTCCAAAGCTCTTTACGCGTGAGACTCAGGCCCCATCAAAGGCAAGACAAGACTCCCGGTGTGTTTCATTTAGCTAGCACAGTGGCCCTACTTTTGCATGGAAGTCTAATCGCTAGCATTCTAACTCGAAGAACCAACAGGGTACAGAAACAGTGTTTTAGCTTCCGACGACCTCTCTGTGAGAGGAAGCAGTTTAGGGTGTAGTGTGGGTGAGAGTCACGGGACTGGTGCCATTTCGTAAAATCGGGGTAGAGACAGGCCCGTACAAATGGCAGCTCACAAATCAAATCATGGTTATGGGGCTAGTAGCGTTGCCCCCGCGGAGTGCGCAGGCTGATATTCAGCCACCCATCTCGAAGGAAAAACTCGGTAGAGAATCTGTGCTTCATTGAAAACAGCCGCTCCTGAGGGTGGAATCCTTTAGTTGTGTGCGTGGGTGCGAGCACTGCAAGGGAGTACGAAGCTTTTTACGAGTGCGACTCAGGCCCCAGCCAAAGGCAGGACAAGACTCCCCATGTGTTTGTTTTAGCTAGCACTGCGGCCCTACTTTTGCATGGAAATCTAATCGCAAGCGTTCCAACTGGAAGAAAGAACAGTGTACAGAAACAGTGTTTTAGCTTCCAAAGACCTCCCTGTGCGTGGAAGCCGTTTAGGGTGTAGTGTGGATGAGAGTCACGGGACTTGTTCCATTTTGTAAAATCGGGGTAGAGACAGGCCCGTACAAATGGCAGCTCACCAATCAAATCATGGTTATGGGGCTAGTAGCATTGCCCAGGGGGTGCGTGCAGCCTGAAAGCCAGCCACCTAACTCGAAGGAAAAACTCGGTACAGAATCCGTGCTTATTGAAAACAGCCGCTCCTGAGGGTGGAAGCATTTTGTTGTGTGCATGCCTGAGAGCACTGCAAGGGAGTCCAAAGCTCATTACGAGTGAGACTCAGGCCCCAGCAAAGGCAAGACAAGACTCCCGGTGTGTTTCATTTAGCTAGCACAGCGGCCCTACTTTTGCATAGAAGTCGAATCGCTAGAATTCTAACTCGAAGAAACAAGAGTGTACAGAAACACTGTTTTATCTTACGACGACCTCTCTGTGGGAGGAAGCCGTTTAGGGTGTACTGTGGGTGAGAGCCTGGGGATGAGTTCCATTTCGTAAAATCGGGGTAGAGACAGGCCGGTACAGAAGGCAGCTCACAAATCACATCATGGTTATGGGGCTAGTAGCGTTGCCCCAGGGGAGCGTGCAGGCTGAAATTCAGCCACCTACCTCGAAGGAAAAACTCGCTAGAGAATCCGTGCTTCAGCAAAAAGAGCCGCTCCGGAGGGTGGAAGCATTTTGTTGCGTGCGTGCGTGAGAGCACTGCCAGGGAGTCTAAAGCTCTTACGAATGAGACTCAGGCCCCACCAAAAGGCAGGACAAGACTCCCGGTGTGTTTGACCTAGCATGCACTGCGGCCCTACTTTTGCATTGAAGTCTAATCGGTAGGGTTCTAACTCGAACAAACAACAGTGTACAGAAACAGGGTTTTAGCTTCCGACGACCTCTCTGTGGGAGGAAGCCGTTTAGGGTGTACTGTGTGTGAGAGCCTGGGGATGGGTTCCATTTCGTAAAATCGGGGTAGAGACAGGCCGGAACAGAAGGCAGCTCACAAATCACATCATGTTTATGGGGCTAGGAGCGTGGCCACGGGGGAGCGTGCAGGCTGAAAGTCAGCCACCTAACACGAAGGAAACCTCGGTAGAGAATCCGTGCTTCAGCGACAACAGCCGCTACTGAGGGCGGAAGCATTTTGTTGTGTGCGTGCGTGAGAGCACTGAAAGGGATTCCAAACCTTTTCACGAGTGAAACTCAGGCCCCAGCAAAAGGCAGAACAACACTCCCCATGTGTTTGACTAAGCTAGCACAGCGGCCCTACTTTTGCATTGAAGTCTAATCAGTAGGGTTCTACTCGAACAAACAACAGTGTCCAGAAACAGGGTTTTAGCTTCCAATGACCTCTCTGTGGGAGGAAGAAGTTTCGGGTTTAGTTTGGGTGAGAGCCACAGGACTGGTTCCACTTCGGAAAATCGGGGTAGAGACAGGTCGGTACAGAAGGCAGCTCACAAATCACATCATGGTTATGGGGCTAGTAGCATTGCCCCGGGTTGTGCGTGGAGGCTGAAAGCCAGCCACCTAACTCGAAGGAAAAACTCGGTAGAGGATCTGTGCTTCATTGAAAACAGCCCCTCCTGAGGGTGGAAGCATTTTGTTGTGCGCATGCCTGAGAGCACTGCAAGGGAGTCCAAAGCTCTTTACGCGTGAGACTCAGGCCCCATCAAAGGCAAGACAAGACTCCCGGTGTGTTTCATTTAGCTAGCACAGTGGCCCTACTTTTGCATGGAAGTCTAATCGCTAGCATTCTAACTCGAAGAACCAACAGGGTACAGAAACAGTGTTTTAGCTTCCGACGACCTCTCTGTGGGAGGAAGCAGTTTAGGGTGTAGTGTGGGTGAGAGTCACGGGACTGGTGCCATTTCGTAAAATCGGGGTAGAGACAGGCCCGTACAAATGGCAGCTCACAAATCAAATCATGGTTATGGGGCTAGTAGCGTTGCCCCCGCGGAGTGCGCAGGCTGATATTCAGCCACCCATCTCGAAGGAAAAACTCGGTAGAGAATCTGTGCTTCATTGAAAACAGCCGCTCCTGAGGGTGGAATCCTTTAGTTGTGTGCGTGGGTGCGAGCACTGCAAGGGAGTACGAAGCTTTTTACGAGCGCGACTCAGGCCCCAGCCAAAGGCAGGACAAGACTCCCCATGTGTTTGTTTTAGCTAGCACTGTGGCCCTACTTTTGCATGGAAATCTAATCGCAAGCGTTCCAACTGGAAGAAAGAACAGTGTACAGAAACAGTGTTTTAGCTTCCAAAGACCTCCCTGTGCGTGGAAGCCGTTTAGGGTGTAGTGTGGATGAGAGTCACGGGACTTGTTCCATTTTGTAAAATCGGGGTAGAGACAGGCCCGTACAAATGGCAGCTCACCAATCAAATCATGGTTATGGGGCTAGTAGCATTGCCCAGGGGGTGCGTGCAGCCTGAAAGCCAGCCACCTAACACGAAGGAAAAACTCGGTACAGAATCCGTGCTTATTGAAAACAGCCGCTCCTGAGGGTGGAAGCATTTTGTTGTGTGCATGCCTGAGAGCACTGCAAGGGAGTCCAAAGCTCATTACGAGTGAGACTCAGGCCCCAGCAAAGGCAAGACAAGACTCCCGGTGTGTTTCATTTAGCTAGCACAGCGGCCCTACTTCTGCATAGAAGTCGAATCGCTAGAATTCTAACTCGAAGAAACAAGAGTGTACAGAAACACTGTTTTATCTTCCGACGACCTCTCTGTGGGAGGAAGCCGTTTAGGGTGTACTGTGGGTGAGAGCCTGGGGATGAGTTCCATTTCGTAAAATCGGGGTAGAGACAGGCCGGTACAGAAGGCAGCTCACAAATCACATCATGGTTATGGGGCTAGTAGCGTTGCCCTAGGGGAGCGTGCAGGCTGAAATTCAGCCACCTACCTCGAAGGAAAAACTCGCTAGAGAATCCGTGCTTCAGCAAAAAGAGCCGCTCCGGAGGGTGGAAGCATTTTGTTGCGTGCGTGCGTGAGAGCACTGCCAGGGAGTCTAAAGCTCTTTACGAATGAGACTCAGGCCCCACCAAAAGGCAGGACAAGACTCCCGGTGTGTTTGACCTAGCATGCACTGCGGCCCTACTTTTGCATTGAAGTCTAATCGGTAGGGTTCTAACTCGAACAAACAACAGTGTACAGAAACAGGGTTTTAGCTTCCGACGACCTCTCTGTGGGAGGAAGCCGTTTAGGGTGTACTGTGTGTGAGAGCCTGGGGATGGGTTCCATTTCGTAAAATCGGGGTAGAGACAGGCCGGAACAGAAGGCAGCTCACAAATCACATCATGTTTATGGGGCTAGGAGCGTGGCCACGGGGGGGCGTGCAGGCTGAAAGTCAGCCACCTAACACGAAGGAAACCTCGGTAGAGAATCCGTGCTTCAGCGACAACAGCCGCTACTGAGGGCGGAAGCATTTTGTTGTGTGCGTGCGTGAGAGCACTGAAAGGGATTCCAAACCTTTTCACGAGTGAAACTCAGGCCCCAGCAAAAGGCAGAACAACACTCCCCATGTGTTTGACTAAGCTAGCACAGCGGCCCTACTTTTGCATTGAAGTCTAATCAGTAGGGTTCTACTCGAACAAACAACAGTGTCCAGAAACAGGGTTTTAGCTTCCAATGACCTCTCTGTGGGAGGAAGAAGTTTAGGGTTTAGTTTGGGTGAGAGCCACAGGACTGGTTCCACTTCGGAAAATCGGGGTAGAGACAGGTCGGTACAGAAGGCAGCTCACAAATCACATCATGGTTATGGGGCTAGTAGCATTGCCCCGGGTTGTGCGTGGAGGCTGAAAGCCAGCCACCTAACTCGAAGGAAAAACTCGGTAGAGGATCTGTGCTTCATTGAAAACAGCCCCTCCTGAGGGTGGAAGCATTTTGTTGTGCGCATGCCTGAGAGCACTGCAAGGGAGTCCAAAGCTCTTTACGCGTGAGACTCAGGCCCTATCAAAGGCAAGACAAGACTCCCGGTGTGTTTCATTTAGCTAGCACAGTGGCCCTACTTTTGCATGGAAGTCTAATCGCTAGCATTCTAACTCGAAGAACCAACAGGGTACAGAAACAGTGTTTTAGCTTCCGAGGACCTCTCTGTGGGAGGAAGCAGTTTAGGGTGTAGTGTGGGTGAGAGTCACGGGACTGGTGCCATTTCGTAAAATCGGGGTAGAGACAGGCCCGTAGAAATGGCAGCTCACAAATCAAATCATGGTTATGGGGCTAGTAGCGTTGCCCCCGCGGAGTGCGCAGGCTGATATTCAGCCACCCATCTCGAAGGAAAAACTCGGTAGAGAATCTGTGCTTCATTGAAAACAGCCGCTCCTGAGGGTGGAATCCTTTAGTTGTGTGCGTGGGTGCGAGCACTGCAAGGGAGTACGAAGCTTTTTACGAGCGCGACTCAGGCCCCAGCCAAAGGCAGGACAAGACTCCCCATGTGTTTGTTTTAGCTAGCACTGCGGCCCTACTTTTGCATGGAAATCTAATCGCAAGCGTTCCAACTGGAAGAAAGAACAGTGTACAGAAACAGTGTTTTAGCTTCCGAAGACCTCCCTGTGCATGGAAGCCGTTTAGGGTGTAGTGTGGATGAGAGTCACGGGACTTGTTCCATTTTGTAAAATCGGGGTAGAGACAGGCCCGTACAAATGGCAGCTCACCAATCAAATCATGGTTATGGGGCTAGTAGCATTGCCCAGGGGGTGCGTGCAGCCTGAAAGCCAGCCACCTAACTCGAAGGAAAAACTCGGTACAGAATCCGTGCTTATTGAAAACAGCCGCTCCTGAGGGTGGAAGCATTTTGTTGTGTGCATGCCTGAGAGCACTGCAAGGGAGTCCAAAGCTCATTACGAGTGAGACTCAGGCCCCAGCAAAGGCAAGACAAGACTCCCGGTGTGTTTCATTTAGCTAGCACAGCGGCCCTACTTCTGCATAGAAGTCGAATCGCTAGAATTCTAACTCGAAGAAACAAGAGTGTACAGAAACACTGTTTTATCTTCCGACGACCTCTCTGTGGGAGGAAGCCGTTTAGGGTGTACTGTGGGTGAGAGCCTGGGGATGAGTTCCATTTCGTAAAATCGGGGTAGAGACAGGCCGGTACAGAAGGCAGCTCACAAATCACATCATGGTTATGGGGCTAGTAGCGTTGCCCCAGGGGAGCGTGCAGGCTGAAATTCAGCCACCTACCTCGAAGGAAAAACTCGCTAGAGAATCCGTGCTTCAGCAAAAAGAGCCGCTCCGGAGGGTGGAAGCATTTTGTTGCGTGCGTGCGTGAGAGCACTGCCAGGGAGTCTAAAGCTCTTACGAATGAGACTCAGGCCCCACCAAAAGGCAGGACAAGACTCCCGGTGTGTTTGACCTAGCATGCACTGCGGCCCTACTTTTGCATTGAAGTCTAATCGGTAGGGTTCTAACTCGAACAAACAACAGTGTACAGAAACAGGGTTTTAGCTTCCGACGACCTCTCTGTGGGAGGAAGCCGTTTAGGGTGTACTGTGTGTGAGAGCCTGGGGATGGGTTCCATTTCGTAAAATCGGGGTAGAGACAGGCCGGAACAGAAGGCAGCTCACAAATCACATCATGTTTATGGGGCTAGGAGCGTGGCCACGGGGGAGCGTGCAGGCTGAAAGTCAGCCACCTAACACGAAGGAAACCTCGGTAGAGAATCCGTGCTTCAGCGACAACAGCCGCTACTGAGGGCGGAAGCATTTTGTTGTGTGCGTGCGTGAGAGCACTGAAAGGGATTCCAAACCTTTTCACGAGTGAAACTCAGGCCCCAGCAAAAGGCAGAACAACACTCCCCATGTGTTTGACTAAGCTAGCACAGCGGCCCTACTTTTGCATTGAAGTCTAATCAGTAGGGTTCTACTCGAACAAACAACAGTGTCCAGAAACAGGGTTTTAGCTTCCAATGACCTCTCTGTGGGAGGAAGAAGTTTCGGGTTTAGTTTGGGTGAGAGCCACAGGACTGGTTCCACTTCGGAAAATCGGGGTAGAGACAGGTCGGTACAGAAGGCAGCTCACAAATCACATCATGGTTATGGGGCTAGTAGCATTGCCCCGGGTTGTGCGTGGAGGCTGAAAGCCAGCCACCTAACTCGAAGGAAAAACTCGGTAGAGGATCTGTGCTTCATTGAAAACAGCCCCTCCTGAGGGTGGAAGCATTTTGTTGTGCGCATGCCTGAGAGCACTGCAAGGGAGTCCAAAGCTCTTTACGCGTGAGACTCAGGCCCCATCAAAGGCAAGACAAGACTCCCGGTGTGTTTCATTTAGCTAGCACAGTGGCCCTACTTTTGCATGGAAGTCTAATCGCTAGCATTCTAACTCGAAGAACCAACAGGGTACAGAAACAGTGTTTTAGCTTCCGACGACCTCTCTGTGGGAGGAAGCAGTTTAGGGTGTAGTGTGGGTGAGAGTCACGGGACTGGTGCCATTTCGTAAAATCGGGGTAGAGACAGGCCCGTACAAATGGCAGCTCACAAATCAAATCATGGTTATGGGGCTAGTAGCGTTGCCCCCGCGGAGTGCGCAGGCTGATATTCAGCCACCCATCTCGAAGGAAAAACTCGGTAGAGAATCTGTGCTTCATTGAAAACAGCCGCTCCTGAGGGTGGAATCCTTTAGTTGTGTGTGTGGGTGCGAGCACTGCAAGGGAGTACGAAGCTTTTTACGAGCGCGACTCAGGCCCCAGCCAAAGGCAGGACAAGACTCCCCATGTGTTTGTTTTAGCTAGCACTGCGGCCCTACTTTTGCATGGAAATCTAATCGCAAGCGTTCCAACTGGAAGAAAGAACAGTGTACAGAAACAGTGTTTTAGCTTCCGAAGACCTCCCTGTGCGTGGAAGCCGTTTAGGGTGTAGTGTGGATGAGAGTCACGGGACTTGTTCCATTTTGTAAAATCGGGGTAGAGACAGGCCCGTACAAATGGCAGCTCACCAATCAAATCATGGTTATGGGGCTAGTAGCATTGCCCAGGGGGTGCGTGCAGCCTGAAAGCCAGCCACCTAACTCGAAGGAAAAACTCGGTACAGAATCCGTGCTTATTGAAAACAGCCGCTCCTGAGGGTGGAAGCATTTTGTTGTGTGCATGCCTGAGAGCACTGCAAGGGAGTCCAAAGCTCATTACGAGTGAGACTCAGGCCCCAGCAAAGGCAAGACAAGACTCCCGGTGTGTTTCATTTAGCTAGCACAGCGGCCCTACTTCTGCATAGAAGTCGAATCGCTAGAATTCTAACTCGAAGAAACAAGAGTGTACAGAAACACTGTTTTATCTTCCGACGACCTCTCTGTGGGAGGAAGCCGTTTAGGGTGTACTGTGGGTGAGAGCCTGGGGATGAGTTCCATTTCGTAAAATCGGGGTAGAGACAGGCCGGTACAGAAGGCAGCTCACAAATCACATCATGGTTATGGGGCTAGTAGCGTTGCCCCAGGGGAGCGTGCAGGCTGAAATTCAGCCACCTACCTCGAAGGAAAAACTCGCTAGAGAATCCGTGCTTCAGCAAAAACAGCCGCTCCGGAGGGTGGAAGCATTTTGTTGCGTGCGTGCGTGAGAGCACTGCCAGGGAGTCTAAAGCTCTTACGAATGAGACTCAGGCCCCACCAAAAGGCAGGACAAGACTCCCGGTGTGTTTGACCTAGCATGCACTGCGGCCCTACTTTTGCATTGAAGTCTAATCGGTAGGGTTCTAACTCGAACAAACAACAGTGTACAGAAACAGGGTTTTAGCTTCCGACGACCTCTCTGTGGGAGGAAGCCGTTTAGGGTGTACTGTGTGTGAGAGCCTGGGGATGGGTTCCATTTCGTAAAATCGGGGTAGAGACAGGCCGGAACAGAAGGCAGCTCACAAATCACATCATGTTTATGGGGCTAAGAGCGTGGCCACGGGGGAGCGTGCAGGCTGAAAGTCAGCCACCTAACACGAAGGAAACCTCGGTAGAGAATCCGTGCTTCAGCGACAACAGCCGCTACTGAGGGCGGAAGCATTTTGTTGTGTGCGTGCGTGAGAGCACTGAAAGGGATTCCAAACCTTTTCACGAGTGAAACTCAGGCCCCAGCAAAAGGCAGAACAACACTCCCCATGTGTTTGATTAAGCTAGCACAGCGGCCCTACTTTTGCATTGAAGTCTAATCAGTAGGGTTCTACTCGAACAAACAACAGTGTCCAGAAACAGGGTTTTAGCTTCCAATGACCTCTCTGTGGGAGGAAGAAGTTTAGGGTTTAGTTTGGGTGAGAGCCACAGGACTGGTTCCACTTCGGAAAATCGGGGTAGAGACAGGTCGGTACAGAAGGCAGCTCACAAATCACATCATGGTTATGGGGCTAGTAGCATTGCCCCGGGTTGTGCGTGGAGGCTGAAAGCCAGCCACCTAACTCGAAGGAAAAACTCGGTAGAGGATCTGTGCTTCATTGAAAACAGCCCCTCCTGAGGGTGGAAGCATTTTGTTGTGCGCATGCCTGAGAGCACTGCAAGGGAGTCCAAAGCTCTTTACGCGTGAGACTCAGGCCCCATCAAAGGCAAGACAAGACTCCCGGTGTGTTTCATTTAGCTAGCACAGTGGCCCTACTTTTGCATGGAAGTCTAATCGCTAGCATTCTAACTCGAAGAACCAACAGGGTACAGAAACAGTGTTTTAGCTTCCGACGACCTCTCTGTGGGAGGAAGCAGTTTAGGGTGTAGTGTGGGTGAGAGTCACGGGACTGGTGCCATTTCGTAAAATCGGGGTAGAGACAGGCCCGTACAAATGGCAGCTCACAAATCAAATCATGG
Organism: Halichoerus grypus; assembly: GCF_964656455.1. Taxonomy (NCBI): domain Eukaryota; kingdom Metazoa; phylum Chordata; class Mammalia; order Carnivora; family Phocidae; genus Halichoerus; species Halichoerus grypus. The sequence goes on along the minus strand of NC_135727.1, from coordinate 78,358,473 downwards.
TTATGGGGCTAGTAGCGTTGCCCCCGCGGAGTGCGCAGGCTGATATTCAGCCACCCATCTCGAAGGAAAAACTCGGTAGAGAATCTGTGCTTCATTGAAAACAGCCGCTCCTGAGGGTGGAATCCTTTAGTTGTGTGCGTGGGTGCGAGCACTGCAAGGGAGTACGAAGCTTTTTACGAGCGCGACTCAGGCCCCAGCCAAAGGCAGGACAAGACTCCCCATGTGTTTGTTTTAGCTAGCACTGTGGCCCTACTTTTGCATGGAAATCTAATCGCAAGCGTTCCAACTGGAAGAAAGAACAGTGTACAGAAACAGTGTTTTAGCTTCCGAAGACCTCCCTGTGCGTGGAAGCCGTTTAGGGTGTAGTGTGGATGAGAGTCACGGGACTTGTTCCATTTTGTAAAATCGGGGTAGAGACAGGCCCGTACAAATGGCAGCTCACCAATCAAATCATGGTTATGGGGCTAGTAGCATTGCCCAGGGGTTGCGTGCAGCCTGAAAGCCAGCCACCTAACTCGAAGGAAAAACTCGGTACAGAATCCGTGCTTATTGAAAACAGCCGCTCCTGAGGGTGGAAGCATTTTGTTGTGTGCATGCCTGAGAGCACTGCAAGGGAGTCCAAAGCTCATTACGAGTGAGACTCAGGCCCCAGCAAAGGCAAGACAAGACTCCCGGTGTGTTTCACTTAGCTAGCACAGCGGCCCTACTTCTGCATAGAAGTCGAATCGCTAGAATTCTAACTCGAAGAAACAAGAGTGTACAGAAACACTGTTTTATCTTCTGACGACCTCTCTGTGGGAGGAAGCCGTTTAGGGTGTACTGTGGGTGAGAGCCTGGGGATGAGTTCCATTTCGTAAAATCGGGGTAGAGACAGGCCGGTACAGAAGGCAGCTCACAAATCACATCATGGTTATGGGGCTAGTAGCGTTGCCCCAGGGGAGCGTGCAGGCTGAAATTCAGCCACCTACCTCGAAGGAAAAACTCGCTAGAGAATCCGTGCTTCAGCAAAAAGAGCCGCTCCGGAGGGTGGAAGCATTTTGTTGCGTGCGTGCGTGAGAGCACTGCCAGGGAGTCTAAAGCTCTTACGAATGAGACTCAGGCCCCACCAAAAGGCAGGACAAGACTCCCGGTGTGTTTGACCTAGCATGCACTGCGGCCCTACTTTTGCATTGAAGTCTAATCGGTAGGGTTCTAACTCGAACAAACAACAGTGTACAGAAACAGGGTTTTAGCTTCCGACGACCTCTCTGTGGGAGGAAGCCGTTTAGGGTGTACTGTGTGTGAGAGCCTGGGGATGGGTTCCATTTCGTAAAATCGGGGTAGAGACAGGCCGGAACAGAAGGCAGCTCACAAATCACATCATGTTTATGGGGCTAGGAGCGTGGCCACGGGGGAGCGTGCAGGCTGAAAGTCAGCCACCTAACACGAAGGAAACCTCGGTAGAGAATCCGTGCTTCAGCGACAACAGCCGCTACTGAGGGCGGAAGCATTTTGTTGTGTGCGTGCGTGAGAGCACTGAAAGGGATTCCAAACCTTTTCACGAGTGAAACTCAGGCCCCAGCAAAAGGCAGAACAACACTCCCCATGTGTTTGACTAAGCTAGCACAGCGGCCCTACTTTTGCATTGAAGTCTAATCAGTAGGGTTCTACTCGAACAAACAACAGTGTCCAGAAACAGGGTTTTAGCTTCCAATGACCTCTCTGTGGGAGGAAGAAGTTTCGGGTTTAGTTTGGGTGAGAGCCACAGGACTGGTTCCACTTCGGAAAATCGGGGTAGAGACAGGTCGGTACAGAAGGCAGCTCACAAATCACATCATGGTTATGGGGCTAGTAGCATTGCCCCGGGTTGTGCGTGGAGGCTGAAAGCCAGCCACCTAACTCGAAGGAAAAACTCGGTAGAGGATCTGTGCTTCATTGAAAACAGCCCCTCCTGAGGGTGGAAGCATTTTGTTGTGCGCATGCCTGAGAGCACTGCAAGGGAGTCCAAAGCTCTTTACGCGTGAGACTCAGGCCCCATCAAAGGCAAGACAAGACTCCCGGTGTGTTTCATTTAGCTAGCACAGTGGCCCTACTTTTGCATGGAAGTCTAATCGCTAGCATTCTAACTCGAAGAACCAACAGGGTACAGAAACAGTGTTTTAGCTTCCGACGACCTCTCTGTGGGAGGAAGCAGTTTAGGGTGTAGTGTGGGTGAGAGTCACGGGACTGGTGCCATTTCGTAAAATCGGGGTAGAGACAGGCCCGTACAAATGGCAGCTCACAAATCAAATCATGGTTATGGGGCTAGTAGCGTTGCCCCCGCGGAGTGCGCAGGCTGATATTCAGCCACCCATCTCGAAGGAAAAACTCGGTAGAGAATCTGTGCTTCATTGAAAACAGCCGCTCCTGAGGGTGGAATCCTTTAGTTGTGTGCGTGGGTGCGAGCACTGCAAGGGAGTACGAAGCTTTTTACGAGTGCGACTCAGGCCCCAGCCAAAGGCAGGACAAGACTCCCCATGTGTTTGTTTTAGCTAGCACTGCGGCCCTACTTTTGCATGGAAATCTAATCGCAAGCGTTCCAACTGGAAGAAAGAACAGTGTACAGAAACAGTGTTTTAGCTTCCGAAGACCTCCCTGTGCGTGGAAGCCGTTTAGGGTGTAGTGTGGATGAGAGTCACGGGACTTGTTCCATTTTGTAAAATCGGGGTAGAGACAGGCCCGTACAAATGGCAGCTCACCAATCAAATCATGGTTATGGGGCTAGTAGCATTGCCCAGGGGGTGCGTGCAGCCTGAAAGCCAGCCACCTAACTCGAAGGAAAAACTCGGTACAGAATCCGTGCTTATTGAAAACAGCCGCTCCTGAGGGTGGAAGCATTTTGTTGTGTGCATGCCTGAGAGCACTGCAAGGGAGTCCAAAGCTCATTACGAGTGAGACTCAGGCCCCAGCAAAGGCAAGACAAGACTCCCGGTGTGTTTCATTTAGCTAGCACAGCGGCCCTACTTCTGCATAGAAGTCGAATCGCTAGAATTCTAACTCGAAGAAACAAGAGTGTACAGAAACACTGTTTTATCTTCCGACGACCTCTCTGTGGGAGGAAGCCGTTTAGGGTGTACTGTGGGTGAGAGCCTGGGGATGAGTTCCATTTCGTAAAATCGGGGTAGAGACAGGCCGGTACAGAAGGCAGCTCACAAATCACATCATGGTTATGGGGCTAGTAGCGTTGCCCCAGGGGAGCGTGCAGGCTGAAATTCAGCCACCTACCTCGAAGGAAAAACTCGCTAGAGAATCCGTGCTTCAGCAAAAACAGCTGCTCCGGAGGGTGGAAGCATTTTGTTGTGTGCGTGCGTGAGAGCACTGCCAGGGAGTCTAAAGCTCTTACGAATGAGACTCAGGCCCCACCAAAAGGCAGGACAAGACTCCCGGTGTGTTTGACCTAGCATGCACTGCGGCCCTACTTTTGCATTGAAGTCTAATCGGTAGGGTTCTAACTCGAACAAACAACAGTGTACAGAAAAAGGGTTTTAGCTTCCGACGACCTCTCTGTGGGAGGAAGCCGTTTAGGGTGTACTGTGTGTGAGAGCCTGGGGATGGGTTCCATTTCGTAAAATCGGGGTAGAGACAGGCCGGAACAGAAGGCAGCTCACAAATCACATCATGTTTATGGGGCTAGGAGCGTGGCCACGGGGGAGCGTGCAGGCTGAAAGTCAGCCACCTAACACGAAGGAAACCTCGGTAGAGAATCCGTGCTTCAGCGACAACAGCCGCTACTGAGGGCGGAAGCATTTTGTTGTGTGCGTGCGTGAGAGCACTGAAAGGGATTCCAAACCTTTTCACGAGTGAAACTCAGGCCCCAGCAAAAGGCAGAACAACACTCCCCATGTGTTTGACTAAGCTAGCACAGCGGCCCTACTTTTGCATTGAAGTCTAATCAGTAGGGTTCTACTCGAACAAACAACAGTGTCCATAAACAGGGTTTTAGCTTCCAATGACCTCTCTGTGGGAGGAAGAAGTTTCGGGTTTAGTTTGGGTGAGAGCCACAGGACTGGTTCCACTTCGGAAAATCGGGGTAGAGACAGGTCGGTACAGAAGGCAGCTCACAAATCACATCATGGTTATGGGGCTAGTAGCATTGCCCCGGGTTGTGCGTGGAGGCTGAAAGCCAGCCACCTAACTCGAAGGAAAAACTCGGTAGAGGATCTGTGCTTCATTGAAAACAGCCCCTCCTGAGGGTGGAAGCATTTTGTTGTGCGCATGCCTGAGAGCACTGCAAGGGAGTCCAAAGCTCTTTACGCGTGAGACTCAGGCCCCATCAAAGGCAAGACAAGACTCCCGGTGTGTTTCATTTAGCTAGCACAGTGGCCCTACTTTTGCATGGAAGTCTAATCGCTAGCATTCTAACTCGAAGAACCAACAGGGTACAGAAACAGTGTTTTAGCTTCCGACGACCTCTCTGTGGGAGGAAGCAGTTTAGGGTGTAGTGTGGGTGAGAGTCACGGGACTGGTGCCATTTCGTAAAATCGGGGTAGAGACAGGCCCGTACAAATGGCAGCTCACAAATCAAATCATGGTTATGGGGCTAGTAGCGTTGCCCCCGCGGAGTGCGCAGGCTGATATTCAGCCACCCATCTCGAAGGAAAAACTCGGTAGAGAATCTGTGCTTCATTGAAAACAGCCGCTCCTGAGGGTGGAATCCTTTAGTTGTGTGCGTGGGTGCGAGCACTGCAAGGGAGTACGAAGCTTTTTACGAGCGCGACTCAGGCCCCAGCCAAAGGCAGGACAAGACTCCCCATGTGTTTGTTTTAGCTAGCACTGCGGCCCTACTTTTGCATGGAAATCTAATCGCAAGCGTTCCAACTGGAAGAAAGAACAGTGTACAGAAACAGTGTTTTAGCTTCCGAAGACCTCCCTGTGCGTGGAAGCCGTTTAGGGTGTAGTGTGGATGAGAGTCACGGGACTTGTTCCATTTTGTAAAATCGGGGTAGAGACAGGCCCGTACAAATGGCAGCTCACCAATCAAATCATGGTTATGGGGCTAGTAGCATTGCCCAGGGGGTGCGTGCAGCCTGAAAGCCAGCCACCTAACTCGAAGGGAAAACTCGGTACAGAATCCGTGCTTATTGAAAACAGCCGCTCCTGAGGGTGGAAGCATTTTGTTGTGTGCATGCCTGAGAGCACTGCAAGGGAGTCCAAAGCTCATTACGAGTGAGACTCAGGCCCCAGCAAAGGCAAGACAAGACTCCCGGTGTGTTTCATTTAGCTAGCACAGCGGCCCTACTTTTGCATAGAAGTCGAATCGCTAGAATTCTAACTCGAAGAAACAAGAGTGTACAGAAACACTGTTTTATCTTCCGACGACCTCTCTGTGGGAGGAAGCCGTTTAGGGTGTACTGTGGGTGAGAGCCTGGGGATGAGTTCCATTTCGTAAAATCGGGGTAGAGACAGGCCGGTACAGAAGGCAGCTCACAAATCACATCATGGTTATGGGGCTAGTAGCGTTGCCCCAGGGGAGCGTGCAGGCTGAAATTCAGCCACCTACCTCGAAGGAAAAACTCGCTAGAGAATCCGTGCTTCAGCAAAAAGAGCCGCTCCGGAGGGTGGAAGCATTTTGTTGCGTGCGTGCGTGAGAGCACTGCCAGGGAGTCTAAAGCTCTTACGAATGATACTCAGGCCCCACCAAAAGGCAGGACAAGACTCCCGGTGTGTTTGACCTAGCATGCACTGCGGCCCTACTTTTGCATTGAAGTCTAATCGGTAGGGTTCTAACTCGAACAAACAACAGTGTACAGAAACAGGGTTTTAGCTTCCGACGACCTCTCTGTGGGAGGAAGCCGTTTAGGGTGTACTGTGTGTGAGAGCCTGGGGATGGGTTCCATTTCGTAAAATCGGGGTAGAGACAGGCCGGAACAGAAGGCAGCTCACAAATCACATCATGTTTATGGGGCTAGGAGCGTGGCCACGGGGGAGCGTGCAGGCTGAAAGTCAGCCACCTAACACGAAGGAAACCTCGGTAGAGAATCCGTGCTTCAGCGACAACAGCCGCTACTGAGGGCGGAAGCATTTTGTTGTGTGCGTGCGTGAGAGCACTGAAAGGGATTCCAAACCTTTTCACGAGTGAAACTCAGGCCCCAGCAAAAGGCAGAACAACACTCCCCATGTGTTTGACTAAGCTAGCACAGCGGCCCTACTTTTGCATTGAAGTCTAATCAGTAGGGTTCTACTCGAACAAACAACAGTGTCCATAAACAGGGTTTTAGCTTCCAATGACCTCTCTGTGGGAGGAAGAAGTTTCGGGTTTAGTTTGGGTGAGAGCCACAGGACTGGTTCCACTTCGGAAAATCGGGGTAGAGACAGGTCGGTACAGAAGGCAGCTCACAAATCACATCATGGTTATGGGGCTAGTAGCATTGCCCCGGGTTGTGCGTGGAGGCTGAAAGCCAGCCACCTAACTCGAAGGAAAAACTCGGTAGAGGATCTGTGCTTCATTGAAAACAGCCCCTCCTGAGGGTGGAAGCATTTTGTTGTGCGCATGCCTGAGAGCACTGCAAGGGAGTCCAAAGCTCTTTACGCGTGAGACTCAGGCCCCATCAAAGGCAAGACAAGACTCCCGGTGTGTTTCATTTAGCTAGCACAGTGGCCCTACTTTTGCATGGAAGTCTAATCGCTAGCATTCTAACTCGAAGAACCAACAGGGTACAGAAACAGTGTTTTAGCTTCCGACGACCTCTCTGTGGGAGGAAGCAGTTTAGGGTGTAGTGTGGGTGAGAGTCACGGGACTGGTGCCATTTCGTAAAATCGGGGTAGAGACAGGCCCGTACAAATGGCAGCTCACAAATCAAATCATGGTTATGGGGCTAGTAGCGTTGCCCCCGCGGAGTGCGCAGGCTGATATTCAGCCACCCATCTCGAAGGAAAAACTCGGTAGAGAATCTGTGCTTCATTGAAAACAGCCGCTCCTGAGGGTGGAATCCTTTAGTTGTGTGCGTGGGTGCGAGCACTGCAAGGGAGTACGAAGCTTTTTACGAGCGCGACTCAGGCCCCAGCCAAAGGCAGGACAAGACTCCCCATGTGTTTGTTTTAGCTAGCACTGCGGCCCTACTTTTGCATGGAAATCTAATCGCAAGCGTTCCAACTGGAAGAAAGAACAGTGTACAGAAACAGTGTTTTAGCTTCCGAAGACCTCCCTGTGCGTGGAAGCCGTTTAGGGTGTAGTGTGGATGAGAGTCACGGGACTTGTTCCATTTTGTAAAATCGGGGTAGAGACAGGCCCGTACAAATGGCAGCTCACCAATCAAATCATGGTTATGGGGCTAGTAGCATTGCCCAGGGGGTGCGTGCAGCCTGAAAGCCAGCCACCTAACTCGAAGGAAAAACTCGGTACAGAATCCGTGCTTATTGAAAACAGCCGCTCCTGAGGGTGGAAGCATTTTGTTGTGTGCATGCCTGAGAGCACTGCAAGGGAGTCCAAAGCTCATTACGAGTGAGACTCAGGCCCCAGCAAAGGCAAGACAAGACTCCCGGTGTGTTTCATTTAGCTAGCACAGCGGCCCTACTTCTGCATAGAAGTCGAATCGCTAGAATTCTAACTCGAAGAAACAAGAGTGTACAGAAACACTGTTTTATCTTCCGACGACCTCTCTGTGGGAGGAAGCCGTTTAGGGTGTACTGTGGGTGAGAGCCTGGGGATGAGTTCCATTTCGTAAAATCGGGGTAGAGACAGGCCGGTACAGAAGGCAGCTCACAAATCACATCATGGTTATGGGGCTAGTAGCTTTGCCCCAGGGGAGCGTGCAGGCTGAAATTCAGCCACCTACCTCGAAGGAAAAACTCGCTAGAGAATCCGTGCTTCAGCAAAAAGAGCCGCTCCGGAGGGTGGAAGCATTTTGTTGCGTGCGTGCGTGAGAGCACTGCCAGGGAGTCTAAAGCTCTTACGAATGAGACTCAGGCCCCACCAAAAGGCAGGACAAGACTCCCGGTGTGTTTGACCTAGCATGCACTGCGGCCCTACTTTTGCATTGAAGTCTAATCGGTAGGGTTCTAACTCGAACAAACAACAGTGTACAGAAACAGGGTTTTAGCTTCCGACGACCTCTCTGTGGGAGGAAGCCGTTTAGGGTGTACTGTGTGTGAGAGCCTGGGGATGGGTTCCATTTCGTAAAATCGGGGTAGAGACAGGCCGGAACAGAAGGCAGCTCACAAATCACATCATGTTTATGGGGCTAGGAGCGTGGCCACGGGGGAGCGTGCAGGCTGAAAGTCAGCCACCTAACACGAAGGAAACCTCGGTAGAGAATCCGTGCTTCAGCGACAACAGCCGCTACTGAGGGCGGAAGCATTTTGTTGTGTGCGTGCGTGAGAGCACTGAAAGGGATTCCAAACCTTTTCACGAGTGAAACTCAGGCCCCAGCAAAAGGCAGAACAACACTCCCCATGTGTTTGACTAAGCTAGCACAGCGGCCCTACTTTTGCATTGAAGTCTAATCAGTAGGGTTCTACTCGAACAAACAACAGTGTCCAGAAACAGGGTTTTAGCTTCCAATGACCTCTCTGTGGGAGGAAGAAGTTTCGGGTTTAGTTTGGGTGAGAGCCACAGGACTGGTTCCACTTCGGAAAATCGGGGTAGAGACAGGTCGGTACAGAAGGCAGCTCACAAATCACATCATGGTTATGGGGCTAGTAGCATTGCCCCGGGTTGTGCGTGGAGGCTGAAAGCCAGCCACCTAACTCGAAGGAAAAACTCGGTAGAGGATCTGTGCTTCATTGAAAACAGCCCCTCCTGAGGGTGGAAGCATTTTGTTGTGCGCATGCCTGAGAGCACTGCAAGGGAGTCCAAAGCTCTTTACGCGTGAGACTCAGGCCCCATCAAAGGCAAGACAAGACTCCCGGTGTGTTTCATTTAGCTAGCACAGTGGCCCTACTTTTGCATGGAAGTCTAATCGCTAGCATTCTAACTCGAAGAACCAACAGGGTACAGAAACAGTGTTTTAGCTTCCGACGACCTCTCTGTGGGAGGAAGCAGTTTAGGGTGTAGTGTGGGTGAGAGTCACGGGACTGGTGCCATTTCGTAAAATCGGGGTAGAGACAGGCCCGTACAAATGGCAGCTCACAAATCAAATCATGGTTATGGGGCTAGTAGCGTTGCCCCCGCGGAGTGCGCAGGCTGATATTCAGCCACCCATCTCGAAGGAAAAACTCGGTAGAGAATCTGTGCTTCATTGAAAACAGCCGCTCCTGAGGGTGGAATCCTTTAGTTGTGTGCGTGGGTGCGAGCACTGCAAGGGAGTACGAAGCTTTTTACGAGCGCGACTCAGGCCCCAGCCAAAGGCAGGACAAGACTCCCCATGTGTTTGTTTTAGCTAGCACTGCGGCCCTACTTTTGCATGGAAATCTAATCGCAAGCGTTCCAACTGGAAGAAAGAACAGTGTACAGAAACAGTGTTTTAGCTTCCGAAGACCTCCCTGTGCGTGGAAGCCGTTTAGGGTGTAGTGTGGATGAGAGTCACGGGACTTGTTCCATTTTGTAAAATCGGGGTAGAGACAGGCCCGTACAAATGGCAGCTCACCAATCAAATCATGGTTATGGGGCTAGTAGCATTGCCCAGGGGGTGCGTGCAGCCTGAAAGCCAGCCACCTAACTCGAAGGGAAAACTCGGTACAGAATCCGTGCTTATTGAAAACAGCCGCTCCTGAGGGTGGAAGCATTTTGTTGTGTGCATGCCTGAGAGCACTGCAAGGGAGTCCAAAGCTCATTACGAGTGAGACTCAGGCCCCAGCAAAGGCAAGACAAGACTCCCGGTGTGTTTCATTTAGCTAGCACAGCGGCCCTACTTTTGCATAGAAGTCGAATCGCTAGGATTCTAACTCGAAGAAACAAGAGTGTACAGAAACACTGTTTTATCTTCCGACGACCTCTCTGTGGGAGGAAGCCGTTTAGGGTGTACTGTGGGTGAGAGCCTGGGGATGAGTTCCATTTCGTAAAATCGGGGTAGAGACAGGCCGGTACAGAAGGCAGCTCACAAATCACATCATGGTTATGGGGCTAGTAGCGTTGCCCCAGGGGAGCGTGCAGGCTGAAATTCAGCCACCTACCTCGAAGGAAAAACTCGCTAGAGAATCCGTGCTTCAGCAAAAAGAGCCGCTCCGGAGGGTGGAAGCATTTTGTTGCGTGCGTGCGTGAGAGCACTGCCAGGGAGTCTAAAGCTCTTACGAATGAGACTCAGGCCCCACCAAAAGGCAGGACAAGACTCCCGGTGTGTTTGACCTAGCATGCACTGCGGCCCTACTTTTGCATTGAAGTCTAATCGGTAGGGTTCTAACTCGAACAAACAACAGTGTACAGAAACAGGGTTTTAGCTTCCGACGACCTCTCTGTGGGAGGAAGCCGTTTAGGGTGTACTGTGTGTGAGAGCCTGGGGATGGGTTCCATTTCGTAAAATCGGGGTAGAGACAGGCCGGAACAGAAGGCAGCTCACAAATCACATCATGTTTATGGGGCTAGGAGCGTGGCCACGGGGGAGCGTGCAGGCTGAAAGTCAGCCACCTAACACGAAGGAAACCTCGGTAGAGAATCCGTGCTTCAGCGACAACAGCCGCTACTGAGGGCGGAAGCATTTTGTTGTGTGCGTGCGTGAGAGCACTGAAAGGGATTCCAAACCTTTTCACGAGTGAAACTCAGGCCCCAGCAAAAGGCAGAACAACACTCCCCATGTGTTTGACTAAGCTAGCACAGCGGCCCTACTTTTGCATTGAAGTCTAATCAGTAGGGTTCTACTCGAACAAACAACAGTGTCCAGAAACAGGGTTTTAGCTTCCAATGACCTCTCTGTGGGAGGAAGAAGTTTCGGGTTTAGTTTGGGTGAGAGCCACAGGACTGGTTCCACTTCGGAAAATCGGGGTAGAGACAGGTCGGTAGAGAAGGCAGCTCACAAATCACATCATGGTTATGGGGCTAGTAGCATTGCCCCGGGTTGTGCGTGGAGGCTGAAAGCCAGCCACCTAACTCGAAGGAAAAACTCGGTAGAGGATCTGTGCTTCATTGAAAACAGCCCCTCCTGAGGGTGGAAGCATTTTGTTGTGCGCATGCCTGAGAGCACTGCAAGGGAGTCCAAAGCTCTTTACGCGTGAGACTCAGGCCCCATCAAAGGCAAGACAAGACTCCCGGTGTGTTTCATTTAGCTAGCACAGTGGCCCTACTTTTGCATGGAAGTCTAATCGCTAGCATTCTAACTCGAAGAACCAACAGGGTACAGAAACAGTGTTTTAGCTTCCGACGACCTCTCTGTGGGAGGAAGCAGTTTAGGGTGTAGTGTGGGTGAGAGTCACGGGACTGGTGCCATTTCGTAAAATCGGGGTAGAGACAGGCCCGTACAAATGGCAGCTCACAAATCAAATCATGGTTATGGGGCTAGTAGCGTTGCCCCCGCGGAGTGCGCAGGCTGATATTCAGCCACCCATCTCGAAGGAAAAACTCGGTAGAGAATCTGTGCTTCATTGAAAACAGCCGCTCCTGAGGGTGGAATCCTTTAGTTGTGTGCGTGGGTGCGAGCACTGCAAGGGAGTACGAAGCTTTTTACGAGCGCGACTCAGGCCCCAGCCAAAGGCAGGACAAGACTCCCCATGTGTTTGTTTTAGCTAGCACTGCGGCCCTACTTTTGCATGGAAATCTAATCGCAAGCGTTCCAACTGGAAGAAAGAACAGTGTACAGAAACAGTGTTTTAGCTTCCGAAGACCTCCCTGTGCGTGGAAGCCGTTTAGGGTGTAGTGTGGATGAGAGTCACGGGACTTGTTCCATTTTGTAAAATCGGGGTAGAGACAGGCCCGTACAAATGGCAGCTCACCAATCAAATCATGGTTATGGGGCTAGTAGCATTGCCCAGGGGGTGCGTGCAGCCTGAAAGCCAGCCACCTAACTCGAAGGGAAAACTCGGTACAGAATCCGTGCTTATTGAAAACAGCCGCTCCTGAGGGTGGAAGCATTTTGTTGTGTGCATGCCTGAGAGCACTGCAAGGGAGTCCAAAGCTCATTACGAGTGAGACTCAGGCCCCAGCAAAGGCAAGACAAGACTCCCGGTGTGTTTCATTTAGCTAGCACAGCGGCCCTACTTTTGCATAGAAGTCGAATCGCTAGGATTCTAACTCGAAGAAACAAGAGTGTACAGAAACACTGTTTTATCTTCCGACGACCTCTCTGTGGGAGGAAGCCGTTTAGGGTGTACTGTGGGTGAGAGCCTGGGGATGAGTTCCATTTCGTAAAATCGGGGTAGAGACAGGCCGGTACAGAAGGCAGCTCACAAATCACATCATGGTTATGGGGCTAGTAGCGTTGCCCCAGGGGAGCGTGCAGGCTGAAATTCAGCCACCTACCTCGAAGGAAAAACTCGCTAGAGAATCCGTGCTTCAGCAAAAAGAGCCGCTCCGGAGGGTGGAAGCATTTTGTTGCGTGCGTGCGTGAGAGCACTGCCAGGGAGTCTAAAGCTCTTACGAATGAGACTCAGGCCCCACCAAAAGGCAGGACAAGACTCCCGGTGTGTTTGACCTAGCATGCACTGCGGCCCTACTTTTGCATTGAAGTCTAATCGGTAGGGTTCTAACTCGAACAAACAACAGTGTACAGAAACAGGGTTTTAGCTTCCGACGACCTCTCTGTGGGAGGAAGCCGTTTAGGGTGTACTGTGTGTGAGAGCCTGGGGATGGGTTCCATTTCGTAAAATCGGGGTAGAGACAGGCCGGAACAGAAGGCAGCTCACAAATCACATCATGTTTATGGGGCTAGGAGCGTGGCCACGGGGGAGCGTGCAGGCTGAAAGTCAGCCACCTAACACGAAGGAAACCTCGGTAGAGAATCCGTGCTTCAGCGACAACAGCCGCTACTGAGGGCGGAAGCATTTTGTTGTGTGCGTGCGTGAGAGCACTGAAAGGGATTCCAAACCTTTTCACGAGTGAAACTCAGGCCCCAGCAAAAGGCAGAACAACACTCCCCATGTGTTTGACTAAGCTAGCACAGCGGCCCTACTTTTGCATTGAAGTCTAATCAGTAGGGTTCTACTCGAACAAACAACAGTGTCCAGAAACAGGGTTTTAGCTTCCAATGACCTCTCTGTGGGAGGAAGAAGTTTCGGGTTTAGTTTGGGTGAGAGCCACAGGACTGGTTCCACTTCGGAAAATCGGGGTAGAGACAGGTCGGTACAGAAGGCAGCTCACAAATCACATCATGGTTATGGGGCTAGTAGCATTGCCCCGGGTTGTGCGTGGAGGCTGAAAGCCAGCCACCTAACTCGAAGGAAAAACTCGGTAGAGGATCTGTGCTTCATTGAAAACAGCCCCTCCTGAGGGTGGAAGCATTTTGTTGTGCGCATGCCTGAGAGCACTGCAAGGGAGTCCAAAGCTCTTTACGCGTGAGACTCAGGCCCCATCAAAGGCAAGACAAGACTCCCGGTGTGTTTCATTTAGCTAGCACAGTGGCCCTACTTTTGCATGGAAGTCTAATCGCTAGCATTCTAACTCGAAGAACCAACAGGGTACAGAAACAGTGTTTTAGCTTCCGACGACCTCTCTGTGGGAGGAAGCAGTTTAGGGTGTAGTGTGGGTGAGAGTCACGGGACTGGTGCCATTTCGTAAAATCGGGGTAGAGACAGGCCCGTACAAATGGCAGCTCACAAATCAAATCATGGTTATGGGGCTAGTAGCGTTGCCCCCGCGGAGTGCGCAGGCTGATATTCAGCCACCCATCTCGAAGGAAAAACTCGGTAGAGAATCTGTGCTTCATTGAAAACAGCCGCTCCTGAGGGTGGAATCCTTTAGTTGTGTGCGTGGGTGCGAGCACTGCAAGGGAGTACGAAGCTTTTTACGAGTGCGACTCAGGCCCCAGCCAAAGGCAGGACAAGACTCCCCATGTGTTTGTTTTAGCTAGCACTGCGGCCCTACTTTTGCATGGAAATCTAATCGCAAGCGTTCCAACTGGAAGAAAGAACAGTGTACAGAAACAGTGTTTTAGCTTCCGAAGACCTCCCTGTGCGTGGAAGCCGTTTAGGGTGTAGTGTGGATGAGAGTCACGGGACTTGTTCCATTTTGTAAAATCGGGGTAGAGACAGGCCCGTACAAATGGCAGCTCACCAATCAAATCATGGTTATGGGGCTAGTAGCATTGCCCAGGGGGTGCGTGCAGCCTGAAAGCCAGCCACCTAACTCGAAGGGAAAACTCGGTACAGAATCCGTGCTTATTGAAAACAGCCGCTCCTGAGGGTGGAAGCATTTTGTTGTGTGCATGCCTGAGAGCACTGCAAGGGAGTCCAAAGCTCATTACGAGTGAGACTCAGGCCCCAGCAAAGGCAAGACAAGACTCCCGGTGTGTTTCATTTAGCTAGCACAGCGGCCCTACTTTTGCATAGAAGTCGAATCGCTAGAATTCTAACTCGAAGAAACAAGAGTGTACAGAAACACTGTTTTATCTTCCGACGACCTCTCTGTGGGAGGAAGCCGTTTAGGGTGTACTGTGGGTGAGAGCCTGGGGATGAGTTCCATTTCGTAAAATCGGGGTAGAGACAGGCCGGTACAGAAGGCAGCTCACAAATCACATCATGGTTATGGGGCTAGTAGCGTTGCCCCAGGGGAGCGTGCAGGCTGAAATTCAGCCACCTACCTCGAAGGAAAAACTCGCTAGAGAATCCGTGCTTCAGCAAAAAGAGCCGCTCCGGAGGGTGGAAGCATTTTGTTGCGTGCGTGCGTGAGAGCACTGCCAGGGAGTCTAAAGCTCTTACGAATGAGACTCAGGCCCCACCAAAAGGCAGGACAAGACTCCCGGTGTGTTTGACCTAGCATGCACTGCGGCCCTACTTTTGCATTGAAGTCTAATCGGTAGGGTTCTAACTCGAACAAACAACAGTGTACAGAAACAGGGTTTTAGCTTCCGACGACCTCTCTGTGGGAGGAAGCCGTTTAGGGTGTACTGTGTGTGAGAGCCTGGGGATGGGTTCCATTTCGTAAAATCGGGGTAGAGACAGGCCGGAACAGAAGGCAGCTCACAAATCACATCATGTTTATGGGGCTAGGAGCGTGGCCACGGGGGAGCGTGCAGGCTGAAAGTCAGCCACCTAACACGAAGGAAACCTCGGTAGAGAATCCGTGCTTCAGCGACAACAGCCGCTACTGAGGGCGGAAGCATTTTGTTGTGTGCGTGCGTGAGAGCACTGAAAGGGATTCCAAACCTTTTCACGAGTGAAACTCAGGCCCCAGCAAAAGGCAGAACAACACTCCCCATGTGTTTGACTAAGCTAGCACAGCGGCCCTACTTTTGCATTGAAGTCTAATCAGTAGGGTTCTACTCGAACAAACAACAGTGTCCAGAAACAGGGTTTTAGCTTCCAATGACCTCTCTGTGGGAGGAAGAAGTTTCGGGTTTAGTTTGGGTGAGAGCCACAGGACTGGTTCCACTTCGGAAAATCGGGGTAGAGACAGGTCGGTACAGAAGGCAGCTCACAAATCACATCATGGTTATGGGGCTAGTAGCATTGCCCCGGGTTGTGCGTGGAGGCTGAAAGCCAGCCACCTAACTCGAAGGAAAAACTCGGTAGAGGATCTGTGCTTCATTGAAAACAGCCCCTCCTGAGGGTGGAAGCATTTTGTTGTGCGCATGCCTGAGAGCACTGCAAGGGAGTCCAAAGCTCTTTACGCGTGAGACTCAGGCCCCATCAAAGGCAAGACAAGACTCCCGGTGTGTTTCATTTAGCTAGCACAGTGGCCCTACTTTTGCATGGAAGTCTAATCGCTAGCATTCTAACTCGAAGAACCAACAGGGTACAGAAACAGTGTTTTAGCTTCCGACGACCTCTCTGTGGGAGGAAGCAGTTTAGGGTGTAGTGTGGGTGAGAGTCACGGGACTGGTGCCATTTCGTAAAATCGGGGTAGAGACAGGCCCGTACAAATGGCAGCTCACAAATCAAATCATGGTTATGGGGCTAGTAGCGTTGCCCCCGCGGAGTGCGCAGGCTGATATTCAGCCACCCATCTCGAAGGAAAAACTCGGTAGAGAATCTGTGCTTCATTGAAAACAGCCGCTCCTGAGGGTGGAATCCTTTAGTTGTGTGCGTGGGTGCGAGCACTGCAAGGGAGTACGAAGCTTTTTACGAGCGCGACTCAGGCCCCAGCCAAAGGCAGGACAAGACTCCCCATGTGTTTGTTTTAGCTAGCACTGCGGCCCTACTTTTGCATGGAAATCTAATCGCAAGCGTTCCAACTGGAAGAAAGAACAGTGTACAGAAACAGTGTTTTAGCTTCCGAAGACCTCCCTGTGCGTGGAAGCCGTTTAGGGTGTAGTGTGGATGAGAGTCACGGGACTTGTTCCATTTTGTAAAATCGGGGTAGAGACAGGCCCGTACAAATGGCAGCTCACCAATCAAATCATGGTTATGGGGCTAGTAGCATTGCCCAGGGGTTGCGTGCAGCCTGAAAGCCAGCCACCTAACTCGAAGGAAAAACTCGGTACAGAATCCGTGCTTATTGAAAACAGCCGCTCCTGAGGGTGGAAGCATTTTGTTGTGTGCATGCCTGAGAGCACTGCAAGGGAGTCCAAAGCTCATTACGAGTGAGACTCAGGCCCCAGCAAAGGCAAGACAAGACTCCCGGTGTGTTTCATTTAGCTAGCACAGCGGCCCTACTTCTGCATAGAAGTCGAATCGCTAGAATTCTAACTCGAAGAAACAAGAGTGTACAGAAACACTGTTTTATCTTCCGACGACCTCTCTGTGGGAGGAAGCCGTTTAGGGTGTACTGTGGGTGAGAGCCTGGGGATGAGTTCCATTTCGTAAAATCGGGGTAGAGACAGGCCGGTACAGAAGGCAGCTCACAAATCACATCATGGTTATGGGGCTAGTAGCGTTGCCCCAGGGGAGCGTGCAGGCTGAAATTCAGCCACCTACCTCGAAGGAAAAACTCGCTAGAGAATCCGTGCTTCAGCAAAAAGAGCCGCTCCGGAGGGTGGAAGCATTTTGTTGCGTGCGTGCGTGAGAGCACTGCCAGGGAGTCTAAAGCTCTTACGAATGAGACTCAGGCCCCACCAAAAGGCAGGACAAGACTCCCGGTGTGTTTGACCTAGCATGCACTGCGGCCCTACTTTTGCATTGAAGTCTAATCGGTAGGGTTCTAACTCGAACAAACAACAGTGTACAGAAACAGGGTTTTAGCTTCCGACGACCTCTCTGTGGGAGGAAGCCGTTTAGGGTGTACTGTGTGTGAGAGCCTGGGGATGGGTTCCATTTCGTAAAATCGGGGTAGAGACAGGCCGGAACAGAAGGCAGCTCACAAATCACATCATGTTTATGGGGCTAGGAGCGTGGCCACGGGGGAGCGTGCAGGCTGAAAGTCAGCCACCTAACACGAAGGAAACCTCGGTAGAGAATCCGTGCTTCAGCGACAACAGCCGCTACTGAGGGCGGAAGCATTTTGTTGTGTGCGTGCGTGAGAGCACTGAAAGGGATTCCAAACCTTTTCACGAGTGAAACTCAGGCCCCAGCAAAAGGCAGAACAACACTCCCCATGTGTTTGACTAAGCTAGCACAGCGGCCCTACTTTTGCATTGAAGTCTAATCAGTAGGGTTCTACTCGAACAAACAACAGTGTCCAGAAACAGGGTTTTAGCTTCCAATGACCTCTCTGTGGGAGGAAGAAGTTTCGGGTTTAGTTTGGGTGAGAGCCACAGGACTGGTTCCACTTCGGAAAATCGGGGTAGAGACAGGTCGGTACAGAAGGCAGCTCACAAATCACATCATGGTTATGGGGCTAGTAGCATTGCCCCGGGTTGTGCGTGGAGGCTGAAAGCCAGCCACCTAACTCGAAGGAAAAACTCGGTAGAGGATCTGTGCTTCATTGAAAACAGCCCCTCCTGAGGGTGGAAGCATTTTGTTGTGCGCATGCCTGAGAGCACTGCAAGGGAGTCCAAAGCTCTTTACGCGTGAGACTCAGGCCCCATCAAAGGCAAGACAAGACTCCCGGTGTGTTTCATTTAGCTAGCACAGTGGCCCTACTTTTGCATGGAAGTCTAATCGCTAGCATTCTAACTCGAAGAACCAACAGGGTACAGAAACAGTGTTTTAGCTTCCGACGACCTCTCTGTGGGAGGAAGCAGTTTAGGGTGTAGTGTGGGTGAGAGTCACGGGACTGGTGCCATTTCGTAAAATCGGGGTAGAGACAGGCCCGTACAAATGGCAGCTCACAAATCAAATCATGGTTATGGGGCTAGTAGCGTTGCCCCCGCGGAGTGCGCAGGCTGATATTCAGCCACCCATCTCGAAGGAAAAACTCGGTAGAGAATCTGTGCTTCATTGAAAACAGCCGCTCCTGAGGGTGGAATCCTTTAGTTGTGTGCGTGGGTGCGAGCACTGCAAGGGAGTACGAAGCTTTTTACGAGCGCGACTCAGGCCCCAGCCAAAGGCAGGACAAGACTCCCCATGTGTTTGTTTTAGCTAGCACTGCGGCCCTACTTTTGCATGGAAATCTAATCGCAAGCGTTCCAACTGGAAGAAAGAACAGTGTACAGAAACAGTGTTTTAGCTTCCGAAGACCTCCCTGTGCGTGGAAGCCGTTTAGGGTGTAGTGTGGATGAGAGTCACGGGACTTGTTCCATTTTGTAAAATCGGGGTAGAGACAGGCCCGTACAAATGGCAGCTCACCAATCAAATCATGGTTATGGGGCTAGTAGCATTGCCCAGGGGGTGCGTGCAGCCTGAAAGCCAGCCACCTAACTCGAAGGGAAAACTCGGTACAGAATCCGTGCTTATTGAAAACAGCCGCTCCTGAGGGTGGAAGCATTTTGTTGTGTGCATGCCTGAGAGCACTGCAAGGGAGTCCAAAGCTCATTACGAGTGAGACTCAGGCCCCAGCAAAGGCAAGACAAGACTCCCGGTGTGTTTCATTTAGCTAGCACAGCGGCCCTACTTCTGCATAGAAGTCGAATCGCTAGAATTCTAACTCGAAGAAACAAGAGTGTACAGAAACACTGTTTTATCTTCCGACGACCTCTCTGTGGGAGGAAGCCGTTTAGGGTGTACTGTGGGTGAGAGCCTGGGGATGAGTTCCATTTCGTAAAATCGGGGTAGAGACAGGCCGGTACAGAAGGCAGCTCACAAATCACATCATGGTTATGGGGCTAGTAGCGTTGCCCCAGGGGAGCGTGCAGGCTGAAATTCAGCCACCTACCTCGAAGGAAAAACTCGCTAGAGAATCCGTGCTTCAGCAAAAAGAGCCGCTCCGGAGGGTGGAAGCATTTTGTTGCGTGCGTGCGTGAGAGCACTGCCAGGGAGTCTAAAGCTCTTACGAATGAGACTCAGGCCCCACCAAAAGGCAGGACAAGACTCCCGGTGTGTTTGACCTAGCATGCACTGCGGCCCTACTTTTGCATTGAAGTCTAATCGGTAGGGTTCTAACTCGAACAAACAACAGTGTACAGAAACAGGGTTTTAGCTTCCGACGACCTCTCTGTGGGAGGAAGCCGTTTAGGGTGTACTGTGTGTGAGAGCCTGGGGATGGGTTCCATTTCGTAAAATCGGGGTAGAGACAGGCCGGAACAGAAGGCAGCTCACAAATCACATCATGTTTATGGGGCTAGGAGCGTGGCCACGGGGGAGCGTGCAGGCTGAAAGTCAGCCACCTAACACGAAGGAAACCTCGGTAGAGAATCCGTGCTTCAGCGACAACAGCCGCTACTGAGGGCGGAAGCATTTTGTTGTGTGCGTGCGTGAGAGCACTGAAAGGGATTCCAAACCTTTTCACGAGTGAAACTCAGGCCCCAGCAAAAGGCAGAACAACACTCCCCATGTGTTTGACTAAGCTAGCACAGCGGCCCTACTTTTGCATTGAAGTCTAATCAGTAGGGTTCTACTCGAACAAACAACAGTGTCCAGAAACAGGGTTTTAGCTTCCAATGACCTCTCTGTGGGAGGAAGAAGTTTCGGGTTTAGTTTGGGTGAGAGCCACAGGACTGGTTCCACTTCGGAAAATCGGGGTAGAGACAGGTCGGTACAGAAGGCAGCTCACAAATCACATCATGGTTATGGGGCTAGTAGCATTGCCCCGGGTTGTGCGTGGAGGCTGAAAGCCAGCCACCTAACTCGAAGGAAAAACTCGGTAGAGGATCTGTGCTTCATTGAAAACAGCCCCTCCTGAGGGTGGAAGCATTTTGTTGTGCGCATGCCTGAGAGCACTGCAAGGGAGTCCAAAGCTCTTTACGCGTGAGACTCAGGCCCCATCAAAGGCAAGACAAGACTCCCGGTGTGTTTCATTTAGCTAGCACAGTGGCCCTACTTTTGCATGGAAGTCTAATCGCTAGCATTCTAACTCGAAGAACCAACAGGGTACAGAAACAGTGTTTTAGCTTCCGACGACCTCTCTGTGGGAGGAAGCAGTTTAGGGTGTAGTGTGGGTGAGAGTCACGGGACTGGTGCCATTTCGTAAAATCGGGGTAGAGACAGGCCCGTACAAATGGCAGCTCACAAATCAAATCATGGTTATGGGGCTAGTAGCGTTGCCCCCGCGGAGTGCGCAGGCTGATATTCAGCCACCCATCTCGAAGGAAAAACTCGGTAGAGAATCTGTGCTTCATTGAAAACAGCCGCTCCTGAGGGTGGAATCCTTTAGTTGTGTGCGTGGGTGCGAGCACTGCAAGGGAGTACGAAGCTTTTTACGAGCGCGACTCAGGCCCCAGCCAAAGGCAGGACAAGACTCCCCATGTGTTTGTTTTAGCTAGCACTGCGGCCCTACTTTTGCATGGAAATCTAATCGCAAGCGTTCCAACTGGAAGAAAGAACAGTGTACAGAAACAGTGTTTTAGCTTCCGAAGACCTCCCTGTGCGTGGAAGCCGTTTAGGGTGTAGTGTGGATGAGAGTCACGGGACTTGTTCCATTTTGTAAAATCGGGGTAGAGACAGGCCCGTACAAATGGCAGCTCACCAATCAAATCATGGTTATGGGGCTAGTAGCATTGCCCAGGGGGTGCGTGCAGCCTGAAAGCCAGCCACCTAACTCGAAGGAAAAACTCGGTACAGAATCCGTGCTTATTGAAAACAGCCGCTCCTGAGGGTGGAAGCATTTTGTTGTGTGCATGCCTGAGAGCACTGCAAGGGAGTCCAAAGCTCATTACGAGTGAGACTCAGGCCCCAGCAAAGGCAAGACAAGACTCCCGGTGTGTTTCATTTAGCTAGCACAGCGGCCCTACTTCTGCATAGAAGTCGAATCGCTAGAATTCTAACTCGAAGAAACAAGAGTGTACAGAAACACTGTTTTATCTTCCGACGACCTCTCTGTGGGAGGAAGCCGTTTAGGGTGTACTGTGGGTGAGAGCCTGGGGATGAGTTCCATTTCGTAAAATCGGGGTAGAGACAGGCCGGTACAGAAGGCAGCTCACAAATCACATCATGGTTATGGGGCTAGTAGCGTTGCCCCAGGGGAGCGTGCAGGCTGAAATTCAGCCACCTACCTCGAAGGAAAAACTCGCTAGAGAATCCGTGCTTCAGCAAAAAGAGCCGCTCCGGAGGGTGGAAGCATTTTGTTGCGTGCGTGCGTGAGAGCACTGCCAGGGAGTCTAAAGCTCTTACGAATGAGACTCAGGCCCCACCAAAAGGCAGGACAAGACTCCCGGTGTGTTTGACCTAGCATGCACTGCGGCCCTACTTTTGCATTGAAGTCTAATCGGTAGGGTTCTAACTCGAACAAACAACAGTGTACAGAAACAGGGTTTTAGCTTCCGACGACCTTTCTGTGGGAGGAAGCCGTTTAGGGTGTACTGTGTGTGAGAGCCTGGGGATGGGTTCCATTTCGTAAAATCGGGGTAGAGACAGGCCGGAACAGAAGGCAGCTCACAAATCACATCATGTTTATGGGGCTAGGAGCGTGGCCACGGGGGAGCGTGCAGGCTGAAAGTCAGCCACCTAACACGAAGGAAACCTCGGTAGAGAATCCGTGCTTCAGCGACAACAGCCGCTACTGAGGGCGGAAGCATTTTGTTGTGTGCGTGCGTGAGAGCACTGAAAGGGATTCCAAACCTTTTCACGAGTGAAACTCAGGCCCCAGCAAAAGGCAGAACAACACTCCCCATGTGTTTGACTAAGCTAGCACAGCGGCCCTACTTTTGCATTGAAGTCTAATCAGTAGGGTTCTACTCGAACAAACAACAGTGTCCAGAAACAGGGTTTTAGCTTCCAATGACCTCTCTGTGGGAGGAAGAAGTTTCGGGTTTAGTTTGGGTGAGAGCCACAGGACTGGTTCCACTTCGGAAAATCGGGGTAGAGACAGGTCGGTACAGAAGGCAGCTCACAAATCACATCATGGTTATGGGGCTAGTAGCATTGCCCCGGGTTGTGCGTGGAGGCTGAAAGCCAGCCACCTAACTCGAAGGAAAAACTCGGTAGAGGATCTGTGCTTCATTGAAAACAGCCCCTCCTGAGGGTGGAAGCATTTTGTTGTGCGCATGCCTGAGAGCACTGCAAGGGAGTCCAAAGCTCTTTACGCGTGAGACTCAGGCCCCATCAAAGGCAAGACAAGACTCCCGGTGTGTTTCATTTAGCTAGCACAGTGGCCCTACTTTTGCATGGAAGTCTAATCGCTAGCATTCTAACTCGAAGAACCAACAGGGTACAGAAACAGTGTTTTAGCTTCCGACGACCTCTCTGTGGGAGGAAGCAGTTTAGGGTGTAGTGTGGGTGAGAGTCACGGGACTGGTGCCATTTCGTAAAATCGGGGTAGAGACAGGCCCGTACAAATGGCAGCTCACAAATCAAATCATGGTTATGGGGCTAGTAGCGTTGCCCCCGCGGAGTGCGCAGGCTGATATTCAGCCACCCATCTCGAAGGAAAAACTCGGTAGAGAATCTGTGCTTCATTGAAAACAGCCGCTCCTGAGGGTGGAATCCTTTAGTTGTGTGCGTGGGTGCGAGCACTGCAAGGGAGTACGAAGCTTTTTACGAGCGCGACTCAGGCCCCAGCCAAAGGCAGGACAAGACTCCCCATGTGTTTGTTTTAGCTAGCACTGCGGCCCTACTTTTGCATGGAAATCTAATCGCAAGCGTTCCAACTGGAAGAAAGAACAGTGTACAGAAACAGTGTTTTAGCTTCCGAAGACCTCCCTGTGCGTGGAAGCCGTTTAGGGTGTAGTGTGGATGAGAGTCACGGGACTTGTTCCATTTTGTAAAATCGGGGTAGAGACAGGCCCGTACAAATGGCAGCTCACCAATCAAATCATGGTTATGGGGCTAGTAGCATTGCCCAGGGGGTGCGTGCAGCCTGAAAGCCAGCCACCTAACTCGAAGGAAAAACTCGGTACAGAATCTGTGCTTATTGAAAACAGCCGCTCCTGAGGGTGGAAGCATTTTGTTGTGTGCATGCCTGAGAGCACTGCAAGGGAGTCCAAAGCTCATTACGAGTGAGACTCAGGCCCCAGCAAAGGCAAGACAAGACTCCCGGTGTGTTTCATTTAGCTAGCACAGCGGCCCTACTTCTGCATAGAAGTCGAATCGCTAGAATTCTAACTCGAAGAAACAAGAGTGTACAGAAACACTGTTTTATCTTCCGACGACCTCTCTGTGGGAGGAAGCCGTTTAGGGTGTACTGTGGGTGAGAGCCTGGGGATGAGTTCCATTTCGTAAAATCGGGGTAGAGACAGGCCGGTACAGAAGGCAGCTCACAAATCACATCATGGTTATGGGGCTAGTAGCGTTGCCCCAGGGGTGCGTGCAGGCTGAAATTCAGCCACCTACCTCGAAGGAAAAACTCGCTAGAGAATCCGTGCTTCAGCAAAAACAGCCACTCCGGAGGGTGGAAGCATTTTGTTGTGTGCGTGCGTGAGAGCACTGCCAGGGAGTCTAAAGCTCTTACGAATGAGACTCAGGCCCCACCAAAAGGCAGGACAAGACTCCCGGTGTGTTTGACCTAGCATGCACTGCGGCCCTACTTTTGCATTGAAGTCTAATCGGTAGGGTTCTAACTCGAACAAACAACAGTGTACAGAAACAGGGTTTTAGCTTCCGACGACCTCTCTGTGGGAGGAAGCCGTTTAGGGTGTACTGTGTGTGAGAGCCTGGGGATGGGTTCCATTTCGTAAAATCGGGGTAGAGACAGGCCGGAACAGAAGGCAGCTCACAAATCACATCATGTTTATGGGGCTAGGAGCGTGGCCACGGGGGAGCGTGCAGGCTGAAAGTCAGCCACCTAACACGAAGGAAACCTCGGTAGAGAATCCGTGCTTCAGCGACAACAGCCGCTACTGAGGGCGGAAGCATTTTGTTGTGTGCGTGCGTGAGAGCACTGAAAGGGATTCCAAACCTTTTCACGAGTGAAACTCAGGCCCCAGCAAAAGGCAGAACAACACTCCCCATGTGTTTGACTAAGCTAGCACAGCGGCCCTACTTTTGCATTGAAGTCTAATCAGTAGGGTTCTACTCGAACAAACAACAGTGTCCAGAAACAGGGTTTTAGCTTCCAATGACCTCTCTGTGGGAGGAAGTTTAGGGTTTAGTTTGGGTGAGAGCCACAGGACTGGTTCCACTTCGGAAAATCGGGGTAGAGACAGGTCGGTACAGAAGGCAGCTCACAAATCACATCATGGTTATGGGGCTAGTAGCATTGCCCCGGGTTGTGCGTGGAGGCTGAAAGCCAGCCACCTAACTCGAAGGAAAAACTCGGTAGAGGATCTGTGCTTCATTGAAAACAGCCCCTCCTGAGGGTGGAAGCATTTTGTTGTGCGCATGCCTGAGAGCACTGCAAGGGAGTCCAAAGCTCTTTACGCGTGAGACTCAGGCCCCATCAAAGGCAAGACAAGACTCCCGGTGTGTTTCATTTAGCTAGCACAGTGGCCCTACTTTTGCATGGAAGTCTAATCGCTAGCATTCTAACTCGAAGAACCAACAGGGTACAGAAACAGTGTTTTAGCTTCCGACGACCTCTCTGTGGGAGGAAGCAGTTTAGGGTGTAGTGTGGGTGAGAGTCACGGGACTGGTGCCATTTCGTAAAATCGGGGTAGAGACAGGCCCGTACAAATGGCAGCTCACAAATCAAATCATGGTTATGGGGCTAGTAGCGTTGCCCCCGCGGAGTGCGCAGGCTGATATTCAGCCACCCATCTCGAAGGAAAAACTCGGTAGAGAATCTGTGCTTCATTGAAAACAGCCGCTCCTGAGGGTGGAATCCTTTAGTTGTGTGCGTGGGTGCGAGCACTGCAAGGGAGTACGAAGCTTTTTACGAGTGCGACTCAGGCCCCAGCCAAAGGCAGGACAAGACTCCCCATGTGTTTGTTTTAGCTAGCACTGCGGCCCTACTTTTGCATGGAAATCTAATCGCAAGCGTTCCAACTGGAAGAAAGAACAGTGTACAGAAACAGTGTTTTAGCTTCCGAAGACCTCCCTGTGCGTGGAAGCCGTTTAGGGTGTAGTGTGGATGAGAGTCACGGGACTTGTTCCATTTTGTAAAATCGGGGTAGAGACAGGCCCGTACAAATGGCAGCTCACCAATCAAATCATGGTTATGGGGCTAGTAGCATTGCCCAGGGGGTGCGTGCAGCCTGAAAGCCAGCCACCTAACTCGAAGGAAAAACTCGGTACAGAATCCGTGCTTATTGAAAACAGCCGCTCCTGAGGGTGGAAGCATTTTGTTGTGTGCATGCCTGAGAGCACTGCAAGGGAGTCCAAAGCTCATTACGAGTGAGACTCAGGCCCCAGCAAAGGCAAGACAAGACTCCCGGTGTGTTTCATTTAGCTAGCACAGCGGCCCTACTTCTGCATAGAAGTCGAATCGCTAGAATTCTAACTCGAAGAAACAAGAGTGTACAGAAACACTGTTTTATCTTCCGACGACCTCTCTGTGGGAGGAAGCCGTTTAGGGTGTACTGTGGGTGAGAGCCTGGGGATGAGTTCCATTTCGTAAAATCGGGGTAGAGACAGGCCGGTACAGAAGGCAGCTCACAAATCACATCATGGTTATGGGGCTAGTAGCGTTGCCCCAGGGGAGCGTGCAGGCTGAAATTCAGCCACCTACCTCGAAGGAAAAACTCGCTAGAGAATCCGTGCTTCAGCAAAAAGAGCCGCTCCGGAGGGTGGAAGCATTTTGTTGCGTGCGTGCGTGAGAGCACTGCCAGGGAGTCTAAAGCTCTTACGAATGAGACTCAGGCCCCACCAAAAGGCAGGACAAGACTCCCGGTGTGTTTGACCTAGCATGCACTGCGGCCCTACTTTTGCATTGAAGTCTAATCGGTAGGGTTCTAACTCGAACAAACAACAGTGTACAGAAACAGGGTTTTAGCTTCCGACGACCTTTCTGTGGGAGGAAGCCGTTTAGGGTGTACTGTGTGTGAGAGCCTGGGGATGGGTTCCATTTCGTAAAATCGGGGTAGAGACAGGCCGGAACAGAAGGCAGCTCACAAATCACATCATGTTTATGGGGCTAGGAGCGTGGCCACGGGGGAGCGTGCAGGCTGAAAGTCAGCCACCTAACACGAAGGAAACCTCGGTAGAGAATCCGTGCTTCAGCGACAACAGCCGCTACTGAGGGCGGAAGCATTTTGTTGTGTGCGTGCGTGAGAGCACTGAAAGGGATTCCAAACCTTTTCACGAGTGAAACTCAGGCCCCAGCAAAAGGCAGAACAACACTCCCCATGTGTTTGACTAAGCTAGCACAGCGGCCCTACTTTTGCATTGAAGTCTAATCAGTAGGGTTCTACTCGAACAAACAACAGTGTCCAGAAACAGGGTTTTAGCTTCCAATGACCTCTCTGTGGGAGGAAGAAGTTTCGGGTTTAGTTTGGGTGAGAGCCACAGGACTGGTTCCACTTCGGAAAATCGGGGTAGAGACAGGTCGGTACAGAAGGCAGCTCACAAATCACATCATGGTTATGGGGCTAGTAGCATTGCCCCGGGTTGTGCGTGGAGGCTGAAAGCCAGCCACCTAACTCGAAGGAAAAACTCGGTAGAGGATCTGTGCTTCATTGAAAACAGCCCCTCCTGAGGGTGGAAGCATTTTGTTGTGCGCATGCCTGAGAGCACTGCAAGGGAGTCCAAAGCTCTTTACGCGTGAGACTCAGGCCCCATCAAAGGCAAGACAAGACTCCCGGTGTGTTTCATTTAGCTAGCACAGTGGCCCTACTTTTGCATGGAAGTCTAATCGCTAGCATTCTAACTCGAAGAACCAACAGGGTACAGAAACAGTGTTTTAGCTTCCGACGACCTCTCTGTGGGAGGAAGCAGTTTAGGGTGTAGTGTGGGTGAGAGTCACGGGACTGGTGCCATTTCGTAAAATCGGGGTAGAGACAGGCCCGTACAAATGGCAGCTCACAAATCAAATCATGGTTATGGGGCTAGTAGCGTTGCCCCCGCGGAGTGCGCAGGCTGATATTCAGCCACCCATCTCGAAGGAAAAACTCGGTAGAGAATCTGTGCTTCATTGAAAACAGCCGCTCCTGAGGGTGGAATCCTTTAGTTGTGTGCGTGGGTGCGAGCACTGCAAGGGAGTACGAAGCTTTTTACGAGCGCGACTCAGGCCCCAGCCAAAGGCAGGACAAGACTCCCCATGTGTTTGTTTTAGCTAGCACTGCGGCCCTACTTTTGCATGGAAATCTAATCGCAAGCGTTCCAACTGGAAGAAAGAACAGTGTACAGAAACAGTGTTTTAGCTTCCGAAGACCTCCCTGTGCGTGGAAGCCGTTTAGGGTGTAGTGTGGATGAGAGTCACGGGACTTGTTCCATTTTGTAAAATCGGGGTAGAGACAGGCCCGTACAAATGGCAGCTCACCAATCAAATCATGGTTATGGGGCTAGTAGCATTGCCCAGGGGGTGCGTGCAGCCTGAAAGCCAGCCACCTAACTCGAAGGAAAAACTCGGTACAGAATCTGTGCTTATTGAAAACAGCCGCTCCTGAGGGTGGAAGCATTTTGTTGTGTGCATGCCTGAGAGCACTGCAAGGGAGTCCAAAGCTCATTACGAGTGAGACTCAGGCCCCAGCAAAGGCAAGACAAGACTCCCGGTGTGTTTCATTTAGCGAGCACAGCGGCCCTACTTCTGCATAGAAGTCGAATCGCTAGAATTCTAACTCGAAGAAACAAGAGTGTACAGAAACACTGTTTTATCTTCCGACGACCTCTCTGTGGGAGGAAGCCGTTTAGGGTGTACTGTGGGTGAGAGCCTGGGGATGAGTTCCATTTCGTAAAATCGGGGTAGAGACAGGCCGGTACAGAAGGCAGCTCACAAATCACATCATGGTTATGGGGCTAGTAGCGTTGCCCCAGGGGTGCGTGCAGGCTGAAATTCAGCCACCTACCTCGAAGGAAAAACTCGCTAGAGAATCCGTGCTTCAGCAAAAACAGCCACTCCGGAGGGTGGAAGCATTTTGTTGTGTGCGTGCGTGAGAGCACTGCCAGGGAGTCTAAAGCTCTTACGAATGAGACTCAGGCCCCACCAAAAGGCAGGACAAGACTCCCGGTGTGTTTGACCTAGCATGCACTGCGGCCCTACTTTTGCATTGAAGTCTAATCGGTAGGGTTCTAACTCGAACAAACAACAGTGTACAGAAACAGGGTTTTAGCTTCCGACGACCTCTCTGTGGGAGGAAGCCGTTTAGGGTGTACTGTGTGTGAGAGCCTGGGGATGGGTTCCATTTCGTAAAATCGGGGTAGAGACAGGCCGGAACAGAAGGCAGCTCACAAATCACATCATGTTTATGGGGCTAGGAGCGTGGCCACGGGGGAGCGTGCAGGCTGAAAGTCAGCCACCTAACACGAAGGAAACCTCGGTAGAGAATCCGTGCTTCAGCGACAACAGCCGCTACTGAGGGCGGAAGCATTTTGTTGTGTGCGTGCGTGAGAGCACTGAAAGGGATTCCAAACCTTTTCACGAGTGAAACTCAGGCCCCAGCAAAAGGCAGAACAACACTCCCCATGTGTTTGACTAAGCTAGCACAGCGGCCCTACTTTTGCATTGAAGTCTAATCAGTAGGGTTCTACTCGAACAAACAACAGTGTCCAGAAACAGGGTTTTAGCTTCCAATGACCTCTCTGTGGGAGGAAGTTTAGGGTTTAGTTTGGGTGAGAGCCACAGGACTGGTTCCACTTCGGAAAATCGGGGTAGAGACAGGTCGGTACAGAAGGCAGCTCACAAATCACATCATGGTTATGGGGCTAGTAGCATTGCCCCGGGTTGTGCGTGGAGGCTGAAAGCCAGCCACCTAACTCGAAGGAAAAACTCGGTAGAGGATCTGTGCTTCATTGAAAACAGCCCCTCCTGAGGGTGGAAGCATTTTGTTGTGCGCATGCCTGAGAGCACTGCAAGGGAGTCCAAAGCTCTTTACGCGTGAGACTCAGGCCCCATCAAAGGCAAGACAAGACTCCCGGTGTGTTTCATTTAGCTAGCACAGTGGCCCTACTTTTGCATGGAAGTCTAATCGCTAGCATTCTAACTCGAAGAACCAACAGGGTACAGAAACAGTGTTTTAGCTTCCGACGACCTCTCTGTGGGAGGAAGCAGTTTAGGGTGTAGTGTGGGTGAGAGTCACGGGACTGGTGCCATTTCGTAAAATCGGGGTAGAGACAGGCCCGTACAAATGGCAGCTCACAAATCAAATCATGGTTATGGGGCTAGTAGCGTTGCCCCCGCGGAGTGCGCAGGCTGATATTCAGCCACCCATCTCGAAGGAAAAACTCGGTAGAGAATCTGTGCTTCATTGAAAACAGCCGCTCCTGAGGGTGGAATCCTTTAGTTGTGTGCGTGGGTGCGAGCACTGCAAGGGAGTACGAAGCTTTTTACGAGTGCGACTCAGGCCCCAGCCAAAGGCAGGACAAGACTCCCCATGTGTTTGTTTTAGCTAGCACTGCGGCCCTACTTTTGCATGGAAATCTAATCGCAAGCGTTCCAACTGGAAGAAAGAACAGTGTACAGAAACAGTGTTTTAGCTTCCGAAGACCTCCCTGTGCGTGGAAGCCGTTTAGGGTGTAGTGTGGATGAGAGTCACGGGACTTGTTCCATTTTGTAAAATCGGGGTAGAGACAGGCCCGTACAAATGGCAGCTCACCAATCAAATCATGGTTATGGGGCTAGTAGCATTGCCCAGGGGGTGCGTGCAGCCTGAAAGCCAGCCACCTAACTCGAAGGAAAAACTCGGTACAGAATCCGTGCTTATTGAAAACAGCCGCTCCTGAGGGTGGAAGCATTTTGTTGTGTGCATGCCTGAGAGCACTGCAAGGGAGTCCAAAGCTCATTACGAGTGAGACTCAGGCCCCAGCAAAGGCAAGACAAGACTCCCGGTGTGTTTCATTTAGCTAGCACAGCGGCCCTACTTTTGCATAGAAGTCGAATCGCTAGAATTCTAACTCGAAGAAACAAGAGTGTACAGAAACACTGTTTTATCTTCCGACGACCTCTCTGTGGGAGGAAGCCGTTTAGGGTGTACTGTGGGTGAGAGCCTGGGGATGAGTTCCATTTCGTAAAATCGGGGTAGAGACAGGCCGGTACAGAAGGCAGCTCACAAATCACATCATGGTTATGGGGCTAGTAGCGTTGCCCCAGGGGAGCGTGCAGGCTGAAATTCAGCCACCTACCTCGAAGGAAAAACTCGCTAGAGAATCCGTGCTTCAGCAAAAACAGCCGCTCCGGAGGGTGGAAGCATTTTGTTGTGTGCGTGCGTGAGAGCACTGCCAGGGAGTCTAAAGCTCTTACGAATGAGACTCAGGCCCCACCAAAAGGCAGGACAAGACTCCCGGTGTGTTTGACCTAGCATGCACTGCGGCCCTACTTTTGCATTGAAGTCTAATCGGTAGGGTTCTAACTCGAACAAACAACAGTGTACAGAAACAGGGTTTTAGCTTCCGACGACCTCTCTGTGGGAGGAAGCCGTTTAGGGTGTACTGTGTGTGAGAGCCTGGGGATGGGTTCCATTTCGTAAAATCGGGGTAGAGACAGGCCGGAACAGAAGGCAGCTCACAAATCACATCATGTTTATGGGGCTAGGAGCGTGGCCACGGGGGAGCGTGCAGGCTGAAAGTCAGCCACCTAACACGAAGGAAACCTCGGTAGAGAATCCGTGCTTCAGCGACAACAGCCGCTACTGAGGGCGGAAGCATTTTGTTGTGTGCGTGCGTGAGAGCACTGAAAGGGATTCCAAACCTTTTCACGAGTGAAACTCAGGCCCCAGCAAAAGGCAGAACAACACTCCCCATGTGTTTGACTAAGCTAGCACAGCGGCCCTACTTTTGCATTGAAGTCTAATCAGTAGGGTTCTACTCGAACAAACAACAGTGTCCAGAAACAGGGTTTTAGCTTCCAATGACCTCTCTGTGGGAGGAAGAAGTTTCGGGTTTAGTTTGGGTGAGAGCCACAGGACTGGTTCCACTTCGGAAAATCGGGGTAGAGACAGGTCGGTACAGAAGGCAGCTCACAAATCACATCATGGTTATGGGGCTAGTAGCATTGCCCCGGGTTGTGCGTGGAGGCTGAAAGCCAGCCACCTAACTCGAAGGAAAAACTCGGTAGAGGATCTGTGCTTCATTGAAAACAGCCCCTCCTGAGGGTGGAAGCATTTTGTTGTGCGCATGCCTGAGAGCACTGCAAGGGAGTCCAAAGCTCTTTACGCGTGAGACTCAGGCCCCATCAAAGGCAAGACAAGACTCCCGGTGTGTTTCATTTAGCTAGCACAGTGGCCCTACTTTTGCATGGAAGTCTAATCGCTAGCATTCTAACTCGAAGAACCAACAGGGTACAGAAACAGTGTTTTAGCTTCCGACGACCTCTCTGTGGGAGGAAGCAGTTTAGGGTGTAGTGTGGGTGAGAGTCACGGGACTGGTGCCATTTCGTAAAATCGGGGTAGAGACAGGCCCGTACAAATGGCAGCTCACAAATCAAATCATGGTTATGGGGCTAGTAGCGTTGCCCCCGCGGAGTGCGCAGGCTGATATTCAGCCACCCATCTCGAAGGAAAAACTCGGTAGAGAATCTGTGCTTCATTGAAAACAGCCGCTCCTGAGGGTGGAATCCTTTAGTTGTGTGCGTGGGTGCGAGCACTGCAAGGGAGTACGAAGCTTTTTACGAGCGCGACTCAGGCCCCAGCCAAAGGCAGGACAAGACTCCCCATGTGTTTGTTTTAGCTAGCACTGCGGCCCTACTTTTGCATGGAAATCTAATCGCAAGCGTTCCAACTGGAAGAAAGAACAGTGTACAGAAACAGTGTTTTAGCTTCCGAAGACCTCCCTGTGCGTGGAAGCCGTTTAGGGTGTAGTGTGGATGAGAGTCACGGGACTTGTTCCATTTTGTAAAATCGGGGTAGAGACAGGCCCGTACAAATGGCAGCTCACCAATCAAATCATGGTTATGGGGCTAGTAGCATTGCCCAGGGGGTGCGTGCAGCCTGAAAGCCAGCCACCTAACTCGAAGGAAAAACTCGGTACAGAATCCGTGCTTATTGAAAACAGCCGCTCCTGAGGGTGGAAGCATTTTGTTGTGTGCATGCCTGAGAGCACTGCAAGGGAGTCCAAAGCTCATTACGAGTGAGACTCAGGCCCCAGCAAAGGCAAGACAAGACTCCCGGTGTGTTTCATTTAGCGAGCACAGCGGCCCTACTTTTGCATAGAAGTCGAATCGCTAGAATTCTAACTCGAAGAAACAAGAGTGTACAGAAACACTGTTTTATCTTCCGACGACCTCTCTGTGGGAGGAAGCCGTTTAGGGTGTACTGTGGGTGAGAGCCTGGGGATGAGTTCCATTTCGTAAAATCGGGGTAGAGACAGGCCGGTACAGAAGGCAGCTCACAAATCACATCATGGTTATGGGGCTAGTAGCGTTGCCCCAGGGGAGCGTGCAGGCTGAAATTCAGCCACCTACCTCGAAGGAAAAACTCGCTAGAGAATCCGTGCTTCAGCAAAAAGAGCCGCTCCGGAGGGTGGAAGCATTTTGTTGTGTGCATGCGTGAGAGCACTGCCAGGGAGTCTAAAGCTCTTACGAATGAGACTCAGGCCCCACCAAAAGGCAGGACAAGACTCCCGGTGTGTTTGACCTAGCATGCACTGCGGCCCTACTTTTGCATTGAAGTCTAATCGGTAGGGTTCTAACTCGAACAAACAACAGTGTACAGAAACAGGGTTTTAGCTTCCGACGACCTCTCTGTGGGAGGAAGCCGTTTAGGGTGTACTGTGTGTGAGAGCCTGGGGATGGGTTCCATTTCGTAAAATCGGGGTAGAGACAGGCCGGAACAGAAGGCAGCTCACAAATCACATCATGTTTATGGGGCTAGGAGCGTGGCCACGGGGGAGCGTGCAGGCTGAAAGTCAGCCACCTAACACGAAGGAAACCTCGGTAGAGAATCCGTGCTTCAGCGACAACAGCCGCTACTGAGGGCGGAAGCATTTTGTTGTGTGCGTGCGTGAGAGCACTGAAAGGGATTCCAAACCTTTGGCAGCTGACCAATCAAATCATGGTTATGGGGCTAGTAGCATTGCCCAGGGGGTGCATGCAGCCTGAAAGCCAGCCACCTAACTCGAAGGAAAAACTCGGTACAGAATCCGTGCTTATTGAAAACAGCCGCTCCTGAGGGTGGAAGCATTTTGTTGTGTGCATGCCTGAGAGCACTGCAAGGGAGTCCAAAGCTCATTACGAGTGAGACTCAGGCCCCAGCAAAGGCAAGACAAGACTCCCGGTGTGTTTCATTTAGCTAGCACAGCGGCCCTACTTTTGCATAGAAGTCGAATCGCTAGAATTCTAACTCGAAGAAACAAGAGTGTACAGAAACACTGTTTTATCTTCCGACGACCTCTCTGTGGGAGGAAGCCGTTTAGGGTGTACTGTGGGTGAGAGCCTGGGGATGAGTTCCATTTCGTAAAATCGGGGTAGAGACAGGCCGGTACAGAAGGCAGCTCACAAATCACATCATGGTTATGGGGCTAGTAGCGTTGCCCCAGGGGAGCGTGAAGGCTGAAATTCAGCCACCTACCTCAAAGGAAAAACTCGCTAGAGAATCCGTGCTTCAGCAAAAACAGCCGCTCCTGAGGGTGGAAGCATTTTGTTGTGTGCGTGCGTGAGAGCACTGCCAGGGAGTCTAAAGCTCTGACGAATGAGACTCAGGCCCCACCAAAAGGCAGGACAAAACTCCCGGTGTGTTTGACCTAGCATGCACTGCGGCCCTACTTTTGCATTGAAGTCTAATCGGTAGGGTTCTAACTCGAACAAACAACAGTGTACAGAAACAGGGTTTTAGCTTCCGACGACCTCTCTGTGGGAGGAAGCCGTTTAGGGTGTACTGTGTGTGAGAGCCTGGGGATGGGTTCCATTTCGTAAAATCGGGGTAGAGACAGGCCGGAACAGAAGGCAGCTCACAAATCACCTCATGTTTATGGGGCTAGGAGCGTGGCCACGGGGGAGCGTGCAGGCTGAAAGTCAGCCACCTAACACGAAGGAAACCTCGGTAGAGAATCCGTGCTTCAGCGACAACAGCCGCTACTGAGGGCGGAAGCATTTTGTTGTGTGCGTGCGTGAGAGCACTGAAAGGGATTCCAAACCTTTGGCAGCTCAACAATCAAATCATGGTTATGGGGCTAGTAGCATTGCCCAGGGGGTGCGTGCAGCCTGAAAGCCAGCCACCTAACTCGAAGGAAAAACTCGGTAGAGAATCCGTGCTTATTGAAAACAGCCGCCCCTGAGGGTGGAAGCATTTTGTTGTGTGCATGCCTGAGAGCACTGCAAGGGAGTCCAAAGCTCATTACGAGTGAGACTCAGGCCCCAGCAAAGGCAAGACAAGACTCCCGGTGTGTTTCATTTAGCTAGCACAGCGGCCCTACTTTTGCATAGAAGTCGAATCGCTAGAATTCTAACTCGAAGAAACAAGAGTGTACAGAAACACTGTTTTATCTTCCGACGACCTCTCTGTGGGAGGAAGCCGTTTAGGGTGTACTGTGGGTGAGAGCCTGGGGATGAGTTCCATTTCGTAAAATCGGGGTAGAGACAGGCCGGTACAGAAGGCAGCTCACAAATCACATCATGGTTATGGGGCTAGAAGCGTTGCCCCAGGGGAGCGTGCAGGCTGAAATTCAGCCACCTACCTCGAAGGAAAAACTCGCTAGAGAATCCGTGCTTCAGCAAAAAGAGCCGCTCCGGAGGGTGGAAGCATTTTGTTGTGTGCGTGCGTGAGAGCACTGCCAGGGAGTCTAAAGCTCTTACGAATGAGACTCAGGCCCCACCAAAAGGCAGGACAAGACTCCCGGTGTGTTTGACCTAGCATGCACTGCGGCCCTACTTTTGCATTGAAGTCTAATCGGTAGGGTTCTAACTCGAACAAACAACAGTGTACAGAAACAGGGTTTTAGCTTCCGACGACCTCTCTGTGGGAGGAAGCCGTTTAGGGTGTACTGTGTGTGAGAGCCTGGGGATGGGTTCCATTTCGTAAAATCGGGGTAGAGACAGGCCGGAACAGAAGGCAGCTCACAAATCACATCATGTTTATGGGGCTAGTAGCGTGGCCACGGGGGAGCGTGCAGGCTGAAAGTCAGCCACCTAACACGAAGGAAACCTCGGTAGAGAATCCGTGCTTCAGCGACAACAGCCGCTACTGAGGGCGGAAGCATTTTGTTGTGTGTGTGCGTGAGAGCACTGAAAGGGATTCCAAACCTTTGGCAGCTCAACAATCAAATCATGGTTATGGGGCTAGTAGCATTGCCCAGGGGGTGCGTGCAGCCTGAAAGCCAGCCACCTAACTCGAAGGAAAAACTCGGTACAGAATCCGTGCTTATTGAAAACAGCCGCCCCTGAGGGTGGAAGCATTTTGTTGTGTGCATGCCTGAGAGCACTGCAAGGGAGTCCAAAGCTCATTACGAGTGAGACTCAGGCCCCAGCAAAGGCAAGACAAGACTCCCGGTGTGTTTCATTTAGCTAGCACAGCGGCCCTACTTTTGCATAGAAGTCGAATCGCTAGAATTCTAACTCGAAGAAACAAGAGTGTACAGAAACACTGTTTTATCTTCCGACGACCTCTCTGTGGGAGGAAGCCGTTTAGGGTGTACTGTGGGTGAGAGCCTGGGGATGAGTTCCATTTCGTAAAATCGGGGTAGAGACAGGCCGGTACAGAAGGCAGCTCACAAATCACATCATGGTTATGGGGCTAGTAGCGTTGCCCCAGGGGAGCGTGCAGGCTGAAATTCAGCCACCTACCTCGAAGGAAAAACTCGCTAGAGAATCCGTGCTTCAGCAAAAAGAGCCGCTCCGGAGGGTGGAAGCATTTTGTTGTGTGCGTGCGTGAGAGCACTGCCAGGGAGTCTAAAGCTCTTACGAATGAGACTCAGGCCCCACCAAAAGGCAGGACAAGACTCCCGGTGTGTTTGACCTAGCATGCACTGCGGCCCTACTTTTGCATTGAAGTCTAATCGGTAGGGTTCTAACTCGAACAAACAACAGTGTACAGAAACAGGGTTTTAGCTTCCGACGACCTCTCTGTGGGAGGAAGCCGTTTAGGGTGTACTGTGTGTGAGAGCCTGGGGATGGGTTCCATTTCGTAAAATCGGGGTAGAGACAGGCCGGAACAGAAGGCAGCTCACAAATCACATCATGTTTATGGGGCTAGGAGCGTGGCCACGGGGGAGCGTGCAGGCTGAAAGTCAGCCACCTAACACGAAGGAAACCTCGGTAGAGAATCCGTGCTTCAGCGACAACAGCCGCTACTGAGGGCGGAAGCATTTTGTTGTGTGCGTGCGTGAGAGCACTGAAAGGGATTCCAAACCTTTGGCAGCTCACCAATCAAATCATGGTTATGGGGCTAGTAGCATTGCCCAGGGGGTGCGTGCAGCCTGAAAGCCAGCCACCTAACTCGAAGGAAAAACTCGGTACAGAATCCGTGCTTATTGAAAACAGCCGCTCCTGAGGGTGGAAGCATTTTGTTGTGTGCATGCCTGAGAGCACTGCAAGGGAGTCCAAAGCTCATTACGAGTGAGACTCAGGCCCCAGCAAAGGCAAGACAAGACTCCCGGTGTGTTTCATTTAGCTAGCACAGCGGCCCTACTTTTGCATAGAAGTCGAATCGCTAGAATTCTAACTCGAAGAAACAAGAGTGTACAGAAACACTGTTTTATCTTCCGACGACCTCTCTGTGGGAGGAAGCCGTTTAGGGTGTACTGTGGGTGAGAGCCTGGGGATGAGTTCCATTTCGTAAAATCGGGGTAGAGACAGGCCGGTACAGAAGGCAGCTCACAAATCACATCATGTTTATGGGGCTAGTAGCGTGGCCACGGGGGAGCGTGCAGGCTGAAAGTCAGCCACCTAACACGAAGGAAACCTCGGTAGAGAATCCGTGCTTCAGCGACAACAGCCGCTACTGAGGGCGGAAGCATTTTGTTGTGTGCGTGCTTGAGAGCACTGAAAGGGATTCAAACCTTTTCACGAATGAAACTCAGGCCCCAGCAAAAGGCAGAACAACACTCCCCATGTGTTTGACTAAGCTAGCACAGCAGCCCTACTTTTGCATTGAAGTCTAATCAGTAGGGTTCTACTCGAACAAACAACAGTGTCCAGAAACAGGGTTTTAGCTTCCAATGACCTCTCTGTGGGAGGAAGAAGTTTAGGGTTTAGTTTGTGTGAGAGCCACAGGACTGGTTCCACTTCGTAAAATCGGGGTAGAGACAGGTCGGTACAGAAGGCAGCTCACAAATCACATCATGGTTATGGGGCTAGTAGCATTGCCCCGGGTTGTGCGTGGAGGCTGAAAGCCAGCCACCTAACTCGAAGGAAAAACTCGGTAGAGGATCTGTGCTTCATTGAAAACAGCCCCTCCTGAGGGTGGAAGCATTTTGTTGTGCGCATGCCTGAGAGCACTGCAAGGGAGTCCAAAGCTCTTTACGCGTGAGACTCAGGCCCCATCAAAGGCAAGACAAGACTCCCGGTGTGTTTCATTTAGCTAGCACAGTGGCCCTACTTTTGCATGGAAGTCTAATCGCTAGCATTCTAACTCGAAGAACCAACAGGGTACAGAAACAGTGTTTTAGCTTCCGACGACCTCTCTGTGGGAGGAAGCAGTTTAGGGTGTAGTGTGGGTGAGAGTCACGGGACTGGTGCCATTTCGTAAAATCGGGGTAGAGACAGGCCCGTACAAATGGCAGCTCACAAATCAAATCATGGTTATGGGGCTAGTAGCGTTGCCCCCGCGGAGTGCGCAGGCTGATATTCAGCCACCCATCTCGAAGGAAAAACTCGGTAGAGAATCTGTGCTTCATTGAAAACAGCCGCTCCTGAGGGTGGAATCCTTTAGTTGTGTGCGTGGGTGCGAGCACTGCAAGGGAGAACGAAGTTTTTTACGAGTGCGACTCAGGCCCCAGCCAAAGGCAGGACAAGACTCCCCATGTGTTTGTTTTAGCTAGCACTGCGGCCCTACTTTTGCATGGAAATCTAATCGCAAGCGTTCCAACTGGAAGAAAGAACAGTGTACAGAAACAGTGTTTTAGCTTCCGAAGACCTCCCTGTGCGTGGAAGCCGTTTAGGGTGTAGTGTGGATGAGAGTCACGGGACTTGTTCCATTTTGTAAAATCGGGGTAGAGACAGGCCCGTACAAATGGCAGCTCACCAATCAAATCATGGTTATGGGGCTAGTAGCATTGCCCAGGGGGTGCGTGCAGCCTGAAAGCCAGCCACCTAACTCGAAGGAAAAACTCGGTACAGAATCCGTGCTTATTGAAAACAGCCGCTCCTGAGGGTGGAAGCATTTTGT
The DNA here is from genome assembly GCF_964656455.1 of Halichoerus grypus. Lineage (NCBI taxonomy): Eukaryota > Metazoa > Chordata > Mammalia > Carnivora > Phocidae > Halichoerus > Halichoerus grypus. Next base: position 78,319,804 of record NC_135727.1, on the reverse strand, counting down.
TGTGTGCATGCCTGAGAGCACTGCAAGGGAGTCCAAAGCTCATTACGAGTGAGACTCAGGCCCCAGCAAAGGCAAGACAAGACTCCCGGTGTGTTTCATTTAGCTAGCACAGCGGCCCTACTTTTGCATAGAAGTCGAATCGCTAGAATTCTAACTCGAAGAAACAAGAGTGTACAGAAACACTGTTTTATCTTCCAACGACCTCTCTGTGGGAGGAAGCCGTTTAGGGTGTACTGTGGGTGAGAGCCTGGGGATGAGTTCCATTTCGTAAAATCGGGGTAGAGACAGGCCGGTACAGAAGGCAGCTCACAAATCACATCATGGTTATGGGGCTAGTAGCGTTGCCCCAGGGGAGCGTGCAGGCTGAAATTCAGCCACCTACCTCGAAGGAAAAACTCGCTAGAGAATCCGTGCTTCAGCAAAAACAGCCGCTCCGGAGGGTGGAAGCATTTTGTTGTGTGCGTGCGTGAGAGCACTGCCAGGGAGTCTAAAGCTCTGACGAATGAGACTCAGGCCCCACCAAAAGGCAGGACAAGACTCCCGGTGTGTTTGACCTAGCATGCACTGCGGCCCTACTTTTGCATTGAAGTCTAATCGGTAGGGTTCTAACTCGAACAAACAACAGTGTACAGAAACAGGGTTTTAGCTTCCGACGACCTCTCTGTGGGAGGAAGCCGTTTAGGGTGTACTGTGTGTGAGAGCCTGGGGATGGGTTCCATTTCGTAAAATCGGGGTAGAGACAGGCCGGAACAGAAGGCAGCTCACAAATCACATCATGTTTATGGGGCTAGGAGCGTGGCCACGGGGGAGCGTGCAGGCTGAAAGTCAGCCACCTAACACGAAGGAAACCTCGGTAGAGAATCCGTGCTTCAGCGACAACAGCCGCTACTGAGGGCGGAAGCATTTTGTTGTGTGCGTGCGTGAGAGCACTGAAAGGGATTCCAAACCTTTTCACGAGTGAAACTCAGGCCCCAGCAAAAGGCAGAACAACACTCCCCATGTGTTTGACTAAGCTAGCACAGCGGCCCTACTTTTGCATTGAAGTCTAATCAGTAGGGTTCTACTCGAACAAACAACAGTGTCCAGAAACAGGGTTTTAGCTTCCAATGACCTCTCTGTGGGAGGAAGAAGTTTCGGGTTTAGTTTGGGTGAGAGCCACAGGACTGGTTCCACTTCGTAAAACCGGGGTAGAGACAGGTCGGTACAGAAGGCAGCTCACAAATCACATCATGGTTATGGGGCTAGTAGCATTGCCCCGGGTTGTGCGTGGAGGCTGAAAGCCAGCCACCTAACTCGAAGGAAAAACTCGGTAGAGGATCTGTGCTTCATTGAAAACAGCCCCTCCTGAGGGTGGAAGCATTTTGTTGTGCGCATGCCTGAGAGCACTGCAAGGGAGTCCAAAGCTCTTTACGCGTGAGACTCAGGCCCCATCAAAGGCAAGACAAGACTCCCGGTGTGTTTCATTTAGCTAGCACAGTGGCCCTACTTTTGCATGGAAGTCTAATCGCTAGCATTCTAACTCGAAGAACCAACAGGGTACAGAAACAGTGTTTTAGCTTCCGACGACCTCTCTGTGGGAGGAAGCAGTTTAGGGTGTAGTGTGGGTGAGAGTCACGGGACTGGTGCCATTTCGTAAAATCGGGGTAGAGACAGGCCCGTACAAATGGCAGCTCACAAATCAAATCATGGTTATGGGGCTAGTAGCGTTGCCCCCGCGGAGTGCGCAGGCTGATATTCAGCCACCCATCTCGAAGGAAAAACTCGGTAGAGAATCTGTGCTTCATTGAAAACAGCCGCTCCTGAGGGTGGAATCCTTTAGTTGTGTGCGTGGGTGCGAGCACTGCAAGGGAGTACGAAGCTTTTTACGAGTGCGACTCAGGCCCCAGCCAAAGGCAGGACAAGACTCCCCATGTGTTTGTTTTAGCTAGCACTGCGGCCCTACTTTTGCATGGAAATCTAATCGCAAGCGTTCCAACTGGAAGAAAGAACAGTGTACAGAAACAGTGTTTTAGCTTCCGAAGACCTCCCTGTGCGTGGAAGCCGTTTAGGGTGTAGTGTGGATGAGAGTCACGGGACTTGTTCCATTTTGTAAAATCGGGGTAGAGACAGGCCCGTACAAATGGCAGCTCACCAATCAAATCATGGTTATGGGGCTAGTAGCATTGCCCAGGGGGTGCGTGCAGCCTGAAAGCCAGCCACCTAACTCGAAGGAAAAACTCGGTACAGAATCCGTGCTTATTGAAAACAGCCGCTCCTGAGGGTGGAAGCATTTTGTTGTGTGCATGCCTGAGAGCACTGCAAGGGAGTCCAAAGCTCATTACGAGTGAGACTCAGGCCCCAGCAAAGGCAAGACAAGACTCCCGGTGTGTTTCATTTAGCTAGCACAGCGGCCCTACTTTTGCATAGAAGTCGAATCGCTAGAATTCTAACTCGAAGAAACAAGAGTGTACAGAAACACTGTTTTATCTTCCGACGACCTCTCTGTGGGAGGAAGCCGTTTAGGGTGTACTGTGGGTGAGAGCCTGGGGATGAGTTCCATTTCGTAAAATCGGGGTAGAGACAGGCCGGTACAGAAGGCAGCTCACAAATCACATCATGGTTATGGGGCTAGTAGCGTTGCCCCAGGGGAGCGTGCAGGCTGAAATTCAGCCACCTACCTCGAAGGAAAAACTCGCTAGAGAATCCGTGCTTCAGCAAAAAGAGCCGCTCCGGAGGGTGGAAGCATTTTGTTGTGTGCGTGCGTGAGAGCACTGCCAGGGAGTCTAAAGCTCTTACGAATGAGACTCAGGCCCCACCAAAAGGCAGGACAAGACTCCCGGTGTGTTTGACCTAGCATGCACTGCGGCCCTACTTTTGCATTGAAGTCTAATCGGTAGGGTTCTAACTCGAACAAACAACAGTGTAAAGAAACAGGGTTTTAGCTTCCGACGACCTCTCTGTGGGAGGAAGCCGTTTAGGGTGTACTGTGTGTGAGAGCCTGGGGATGGGTTCCATTTCGTAAAATCGGGGTAGAGACAGGCCGGAACAGAAGGCAGCTCACAAATCACATCATGTTTATGGGGCTAGGAGCGTGGCCACGGGGGAGCGTGCAGGCTGAAAGTCAGCCACCTAACACGCAGGAAACCTCGGTAGAGAATCTGTGCTTCAGCGACAACAGCCGCTACTGAGGGCGGAAGCATTTTGTTGTGTGCGTGCGTGAGAGCACTGAAAGGGATTCCAAACCTTTTCACGAGTGAAACTCAGGCCCCAGCAAAAGGCAGAACAACACTCCCCATGTGTTTGACTAAGCTAGCACAGCGGCCCTACTTTTGCATTGAAGTCTAATCAGTAGGGTTCTACTCGAACAAACAACAGTGTCCAGAAACAGGGTTTTAGCTTCCAATGACCTCTCTGTGGGAGGAAGAAGTTTCGGGTTTAGTTTGGGTGAGAGCCACAGGACTGGTTCCACTTCGGAAAATCGGGGTAGAGACAGGTCGGTACAGAAGGCAGCTCACAAATCACATCATGGTTATGGGGCTAGTAGCATTGCCCCGGGTTGTGCGTGGAGGCTGAAAGCCAGCCACCTAACTCGAAGGAAAAACTCGGTAGAAGATCTGTGCTTCATTGAAAACAGCCCCTCCTGAGGGTGGAAGCATTTTGTTGTGCGCATGCCTGAGAGCACTGCAAGGGAGTCCAAAGCTCTTTACGCGTGAGACTCAGGCCCCATCAAAGGCAAGACAAGACTCCCGGTGTGTTTCATTTAGCTAGCACAGTGGCCCTACTTTTGCATGGAAGTCTAATCGCTAGCATTCTAACTCGAAGACCCAACAGGGTACAGAAACAGTGTTTTAGCTTCCGACGACCTCTCTGTGGGAGGAAGCAGTTTAGGGTGTAGTGTGGGTGAGAGTCACGGGACTGGTGCCATTTCGTAAAATCGGGGTAGAGACAGGCCCGTACAAATGGCAGCTCACAAATCAAATCATGGTTATGGGGCTAGTAGCGTTGCCCCCGCGGAGTGCGCAGGCTGATATTCAGCCACCCATCTCGAAGGAAAAACTCGGTAGAGAATCTGTGCTTCATTGAAAACAGCCGCTCCTGAGGGTGGAATCCTTTAGTTGTGTGCGTGGGTGCGAGCACTGCAAGGGAGTACGAAGCTTTTTACGAGCGCGACTCAGGCCCCAGCCAAAGGCAGGACAAGACTCCCCATGTGTTTGTTTTAGCTAGCACTGCGGCCCTACTTTTGCATGGAAATCTAATCGCAAGCGTTCCAACTGGAAGAAAGAACAGTGTACAGAAACAGTGTTTTAGCTTCCGAAGACCTCCCTGTGCGTGGAAGCCGTTTAGGGTGTAGTGTGGATGAGAGTCACGGGACTTGTTCCATTTTGTAAAATCGGGGTAGAGACAGGCCTGTACAAATGGCAGCTCACCAATCAAATCATGGTTATGGGGCTAGTAGCATTGCCCAGGGGGTGCGTGCAGCCTGAAAGCCAGCCACCTAACTCGAAGGAAAAACTCGGTACAGAATCCGTGCTTATTGAAAACAGCCGCTCCTGAGGGTGGAAGCATTTTGTTGTGTGCATGCCTGAGAGCACTGCAAGGGAGTCCAAAGCTCATTACGAGTGAGACTCAGGCCCCAGCAAAGGCAAGACAAGACTCCCGGTGTGTTTCATTTAGCTAGCACAGCGGCCCTACTTTTGCATAGAAGTCGAATCGCTAGGATTCTAACTCGAAGAAACAAGAGTGTACAGAAACACTGTTTTATCTTCCGACGACCTCTCTGTGGGAGGAAGCCGTTTAGGGTGTACTGTGGGTGAGAGCCTGGGGATGAGTTCCATTTCGTAAAATCGGGGTAGAGACAGGCCGGTACAGAAGGCAGCTCACAAATCACATCATGGTTATGGGGCTAGTAGCGTTGCCCCAGGGGAGCGTGCAGGCTGAAATTCAGCCACCTACCTCGAAGGAAAAACTCGCTAGAGAATCCGTGCTTCAGCAAAAACAGCCGCTCCGGAGGGTGGAAGCATTTTGTTGTGTGCGTGCGTGAGAGCACTGCCAGGGAGTCTAAAGCTCTTACGAATGAGACTCAGGCCCCACCAAAAGGCAGGACAAGACTCCCGGTGTGTTTGACCTAGCATGCACTGCGGCCCTACTTTTGCATTGAAGTCTAATCGGTAGGGTTCTAACTCGAACAAACAACAGTGTACAGAAACAGGGTTTTAGCTTCCGACGACCTCTCTGTGGGAGGAAGCCGTTTAGGGTGTACTGTGTGTGAGAGCCTGGGGATGGGTTCCATTTCGTAAAATCGGGGTAGAGACAGGCCGGAACAGAAGGCAGCTCACAAATCACATCATGTTTATGGGGCTAGGAGCGTGGCCACGGGGGAGCGTGCAGGCTGAAAGTCAGCCACCTAACACGAAGGAAACCTCGGTAGAGAATCCGTGCTTCAGCGACAACAGCCGCTACTGAGGGCGGAAGCATTTTGTTGTGTGCGTGCGTGAGAGCACTGAAAGGGATTCCAAACCTTTTCACGAGTGAAACTCAGGCCCCAGCAAAAGGCAGAACAACACTCCCCATGTGTTTGACTAAGCTAGCACAGCGGCCCTACTTTTGCATTGAAGTCTAATCAGTAGGGTTCTACTCGAACAAACAACAGTGTCCAGAAACAGGGTTTTAGCTTCCAATGACCTCTCTGTGGGAGGAAGAAGTTTCGGGTTTAGTTTGGGTGAGAGCCACAGGACTGGTTCCACTTCGGAAAATCGGGGTAGAGACAGGTCGGTACAGAAGGCAGCTCACAAATCACATCATGGTTATGGGGCTAGTAGCATTGCCCCGGGTTGTGCGTGGAGGCTGAAAGCCAGCCACCTAACTCGAAGGAAAAACTCGGTAGAGGATCTGTGCTTCATTGAAAACAGCCCCTCCTGAGGGTGGAAGCATTTTGTTGTGCGCATGCCTGAGAGCACTGCAAGGGAGTCCAAAGCTCTTTACGCGTGAGACTCAGGCCCCATCAAAGGCAAGACAAGACTCCCGGTGTGTTTCATTTAGCTAGCACAGTGGCCCTACTTTTGCATGGAAGTCTCATCGCTAGCATTCTAACTCGAAGAACCAACAGGGTACAGAAACAGTGTTTTAGCTTCCGACGACCTCTCTGTGGGAGGAAGCAGTTTAGGGTGTAGTGTGGGTGAGAGTCACGGGACTGGTGCCATTTCGTAAAATCGGGGTAGAGACAGGCCCGTACAAATGGCAGCTCACAAATCAAATCATGGTTATGGGGCTAGTAGCGTTGCCCCCGCGGAGTGCGCAGGCTGATATTCAGCCACCCATCTCGAAGGAAAAACTCGGGAGAGAATCTGTGCTTCATTGAAAACAGCCGCTCCTGAGGGTGGAATCCTTTAGTTGTGTGCGTGGGTGCGAGCACTGCAAGGGAGTACGAAGCTTTTTACGAGCGCGACTCAGGCCCCAGCCAAAGGCAGGACAAGACTCCCCATGTGTTTGTTTTAGCTAGCACTGCGGCCCTACTTTTGCATGGAAATCTAATCGCAAGCGTTCCAACTGGAAGAAAGAACAGTGTACAGAAACAGTGTTTTAGCTTCCGAAGACCTCCCTGTGCGTGGAAGCCGTTTAGGGTGTAGTGTGGATGAGAGTCACGGGACTTGTTCCATTTTGTAAAATCGGGGTAGAGACAGGCCCGTACAAATGGCAGCTCACCAATCAAATCATGGTTATGGGGCTAGTAGCATTGCCCAGGGGGTGCGTGCAGCCTGAAAGCCAGCCACCTAACTCGAAGGAAAAACTCGGTACAGAATCCGTGCTTATTGAAAACAGCCGCTCCTGAGGGTGGAAGCATTTTGTTGTGTGCATGCCTGAGAGCACTGCAAGGGAGTCCAAAGCTCATTACGAGTGAGACTCAGGCCCCAGCAAAGGCAAGACAAGACTCCCGGTGTGTTTCATTTAGCTAGCACAGCGGCCCTACTTTTGCATAGAAGTCGAATCGCTAGAATTCTAACTCGAAGAAACAAGAGTGTACAGAAACACTGTTTTATCTTCCAACGACCTCTCTGTGGGAGGAAGCCGTTTAGGGTGTACTGTGGGTGAGAGCCTGGGGATGAGTTCCATTTCGTAAAATCGGGGTAGAGACAGGCCGGTACAGAAGGCAGCTCACAAATCACATCATGGTTATGGGGCTAGTAGCGTTGCCCCAGGGGAGCGTGCAGGCTGAAATTCAGCCACCTACCTCGAAGGAAAAACTCGCTAGAGAATCCGTGCTTCAGCAAAAACAGCCGCTCCGGAGGGTGGAAGCATTTTGTTGTGTGCGTGCGTGAGAGCACTGCCAGGGAGTCTAAAGCTCTGACGAATGAGACTCAGGCCCCACCAAAAGGCAGGACAAGACTCCCGGTGTGTTTGACCTAGCATGCACTGCGGCCCTACTTTTGCATTGAAGTCTAATCGGTAGGGTTCTAACTCGAACAAACAACAGTGTACAGAAACAGGGTTTTAGCTTCCGACGACCTCTCTGTGGGAGGAAGCCGTTTAGGGTGTACTGTGTGTGAGAGCCTGGGGATGGGTTCCATTTCGTAAAATCGGGGTAGAGACAGGCCGGAACAGAAGGCAGCTCACAAATCACATCATGTTTATGGGGCTAGGAGCGTGGCCACGGGGGAGCGTGCAGGCTGAAAGTCAGCCACCTAACACGAAGGAAACCTCGGTAGAGAATCCGTGCTTCAGCGACAACAGCCGCTACTGAGGGCGGAAGCATTTTGTTGTGTGCGTGCGTGAGAGCACTGAAAGGGATTCCAAACCTTTTCACGAGTGAAACTCAGGCCCCAGCAAAAGGCAGAACAACACTCCCCATGTGTTTGACTAAGCTAGCACAGCGGCCCTACTTTTGCATTGAAGTCTAATCAGTAGGGTTCTACTCGAACAAACAACAGTGTCCAGAAACAGGGTTTTAGCTTCCAATGACCTCTCTGTGGGAGGAAGAAGTTTCGGGTTTAGTTTGGGTGAGAGCCACAGGACTGGTTCCACTTCGTAAAACCGGGGTAGAGACAGGTCGGTACAGAAGGCAGCTCACAAATCACATCATGGTTATGGGGCTAGTAGCATTGCCCCGGGTTGTGCGTGGAGGCTGAAAGCCAGCCACCTAACTCGAAGGAAAAACTCGGTAGAGGATCTGTGCTTCATTGAAAACAGCCCCTCCTGAGGGTGGAAGCATTTTGTTGTGCGCATGCCTGAGAGCACTGCAAGGGAGTCCAAAGCTCTTTACGCGTGAGACTCAGGCCCCATCAAAGGCAAGACAAGACTCCCGGTGTGTTTCATTTAGCTAGCACAGTGGCCCTACTTTTGCATGGAAGTCTCATCGCTAGCATTCTAACTCGAAGAACCAACAGGGTACAGAAACAGTGTTTTAGCTTCCGACGACCTCTCTGTGGGAGGAAGCAGTTTAGGGTGTAGTGTGGGTGAGAGTCACGGGACTGGTGCCATTTCGTAAAATCGGGGTAGAGACAGGCCCGTACAAATGGCAGCTCACAAATCAAATCATGGTTATGGGGCTAGTAGCGTTGCCCCCGCGGAGTGCGCAGGCTGATATTCAGCCACCCATCTCGAAGGAAAAACTCGGTAGAGAATCTGTGCTTCATTGAAAACAGCCGCTCCTGAGGGTGGAATCCTTTAGTTGTGTGCGTGGGTGCGAGCACTGCAAGGGAGTACGAAGCTTTTTACGAGTGCGACTCAGGCCCCAGCCAAAGGCAGGACAAGACTCCCCATGTGTTTGTTTTAGCTAGCACTGCGGCCCTACTTTTGCATGGAAATCTAATCGCAAGCGTTCCAACTGGAAGAAAGAACAGTGTACAGAAACAGTGTTTTAGCTTCCGAAGACCTCCCTGTGCGTGGAAGCCGTTTAGGGTGTAGTGTGGATGAGAGTCACGGGACTTGTTCCATTTTGTAAAATCGGGGTAGAGACAGGCCCGTACAAATGGCAGCTCACCAATCAAATCATGGTTATGGGGCTAGTAGCATTGCCCAGGGGGTGCGTGCAGCCTGAAAGCCAGCCACCTAACTCGAAGGAAAAACTCGGTACAGAATCCGTGCTTATTGAAAACAGCCGCTCCTGAGGGTGGAAGCATTTTGTTGTGTGCATGCCTGAGAGCACTGCAAGGGAGTCCAAAGCTCATTACGAGTGAGACTCAGGCCCCAGCAAAGGCAAGACAAGACTCCCGGTGTGTTTCATTTAGCTAGCACAGCGGCCCTACTTTTGCATAGAAGTCGAATCGCTAGAATTCTAACTCGAAGAAACAAGAGTGTACAGAAACACTGTTTTATCTTCCGACGACCTCTCTGTGGGAGGAAGCCGTTTAGGGTGTACTGTGGGTGAGAGCCTGGGGATGAGTTCCATTTCGTAAAATCGGGGTAGAGACAGGCCGGTACAGAAGGCAGCTCACAAATCACATCATGGTTATGGGGCTAGTAGCGTTGCCCCAGGGGAGCGTGCAGGCTGAAATTCAGCCACCTACCTCGAAGGAAAAACTCGCTAGAGAATCCGTGCTTCAGCAAAAAGAGCCGCTCCGGAGGGTGGAAGCATTTTGTTGTGTGCGTGCGTGAGAGCACTGCCAGGGAGTCTAAAGCTCTTACGAATGAGACTCAGGCCCCACCAAAAGGCAGGACAAGACTCCCGGTGTGTTTGACCTAGCATGCACTGCGGCCCTACTTTTGCATTGAAGTCTAATCGGTAGGGTTCTAACTCGAACAAACAACAGTGTACAGAAACAGGGTTTTAGCTTCCGACGACCTCTCTGTGGGAGGAAGCCGTTTAGGGTGTACTGTGTGTGAGAGCCTGGGGATGGGTTCCATTTCGTAAAATCGGGGTAGAGACAGGCCGGAACAGAAGGCAGCTCACAAATCACATCATGTTTATGGGGCTAGGAGCGTGGCCACGGGGGAGCGTGCAGGCTGAAAGTCAGCCACCTAACACGCAGGAAACCTCGGTAGAGAATCTGTGCTTCAGCGACAACAGCCGCTACTGAGGGCGGAAGCATTTTGTTGTGTGCGTGCGTGAGAGCACTGAAAGGGATTCCAAACCTTTTCACGAGTGAAACTCAGGCCCCAGCAAAAGGCAGAACAACACTCCCCATGTGTTTGACTAAGCTAGCACAGCGGCCCTACTTTTGCATTGAAGTCTAATCAGTAGGGTTCTACTCGAACAAACAACAGTGTCCAGAAACAGGGTTTTAGCTTCCAATGACCTCTCTGTGGGAGGAAGAAGTTTCGGGTTTAGTTTGGGTGAGAGCCACAGGACTGGTTCCACTTCGGAAAATCGGGGTAGAGACAGGTCGGTACAGAAGGCAGCTCACAAATCACATCATGGTTATGGGGCTAGTAGCATTGCCCCGGGTTGTGCGTGGAGGCTGAAAGCCAGCCACCTAACTCGAAGGAAAAACTCGGTAGAGGATCTGTGCTTCATTGAAAACAGCCCCTCCTGAGGGTGGAAGCATTTTGTTGTGCGCATGCCTGAGAGCACTGCAAGGGAGTCCAAAGCTCTTTACGCGTGAGACTCAGGCCCCATCAAAGGCAAGACAAGACTCCCGGTGTGTTTCATTTAGCTAGCACAGTGGCCCTACTTTTGCATGGAAGTCTAATCGCTAGCATTCTAACTCGAAGACCCAACAGGGTACAGAAACAGTGTTTTAGCTTCCGACGACCTCTCTGTGGGAGGAAGCAGTTTAGGGTGTAGTGTGGGTGAGAGTCACGGGACTGGTGCCATTTCGTAAAATCGGGGTAGAGACAGGCCCGTACAAATGGCAGCTCACAAATCAAATCATGGTTATGGGGCTAGTAGCGTTGCCCCCGCGGAGTGCGCAGGCTGATATTCAGCCACCCATCTCGAAGGAAAAACTCGGTAGAGAATCTGTGCTTCATTGAAAACAGCCGCTCCTGAGGGTGGAATCCTTTAGTTGTGTGCGTGGGTGCGAGCACTGCAAGGGAGTACGAAGCTTTTTACGAGCGCGACTCAGGCCCCAGCCAAAGGCAGGACAAGACTCCCCATGTGTTTGTTTTAGCTAGCACTGCGGCCCTACTTTTGCATGGAAATCTAATCGCAAGCGTTCCAACTGGAAGAAAGAACAGTGTACAGAAACAGTGTTTTAGCTTCCGAAGACCTCCCTGTGCGTGGAAGCCGTTTAGGGTGTAGTGTGGATGAGAGTCACGGGACTTGTTCCATTTTGTAAAATCGGGGTAGAGACAGGCCCGTACAAATGGCAGCTCACCAATCAAATCATGGTTATGGGGCTAGTAGCATTGCCCAGGGGGTGCGTGCAGCCTGAAAGCCAGCCACCTAACTCGAAGGAAAAACTCGGTACAGAATCCGTGCTTATTGAAAACAGCCGCTCCTGAGGGTGGAAGCATTTTGTTGTGTGCATGCCTGAGAGCACTGCAAGGGAGTCCAAAGCTCATTACGAGTGAGACTCAGGCCCCAGCAAAGGCAAGACAAGACTCCCGGTGTGTTTCATTTAGCTAGCACAGCGGCCCTACTTTTGCATAGAAGTCGAATCGCTAGAATTCTAACTCGAAGAAACAAGAGTGTACAGAAACACTGTTTTATCTTCCGACGACCTCTCTGTGGGAGGAAGCCGTTTAGGGTGTACTGTGGGTGAGAGCCTGGGGATGAGTTCCATTTCGTAAAATCGGGGTAGAGACAGGCCGGTACAGAAGGCAGCTCACAAATCACATCATGGTTATGGGGCTAGTAGCGTTGCCCCAGGGGAGCGTGCAGGCTGAAATTCAGCCACCTACCTCGAAGGAAAAACTCGCTAGAGAATCCGTGCTTCAGCAAAAACAGCCGCTCCGGAGGGTGGAAGCATTTTGTTGCGTGCGTGCGTGAAAGCACTGCCAGGGAGTCTAAAGCTCTTACGAATGAGACTCAGGCCCCACCAAAAGGCAGGACAAGACTCCCGGTGTGTTTGACCTAGCATGCACTGCGGCCCTACTTTTGCATTGAAGTCTAATCGGTAGGGTTCTAACTCGAACAAACAACAGTGTACAGAAACAGGGTTTTAGCTTCCGACGACCTCTCTGTGGGAGGAAGCCGTTTAGGGTGTACTGTGTGTGAGAGCCTGGGGATGGGTTCCATTTCGTAAAATCGGGGTAGAGACAGGCCGGAACAGAAGGCAGCTCACAAATCACATCATGTTTATGGGGCTAGGAGCGTGGCCACGGGGGAGCGTGCAGGCTGAAAGTCAGCCACCTAACACGAAGGAAACCTCGGTAGAGAATCCGTGCTTCAGCGACAACAGCCGCTACTGAGGGCGGAAGCATTTTGTTGTGTGCGTGCGTGAGAGCACTGAAAGGGATTCCAAACCTTTTCACGAGTGAAACTCAGGCCCCAGCAAAAGGCAGAACAACACTCCCCATGTGTTTGACTAAGCTAGCACAGCGGCCCTACTTTTGCATTGAAGTCTAATCAGTAGGGTTCTACTCGAACAAACAACAGTGTCCAGAAACAGGGTTTTAGCTTCCAATGACCTCTCTGTGGGAGGAAGAAGTTTCGGGTTTAGTTTGGGTGAGAGCCACAGGACTGGTTCCACTTCGGAAAATCGGGGTAGAGACAGGTCGGTACAGAAGGCAGCTCACAAATCACATCATGGTTATGGGGCTAGTAGCATTGCCCCGGGTTGTGCGTGGAGGCTGAAAGCCAGCCACCTAACTCGAAGGAAAAACTCGGTAGAGGATCTGTGCTTCATTGAAAACAGCCCCTCCTGAGGGTGGAAGCATTTTGTTGTGCGCATGCCTGAGAGCACTGCAAGGGAGTCCAAAGCTCTTTACGCGTGAGACTCAGGCCCCATCAAAGGCAAGACAAGACTCCCGGTGTGTTTCATTTAGCTAGCACAGTGGCCCTACTTTTGCATGGAAGTCTAATCGCTAGCATTCTAACTCGAAGACCCAACAGGGTACAGAAACAGTGTTTTAGCTTCCGACGACCTCTCTGTGGGAGGAAGCAGTTTAGGGTGTAGTGTGGGTGAGAGTCACGGGACTGGTGCCATTTCGTAAAATCGGGGTAGAGACAGGCCCGTACAAATGGCAGCTCACAAATCAAATCATGGTTATGGGGCTAGTAGCGTTGCCCCCGCGGAGTGCGCAGGCTGATATTCAGCCACCCATCTCGAAGGAAAAACTCGGTAGAGAATCTGTGCTTCATTGAAAACAGCCGCTCCTGAGGGTGGAATCCTTTAGTTGTGTGCGTGGGTGCGAGCACTGCAAGGGAGTACGAAGCTTTATACGAGCGCGACTCAGGCCCCAGCCAAAGGCAGGACAAGACTCCCCATGTGTTTGTTTTAGCTAGCACTGCGGCCCTACTTTTGCATGGAAATCTAATCGCAAGCGTTCCAACTGGAAGAAAGAACAGTGTACAGAAACAGTGTTTTAGCTTCCGAAGACCTCCCTGTGCGTGGAAGCCGTTTAGGGTGTAGTGTGGATGAGAGTCACGGGACTTGTTCCATTTTGTAAAATCGGGGTAGAGACAGGCCCGTACAAATGGCAGCTCACCAATCAAATCATGGTTATGGGGCTAGTAGCATTGCCCAGGGGGTGCGTGCAGCCTGAAAGCCAGCCACCTAACTCGAAGGAAAAACTCGGTACAGAATCCGTGCTTATTGAAAACAGCCGCTCCTGAGGGTGGAAGCATTTTGTTGTGTGCATGCCTGAGAGCACTGCAAGGGAGTCCAAAGCTCATTACGAGTGAGACTCAGGCCCCAGCAAAGGCAAGACAAGACTCCCGGTGTGTTTCATTTAGCTAGCACAGCGGCCCTACTTTTGCATAGAAGTCGAATCGCTAGAATTCTAACTCGAAGAAACAAGAGTGTACAGAAACACTGTTTCATCTTCCGACGACCTCTCTGTGGGAGGAAGCCGTTTAGGGTGTACTGTGGGTGAGAGCCTGGGGATGAGTTCCATTTCGTAAAATCGGGGTAGAGACAGGCCGGTACAGAAGGCAGCTCACAAATCACATCATGGTTATGGGGCTAGTAGCGTTGCCCCAGGGGAGCGTGCAGGCTGAAATTCAGCCACCTACCTCGAAGGAAAAACTCGCTAGAGAATCCGTGCTTCAGCAAAAACAGCCGCTCCGGAGGGTGGAAGCATTTTGTTGCGTGCGTGCGTGAGAGCACTGCCAGGGAGTCTAAAGCTCTTACGAATGAGACTCAGGCCCCACCAAAAGGCAGGACAAGACTCCCGGTGTGTTTGACCTAGCATGCACTGCGGCCCTACTTTTGCATTGAAGTCTAATCGGTAGGGTTCTAACTCGAACAAACAACAGTGTACAGAAACAGGGTTTTAGCTTCCGACGACCTCTCTGTGGGAGGAAGCCGTTTAGGGTGTACTGTGTGTGAGAGCCTGGGGATGGGTTCCATTTCGTAAAATCGGGGTAGAGACAGGCCGGAACAGAAGGCAGCTCACAAATCACATCATGTTTATGGGGCTAGGAGCGTGGCCACGGGGGAGCGTGCAGGCTGAAAGTCAGCCACCTAACACGAAGGAAACCTCGGTAGAGAATCCGTGCTTCAGCGACAACAGCCGCTACTGAGGGCGGAAGCATTTTGTTGTGTGCGTGCGTGAGAGCACTGAAAGGGATTCCAAACCTTTTCACGAGTGAAACTCAGGCCCCAGCAAAAGGCAGAACAACACTCCCCATGTGTTTGACTAAGCTAGCACAGCGGCCCTACTTTTGCATTGAAGTCTAATCAGTAGGGTTCTACTCGAACAAACAACAGTGTCCAGAAACAGGGTTTTAGCTTCCAATGACCTCTCTGTGGGAGGAAGAAGTTTCGGGTTTAGTTTGGGTGAGAGCCACAGGACTGGTTCCACTTCGGAAAATCGGGGTAGAGACAGGTCGGTACAGAAGGCAGCTCACAAATCACATCATGGTTATGGGGCTAGTAGCATTGCCCCGGGTTGTGCGTGGAGGCTGAAAGCCAGCCACCTAACTCGAAGGAAAAACTCGGTAGAGGATCTGTGCTTCATTGAAAACAGCCCCTCCTGAGGGTGGAAGCATTTTGTTGTGCGCATGCCTGAGAGCACTGCAAGGGAGTCCAAAGCTCTTTACGCGTGAGACTCAGGCCCCATCAAAGGCAAGACAAGACTCCCGGTGTGTTTCATTTAGCTAGCACAGTGGCCCTACTTTTGCATGGAAGTCTCATCGCTAGCATTCTAACTCGGAGAACCAACAGGGTACAGAAACAGTGTTTTAGCTTCCGACCACCTCTCTGTGGGAGGAAGCAGTTTAGGGTGTAGTGTGGGTGAGAGTCACGGGACTGGTGCCATTTCGTAAAATAGGGGTAGAGACAGGCCCGTACAAATGGCAGCTCACAAATCAAATCATGGTTATGGGGCTAGGAGCGTTGCCCCCGCGGAGTGCGCAGGCTGATATTCAGCCACCCATCTCGAAGGAAAAACTCGGTAGAGAATCTGTGCTTCATTGAAAACAGCCGCTCCTGAGGGTGGAATCCTTTAGTTGTGTGCGTGGGTGCGAGCACTGCAAGGGAGTACGAAGCTTTTTACGAGCGCGACTCAGGCCCCAGCCAAAGGCAGGACAAGACTCCCCATGGGTTTGTTTTAGCTAGCACTGCGGCCCTACTTTTGCATGGAAATCTAATCGCAAGCGTTCCAACTGGAAGAAAGAACAGTGTACAGAAACACTGTTTTAGCTTCCGAAGACCTCCCTGTGCGTGGAAGCCGTTTAGGGTGTAGTGTGGATGAGAGTCACGGGACTTGTTCCATTTTGTAAAATCGGGGTAGAGACAGGCCCGTACAAATGGCAGCTCACCAATCAAATCATGGTTATGGGGCTAGTAGCATTGCCCAGGGGGTGCGTGCAGCCTGAAAGCCAGCCACCTAACTCGAAGGAAAAACTCGGTACAGAATCCGTGCTTATTGAAAACAGCCGCTCCTGAGGGTGGAAGCATTTTGTTGTGTGCATGCCTGAGAGCACTGCAAGGGAGTCCAAAGCTCATTACGAGTGAGACTCAGGCCCCAGCAAAGGCAAGACAAGACTCCCGGTGTGTTTCATTTAGCTAGCACAGCGGCCCTACTTCTGCATAGAAGTCGAATCGCTAGAATTCTAACTCGAAGAAACAAGAGTGTACAGAAACACTGTTTTATCTTCCGACGACCTCTCTGTGGGAGGAAGCCGTTTAGGGTGTACTGTGGGTGAGAGCCTGGGGATGAGTTCCATTTCGTAAAATCGGGGTAGAGACAGGCCGGTACAGAAGGCAGCTCACAAATCACATCATGTTTATGGGGCTAGTAGCGTGGCCACGGGGGAG
The DNA here is from genome assembly GCF_964656455.1 of Halichoerus grypus. Taxonomy (NCBI): domain Eukaryota; kingdom Metazoa; phylum Chordata; class Mammalia; order Carnivora; family Phocidae; genus Halichoerus; species Halichoerus grypus. The sequence goes on along the minus strand of NC_135727.1, from coordinate 78,303,524 downwards.
CGTGCAGGCTGAAAGTCAGCCACCTAACACGAAGGAAACCTCGGTAGAGAATCCGTGCTTCAGCGACAACAGCCGCTACTGAGGGCGGAAGCATTTTGTTGTGTGCGTGCTTGAGAGCACTGAAAGGGATTCAAACCTTTTCACGAATGAAACTCAGGCCCCAGCAAAAGGCAGAACAACACTCCCCATGTGTTTGACTAAGCTAGCACAGCAGCCCTACTTTTGCATTGAAGTCTAATCAGTAGGGTTCTACTCGAACAAACAACAGTGTCCAGAAACAGGGTTTTAGCTTCCAATGACCTCTCTGTGGGAGGAAGAAGTTTAGGGTTTAGTTTGTGTGAGAGCCACAGGACTGGTTCCACTTCGTAAAATCGGGGTAGAGACAGGTCGGTACAGAAGGCAGCTCACAAATCACATCATGGTTATGGGGCTAGTAGCATTGCCCCGGGTTGTGCGTGGAGGCTGAAAGCCAGCCACCTAACTCGAAGGAAAAACTCGGTAGAGGATCTGTGCTTCATTGAAAACAGCCCCTCCTGAGGGTGGAAGCATTTTGTTGTGCGCATGCCTGAGAGCACTGCAAGGGAGTCCAAAGCTCTTTACGCGTGAGACTCAGGCCCCATCAAAGGCAAGACAAGACTCCCGGTGTGTTTCATTTAGCTAGCACAGTGGCCCTACTTTTGCATGGAAGTCTAATCGCTAGCATTCTAACTCGAAGAACCAACAGGGTACAGAAACAGTGTTTTAGCTTCCGACGACCTCTCTGTGGGAGGAAGCAGTTTAGGGTGTAGTGTGGGTGAGAGTCACGGGACTGGTGCCATTTCGTAAAATCGGGGTAGAGACAGGCCCGTACAAATGGCAGCTCACAAATCAAATCATGGTTATGGGGCTAGTAGCGTTGCCCCCGCGGAGTGCGCAGGCTGATATTCAGCCACCCATCTCGAAGGAAAAACTCGGTAGAGAATCTGTGCTTCATTGAAAACAGCCGCTCCTGAGGGTGGAATCCTTTAGTTGTGTGCGTGGGTGCGAGCACTGCAAGGGAGAACGAAGTTTTTTACGAGTGCGACTCAGGCCCCAGCCAAAGGCAGGACAAGACTCCCCATGTGTTTGTTTTAGCTAGCACTGCGGCCCTACTTTTGCATGGAAATCTAATCGCAAGCGTTCCAACTGGAAGAAAGAACAGTGTACAGAAACAGTGTTTTAGCTTCCGAAGACCTCCCTGTGCGTGGAAGCCGTTTAGGGTGTAGTGTGGATGAGAGTCACGGGACTTGTTCCATTTTGTAAAATCGGGGTAGAGACAGGCCCGTACAAATGGCAGCTCACCAATCAAATCATGGTTATGGGGCTAGTAGCATTGCCCAGGGGGTGCGTGCAGCCTGAAAGCCAGCCACCTAACTCGAAGGAAAAACTCGGTACAGAATCCGTGCTTATTGAAAACAGCCGCTCCTGAGGGTGGAAGCATTTTGTTGTGTGCATGCCTGAGAGCACTGCAAGGGAGTCCAAAGCTCATTACGAGTGAGACTCAGGCCCCAGCAAAGGCAAGACAAGACTCCCGGTGTGTTTCATTTAGCTAGCACAGCGGCCCTACTTTTGCATAGAAGTCGAATCGCTAGAATTCTAACTCGAAGAAACAAGAGTGTACAGAAACACTGTTTTATCTTCCAACGACCTCTCTGTGGGAGGAAGCCGTTTAGGGTGTACTGTGGGTGAGAGCCTGGGGATGAGTTCCATTTCGTAAAATCGGGGTAGAGACAGGCCGGTACAGAAGGCAGCTCACAAATCACATCATGGTTATGGGGCTAGTAGCGTTGCCCCAGGGGAGCGTGCAGGCTGAAATTCAGCCACCTACCTCGAAGGAAAAACTCGCTAGAGAATCCGTGCTTCAGCAAAAACAGCCGCTCCGGAGGGTGGAAGCATTTTGTTGTGTGCGTGCGTGAGAGCACTGCCAGGGAGTCTAAAGCTCTGACGAATGAGACTCAGGCCCCACCAAAAGGCAGGACAAGACTCCCGGTGTGTTTGACCTAGCATGCACTGCGGCCCTACTTTTGCATTGAAGTCTAATCGGTAGGGTTCTAACTCGAACAAACAACAGTGTACAGAAACAGGGTTTTAGCTTCCGACGACCTCTCTGTGGGAGGAAGCCGTTTAGGGTGTACTGTGTGTGAGAGCCTGGGGATGGGTTCCATTTCGTAAAATCGGGGTAGAGACAGGCCGGAACAGAAGGCAGCTCACAAATCACATCATGTTTATGGGGCTAGGAGCGTGGCCACGGGGGAGCGTGCAGGCTGAAAGTCAGCCACCTAACACGAAGGAAACCTCGGTAGAGAATCCGTGCTTCAGCGACAACAGCCGCTACTGAGGGCGGAAGCATTTTGTTGTGTGCGTGCGTGAGAGCACTGAAAGGGATTCCAAACCTTTTCACGAGTGAAACTCAGGCCCCAGCAAAAGGCAGAACAACACTCCCCATGTGTTTGACTAAGCTAGCACAGCGGCCCTACTTTTGCATTGAAGTCTAATCAGCAGGGTTCTACTCGAACAAACAACAGTGTCCAGAAACAGGGTTTTAGCTTCCAATGACCTCTCTGTGGGAGGAAGAAGTTTCGGGTTTAGTTTGGGTGAGAGCCACAGGACTGGTTCCACTTCGTAAAACCGGGGTAGAGACAGGTCGGTACAGAAGGCAGCTCACAAATCACATCATGGTTATGGGGCTAGTAGCATTGCCCCGGGTTGTGCGTGGAGGCTGAAAGCCAGCCACCTAACTCGAAGGAAAAACTCGGTAGAGGATCTGTGCTTCATTGAAAACAGCCCCTCCTGAGGGTGGAAGCATTTTGTTGTGCGCATGCCTGAGAGCACTGCAAGGGAGTCCAAAGCTCTTTACGCGTGAGACTCAGGCCCCATCAAAGGCAAGACAAGACTCCCGGTGTGTTTCATTTAGCTAGCACAGTGGCCCTACTTTTGCATGGAAGTCTAATCGCTAGCATTCTAACTCGAAGACCCAACAGGGTACAGAAACAGTGTTTTAGCTTCCGACGACCTCTCTGTGGGAGGAAGCAGTTTAGGGTGTAGTGTGGGTGAGAGTCACGGGACTGGTGCCATTTCGTAAAATCGGGGTAGAGACAGGCCCGTACAAATGGCAGCTCACAAATCAAATCATGGTTATGGGGCTAGTAGCGTTGCCCCCGCGGAGTGCGCAGGCTGATATTCAGCCACCCATCTCGAAGGAAAAACTCGGTAGAGAATCTGTGCTTCATTGAAAACAGCCGCTCCTGAGGGTGGAATCCTTTAGTTGTGTGCGTGGGTGCGAGCACTGCAAGGGAGTACGAAGCTTTTTACGAGCGCGACTCAGGCCCCAGCCAAAGGCAGGACAAGACTCCCCATGTGTTTGTTTTAGCTAGCACTGCGGCCCTACTTTTGCATGGAAATCTAATCGCAAGCGTTCCAACTGGAAGAAAGAACAGTGTACAGAAACAGTGTTTTAGCTTCCGAAGACCTCCCTGTGCGTGGAAGCCGTTTAGGGTGTAGTGTGGATGAGAGTCACGGGACTTGTTCCATTTTGTAAAATCGGGGTAGAGACAGGCCCGTACAAATGGCAGCTCACCAATCAAATCATGGTTATGGGGCTAGTAGCATTGCCCAGGGGGTGCGTGCAGCCTGAAAGCCAGCCACCTAACTCGAAGGAAAAACTCGGTACAGAATCCGTGCTTATTGAAAACAGCCGCTCCTGAGGGTGGAAGCATTTTGTTGTGTGCATGCCTGAGAGCACTGCAAGGGAGTCCAAAGCTCATTACGAGTGAGACTCAGGCCCCAGCAAAGGCAAGACAAGACTCCCGGTGTGTTTCATTTAGCTAGCACAGCGGCCCTACTTTTGCATAGAAGTCGAATCGCTAGAATTCTAACTCGAAGAAACAAGAGTGTACAGAAACACTGTTTTATCTTCCGACGACCTCTCTGTGGGAGGAAGCCGTTTAGGGTGTACTGTGGGTGAGAGCCTGGGGATGAGTTCCATTTCGTAAAATCGGGGTAGAGACAGGCCGGTACAGAAGGCAGCTCACAAATCACATCATGGTTATGGGGCTAGTAGCGTTGCCCCAGGGGAGCGTGCAGGCTGAAATTCAGCCACCTACCTCGAAGGAAAAACTCGCTAGAGAATCCGTGCTTCAGCAAAAACAGCCGCTCCGGAGGGTGGAAGCATTTTGTTGTGTGCGTGCGTGAGAGCACTGCCAGGGAGTCTAAAGCTCTTACGAATGAGACTCAGGCCCCACCAAAAGGCAGGACAAGACTCCCGGTGTGTTTGACCTAGCATGCACTGCGGCCCTACTTTTGCATTGAAGTCTAATCGGTAGGGTTCTAACTCGAACAAACAACAGTGTACAGAAACAGGGTTTTAGCTTCCGACGACCTCTCTGTGGGAGGAAGCCGTTTAGGGTGTACTGTGTGTGAGAGCCTGGGGATGGGTTCCATTTCGTAAAATCGGGGTAGAGACAGGCCGGAACAGAAGGCAGCTCACAAATCACATCATGTTTATGGGGCTAGGAGCGTGGCCACGGGGGAGCGTGCAGGCTGAAAGTCAGCCACCTAACACGAAGGAAACCTCGGTAGAGAATCCGTGCTTCAGCGACAACAGCCGCTACTGAGGGCGGAAGCATTTTGTTGTGTGCGTGCGTGAGAGCACTGAAAGGGATTCCAAACCTTTTCACGAGTGAAACTCAGGCCCCAGCAAAAGGCAGAACAACACTCCCCATGTGTTTGACTAAGCTAGCACAGCGGCCCTACTTTTGCATTGAAGTCTAATCAGTAGGGTTCTACTCGAACAAACAACAGTGTCCAGAAACAGGGTTTTAGCTTCCAATGACCTCTCTGTGGGAGGAAGAAGTTTCGGGTTTAGTTTGGGTGAGAGCCACAGGACTGGTTCCACTTCGGAAAATCGGGGTAGAGACAGGTCGGTACAGAAGGCAGCTCACAAATCACATCATGGTTATGGGGCTAGTAGCATTGCCCCGGGTTGTGCGTGGAGGCTGAAAGCCAGCCACCTAACTCGAAGGAAAAACTCGGTAGAGGATCTGTGCTTCATTGAAAACAGCCCCTCCTGAGGGTGGAAGCATTTTGTTGTGCGCATGCCTGAGAGCACTGCAAGGGAGTCCAAAGCTCTTTACGCGTGAGACTCAGGCCCCATCAAAGGCAAGACAAGACTCCCGGTGTGTTTCATTTAGCTAGCACAGTGGCCCTACTTTTGCATGGAAGTCTAATCGCTAGCATTCTAACTCGAAGACCCAACAGGGTACAGAAACAGTGTTTTAGCTTCCGACGACCTCTCTGTGGGAGGAAGCAGTTTAGGGTGTAGTGTGGGTGAGAGTCACGGGACTGGTGCCATTTCGTAAAATCGGGGTAGAGACAGGCCCGTACAAATGGCAGCTCACAAATCAAATCATGGTTATGGGGCTAGTAGCGTTGCCCCCGCGGAGTGCGCAGGCTGATATTCAGCCACCCATCTCGAAGGAAAAACTCGGTAGAGAATCTGTGCTTCATTGAAAACAGCCGCTCCTGAGGGTGGAATCCTTTAGTTGTGTGCGTGGGTGCGAGCACTGCAAGGGAGTACGAAGCTTTTTACGAGCGCGACTCAGGCCCCAGCCAAAGGCAGGACAAGACTCCCCATGTGTTTGTTTTAGCTAGCACTGCGGCCCTACTTTTGCATGGAAATCTAATCGCAAGCGTTCCAACTGGAAGAAAGAACAGTGTACAGAAACAGTGTTTTAGCTTCCGAAGACCTCCCTGTGCGTGGAAGCCGTTTAGGGTGTAGTGTGGATGAGAGTCACGGGACTTGTTCCATTTTGTAAAATCGGGGTAGAGACAGGCCCGTACAAATGGCAGCTCACCAATCAAATCATGGTTATGGGGCTAGTAGCATTGCCCAGGGGGTGCGTGCAGCCTGAAAGCCAGCCACCTAACTCGAAGGAAAAACTCGGTACAGAATCCGTGCTTATTGAAAACAGCCGCTCCTGAGGGTGGAAGCATTTTGTTGTGTGCATGCCTGAGAGCACTGCAAGGGAGTCCAAAGCTCATTACGAGTGAGACTCAGGCCCCAGCAAAGGCAAGACAAGACTCCCGGTGTGTTTCATTTAGCTAGCACAGCGGCCCTACTTTTGCATAGAAGTCGAATCGCTAGAATTCTAACTCGAAGAAACAAGAGTGTACAGAAACACTGTTTTATCTTCCGACGACCTCTCTGTGGGAGGAAGCCGTTTAGGGTGTACTGTGGGTGAGAGCCTGGGGATGAGTTCCATTTCGTAAAATCGGGGTAGAGACAGGCCGGTACAGAAGGCAGCTCACAAATCACATCATGGTTATGGGGCTAGTAGCGTTGCCCCAGGGGAGCGTGCAGGCTGAAATTCAGCCACCTACCTCGAAGGAAAAACTCGCTAGAGAATCCGTGCTTCAGCAAAAACAGCCGCTCCGGAGGGTGGAAGCATTTTGTTGTGTGCGTGCGTGAGAGCACTGCCAGGGAGTCTAAAGCTCTTACGAATGAGACTCAGGCCCCACCAAAAGGCAGGACAAGACTCCCGGTGTGTTTGACCTAGCATGCACTGCGGCCCTACTTTTGCATTGAAGTCTAATCGGTAGGGTTCTAACTCGAAGAAACAACAGTGTACAGAAACAGGGTTTTAGCTTCCGACGACCTCTCTGTGGGAGGAAGCCGTTTAGGGTGTACTGTGTGTGAGAGCCTGGGGATGGGTTCCATTTCGTAAAATCGGGGTAGAGACAGGCCGGAACAGAAGGCAGCTCACAAATCACATCATGTTTATGGGGCTAGGAGCGTGGCCACGGGGGAGCGTGCAGGCTGAAAGTCAGCCACCTAACACGAAGGAAACCTCGGTAGAGAATCCGTGCTTCAGCGACAACAGCCGCTACTGAGGGCGGAAGCATTTTGTTGTGTGCGTGCGTGAGAGCACTGAAAGGGATTCCAAACCTTTTCACGAGTGAAACTCAGGCCCCAGCAAAAGGCAGAACAACACTCCCCATGTGTTTGACTAAGCTAGCACAGCGGCCCTACTTTTGCATTGAAGTCTAATCAGTAGGGTTCTACTCGAACAAACAACAGTGTCCAGAAACAGGGTTTTAGCTTCCAATGACCTCTCTGTGGGAGGAAGAAGTTTCGGGTTTAGTTTGGGTGAGAGCCACAGGACAGGTTCCACTTCGGAAAATCGGGGTAGAGACAGGTCGGTACAGAAGGCAGCTCACAAATCACATCATGGTTATGGGGCTAGTAGCATTGCCCCGGGTTGTGCGTGGAGGCTGAAAGCCAGCCACCTAACTCGAAGGAAAAACTCGGTAGAGGATCTGTGCTTCATTGAAAACAGCCCCTCCTGAGGGTGGAAGCATTTTGTTGTGCGCATGCCTGAGAGCACTGCAAGGGAGTCCAAAGCTCTTTACGCGTGAGACTCAGGCCCCATCAAAGGCAAGACAAGACTCCCGGTGTGTTTCATTTAGCTAGCACAGTGGCCCTACTTTTGCATGGAAGTCTAATCGCTAGCATTCTAACTCGAAGAACCAACAGGGTACAGAAACAGTGTTTTAGCTTCCGACGACCTCTCTGTGGGAGGAAGCAGTTTAGGGTGTAGTGTGGGTGAGAGTCACGGGACTGGTGCCATTTCGTAAAATCGGGGTAGAGACAGGCCCGTACAAATGGCAGCTCACAAATCAAATCATGGTTATGGGGCTAGTAGCGTTGCCCCCGCGGAGTGCGCAGGCTGATATTCAGCCACCCATCTCGAAGGAAAAACTCGGTAGAGAATCTGTGCTTCATTGAAAACAGCCGCTCCTGAGGGTGGAATCCTTTAGTTGTGTGCGTGGGTGCGAGCACTGCAAGGGAGTACGAAGCTTTTTACGAGCGCGACTCAGGCCCCAGCCAAAGGCAGGACAAGACTCCCCATGTGTTTGTTTTAGCTAGCACTGCGGCCCTACTTTTGCATGGAAATCTAATCGCAAGCGTTCCAACTGGAAGAAAGAACAGTGTACAGAAACAGTGTTTTAGCTTCCGAAGACCTCCCTGTGCGTGGAAGCCGTTTAGGGTGTAGTGTGGATGAGAGTCACGGGACTTGTTCCATTTTGTAAAATCGGGGTAGAGACAGGCCCGTACAAATGGCAGCTCACCAATCAAATCATGGTTATGGGGCTAGTAGCATTGCCCAGGGGGTGCGTGCAGCCTGAAAGCCAGCCACCTAACTCGAAGGAAAAACTCGGTACAGAATCCGTGCTTATTGAAAACAGCCGCTCCTGAGGGTGGAAGCATTTTGTTGTGTGCATGCCTGAGAGCACTGCAAGGGACTCCAAAGCTCATTACGAGTGAGACTCAGGCCCCAGCAAAGGCAAGACAAGACTCCCGGTGTGTTTCATTTAGCTAGCACAGCGGCCCTACTTTTGCATAGAAGTCGAATCGCTAGAATTCTAACTCGAAGAAACAAGAGTGTACAGAAACACTGTTTTATCTTCCGACGACCTCTCTGTGGGAGGAAGCCGTTTAGGGTGTACTGTGGGTGAGAGCCTGGGGATGAGTTCCATTTCGTAAAATCGGGGTAGAGACAGGCCGGTACAGAAGGCAGCTCACAAATCACATCATGGTTATGGGGCTAGTAGCGTTGCCCCAGGGGAGCGTGCAGGCTGAAATTCAGCCACCTACCTCGAAGGAAAAACTCGCTAGAGAATCCGTGCTTCAGCAAAAACAGCCGCTCCGGAGGGTGGAAGCATTTTGTTGTGTGCGTGCGTGAGAGCACTGCCAGGGAGTCTAAAGCTCTTACGAATGAGACTCAGGCCCCACCAAAAGGCAGGACAAGACTCCCGGTGTGTTTGACCTAGCATGCACTGCGGCCCTACTTTTGCATTGAAGTCTAATCGGTAGGGTTCTAACTCGAACAAACAACAGTGTACAGAAACAGGGTTTTAGCTTCCGACGACCTCTCTGTGGGAGGAAGCCGTTTAGGGTGTACTGTGTGTGAGAGCCTGGGGATGGGTTCCATTTCGTAAAATCGGGGTAGAGACAGGCCGGAACAGAAGGCAGCTCACAAATCACATCATGTTTATGGGGCTAGGAGCGTGGCCACGGGGGAGCGTGCAGGCTGAAAGTCAGCCACCTAACACGAAGGAAACCTCGGTAGAGAATCCGTGCTTCAGCGACAACAGCCGCTACTGAGGGCGGAAGCATTTTGTTGTGTGCGTGCGTGAGAGCACTGAAAGGGATTCCAAACCTTTTCACGAGTGAAACTCAGGCCCCAGCAAAAGGCAGAACAACACTCCCCATGTGTTTGACTAAGCTAGCACAGCGGCCCTACTTTTGCATTGAAGTCTAATCAGTAGGGTTCTACTCGAACAAACAACAGTGTCCAGAAACAGGGTTTTAGCTTCCAATGACCTCTCTGTGGGAGGAAGAAGTTTCGGGTTTAGTTTGGGTGAGAGCCACAGGACTGGTTCCACTTCGGAAAATCGGGGTAGAGACAGGTCGGTACAGAAGGCAGCTCACAAATCACATCATGGTTATGGGGCTAGTAGCATTGCCCCGGGTTGTGCGTGGAGGCTGAAAGCCAGCCACCTAACTCGAAGGAAAAACTCGGTAGAGGATCTGTGCTTCATTGAAAACAGCCCCTCCTGAGGGTGGAAGCATTTTGTTGTGCGCATGCCTGAGAGCACTGCAAGGGAGTCCAAAGCTCTTTACGCGTGAGACTCAGGCCCCATCAAAGGCAAGACAAGACTCCCGGTGTGTTTCATTTAGCTAGCACAGTGGCCCTACTTTTGCATGGAAGTCTAATCGCTAGCATTCTAACTCGAAGACCCAACAGGGTACAGAAACAGTGTTTTAGCTTCCGACGACCTCTCTGTGGGAGGAAGCAGTTTAGGGTGTAGTGTGGGTGAGAGTCACGGGACTGGTGCCATTTCGTAAAATCGGGGTAGAGACAGGCCCGTACAAATGGCAGCTCACAAATCAAATCATGGTTATGGGGCTAGTAGCGTTGCCCCCGCGGAGTGCGCAGGCTGATATTCAGCCACCCATCTCGAAGGAAAAACTCGGTAGAGAATCTGTGCTTCATTGAAAACAGCCGCTCCTGAGGGTGGAATCCTTTAGTTGTGTGCGTGGGTGCGAGCACTGCAAGGGAGTACGAAGCTTTTTACGAGCGCGACTCAGGCCCCAGCCAAAGGCAGGACAAGACTCCCCATGTGTTTGTTTTAGCTAGCACTGCGGCCCTACTTTTGCATGGAAATCTAATCGCAAGCGTTCCAACTGGAAGAAAGAACAGTGTACAGAAACAGTGTTTTAGCTTCCGAAGACCTCCCTGTGCGTGGAAGCCGTTTAGGGTGTAGTGTGGATGAGAGTCACGGGACTTGTTCCATTTTGTAAAATCGGGGTAGAGACAGGCCCGTACAAATGGCAGCTCACCAATCAAATCATGGTTATGGGGCTAGTAGCATTGCCCAGGGGGTGCGTGCAGCCTGAAAGCCAGCCACCTAACTCGAAGGAAAAACTCGGTACAGAATCCGTGCTTATTGAAAACAGCCGCTCCTGAGGGTGGAAGCATTTTGTTGTGTGCATGCCTGAGAGCACTGCAAGGGACTCCAAAGCTCATTACGAGTGAGACTCAGGCCCCAGCAAAGGCAAGACAAGACTCCCGGTGTGTTTCATTTAGCTAGCACAGCGGCCCTACTTTTGCATAGAAGTCGAATCGCTAGAATTCTAACTCGAAGAAACAAGAGTGTACAGAAACACTGTTTTATCTTCCGACGACCTCTCTGTGGGAGGAAGCCGTTTAGGGTGTACTGTGGGTGAGAGCCTGGGGATGAGTTCCATTTCGTAAAATCGGGGTAGAGACAGGCCGGTACAGAAGGCAGCTCACAAATCACATCATGGTTATGGGGCTAGTAGCGTTGCCCCAGGGGAGCGTGCAGGCTGAAATTCAGCCACCTACCTCGAAGGAAAAACTCGCTAGAGAATCCGTGCTTCAGCAAAAACAGCCGCTCCGGAGGGTGGAAGCATTTTGTTGTGTGCGTGCGTGAGAGCACTGCCAGGGAGTCTAAAGCTCTTACGAATGAGACTCAGGCCCCACCAAAAGGCAGGACAAGACTCCCGGTGTGTTTGACCTAGCATGCACTGCGGCCCTACTTTTGCATTGAAGTCTAATCGGTAGGGTTCTAACTCGAACAAACAACAGTGTACAGAAACAGGGTTTTAGCTTCCGACGACCTCTCTGTGGGAGGAAGCCGTTTAGGGTGTACTGTGTGTGAGAGCCTGGGGATGGGTTCCATTTCGTAAAATCGGGGTAGAGACAGGCCGGAACAGAAGGCAGCTCACAAATCACATCATGTTTATGGGGCTAGGAGCGTGGCCACGGGGGAGCGTGCAGGCTGAAAGTCAGCCACCTAACACGAAGGAAACCTCGGTAGAGAATCCGTGCTTCAGCGACAACAGCCGCTACTGAGGGCGGAAGCATTTTGTTGTGTGCGTGCGTGAGAGCACTGAAAGGGATTCCAAACCTTTTCACGAGTGAAACTCAGGCCCCAGCAAAAGGCAGAACAACACTCCCCATGTGTTTGACTAAGCTAGCACAGCGGCCCTACTTTTGCATTGAAGTCTAATCAGTAGGGTTCTACTCGAACAAACAACAGTGTCCAGAAACAGGGTTTTAGCTTCCAATGACCTCTCTGTGGGAGGAAGAAGTTTCGGGTTTAGTTTGGGTGAGAGCCACAGGACTGGTTCCACTTCGGAAAATCGGGGTAGAGACAGGTCGGTACAGAAGGCAGCTCACAAATCACATCATGGTTATGGGGCTAGTAGCATTGCCCCGGGTTGTGCGTGGAGGCTGAAAGCCAGCCACCTAACTCGAAGGAAAAACTCGGTAGAGGATCTGTGCTTCATTGAAAACAGCCCCTCCTGAGGGTGGAAGCATTTTGTTGTGCGCATGCCTGAGAGCACTGCAAGGGAGTCCAAAGCTCTTTACGCGTGAGACTCAGGCCCCATCAAAGGCAAGACAAGACTCCCGGTGTGTTTCATTTAGCTAGCACAGTGGCCCTACTTTTGCATGGAAGTCTAATCGCTAGCATTCTAACTCGAAGAACCAACAGGGTACAGAAACAGTGTTTTAGCTTCCGACGACCTCTCTGTGGGAGGAAGCAGTTTAGGGTGTAGTGTGGGTGAGAGTCACGGGACTGGTGCCATTTCGTAAAATCGGGGTAGAGACAGGCCCGTACAAATGGCAGCTCACAAATCAAATCATGGTTATGGGGCTAGTAGCGTTGCCCCCGCGGAGTGCGCAGGCTGATATTCAGCCACCCATCTCGAAGGAAAAACTCGGTAGAGAATCTGTGCTTCATTGAAAACAGCCGCTCCTGAGGGTGGAATCCTTTAGTTGTGTGCGTGGGTGCGAGCACTGCAAGGGAGTACGAAGCTTTTTACGAGCGCGACTCAGGCCCCAGCCAAAGGCAGGACAAGACTCCCCATGTGTTTGTTTTAGCTAGCACTGCGGCCCTACTTTTGCATGGAAATCTAATCGCAAGCGTTCCAACTGGAAGAAAGAACAGTGTACAGAAACAGTGTTTTAGCTTCCAAAGACCTCCCTGTGCGTGGAAGCCGTTTAGGGTGTAGTGTGGATGAGAGTCACGGGACTTGTTCCATTTTGTAAAATCGGGGTAGAGACAGGCCCGTACAAATGGCAGCTCACCAATCAAATCATGGTTATGGGGCTAGTAGCATTGCCCAGGGGGTGCGTGCAGCCTGAAAGCCAGCCACCTAACTCGAAGGAAAAACTCGGTACAGAATCCGTGCTTATTGAAAACAGCCGCTCCTGAGGGTGGAAGCATTTTGTTGTGTGCATGCCTGAGAGCACTGCAAGGGAGTCCAAAGCTCATTACGAGTGAGACTCAGGCCCCAGCAAAGGCAAGACAAGACTCCCGGTGTGTTTCATTTAGCTAGCACAGCGGCCCTACTTTTGCATAGAAGTCGAATCGCTAGAATTCTAACTCGAAGAAACAAGAGTGTACAGAAACACTGTTTTATCTTCCGACGACCTCTCTGTGGGAGGAAGCCGTTTAGGGTGTACTGTGGGTGAGAGCCTGGGGATGAGTTCCATTTCGTAAAATCGGGGTAGAGACAGGCCGGTACAGAAGGCAGCTCACAAATCACATCATGGTTATGGGGCTAGTAGCGTTGCCCCAGGGGAGCGTGCAGGCTGAAATTCAGCCACCTACCTCGAAGGAAAAACTCGCTAGAGAATCCGTGCTTCAGCAAAAAGAGCCGCTCCGGAGGGTGGAAGCATTTTGTTGTGTGCGTGCGTGAGAGCACTGCCAGGGAGTCTAAAGCTCTTACGAATGAGACTCAGGCCCCACCAAAAGGCAGGACAAGACTCCCGGTGTGTTTGACCTAGCATGCACTGCGGCCCTACTTTTGCATTGAAGTCTAATCGGTAGGGTTCTAACTCGAAGAAACAACAGTGTACAGAAACAGGGTTTTAGCTTCCGACGACCTCTCTGTGGGAGGAAGCCGTTTAGGGTGTACTGTGTGTGAGAGCCTGGGGATGGGTTCCATTTCGTAAAATCGGGGTAGAGACAGGCCGGAACAGAAGGCAGCTCACAAATCACATCATGTTTATGGGGCTAGGAGCGTGGCCACGGGGGAGCGTGCAGGCTGAAAGTCAGCCACCTAACACGAAGGAAACCTCGGTAGAGAATCCGTGCTTCAGCGACAACAGCCGCTACTGAGGGCGGAAGCATTTTGTTGTGTGCGTGCGTGAGAGCACTGAAAGGGATTCCAAACCTTTTCACGAGTGAAACTCAGGCCCCAGCAAAAGGCAGAACAACACTCCCCATGTGTTTGACTAAGCTAGCACAGCGGCCCTACTTTTGCATTGAAGTCTAATCAGTAGGGTTCTACTCGAACAAACAACAGTGTCCAGAAACAGGGTTTTAGCTTCCAATGACCTCTCTGTGGGAGGAAGAAGTTTCGGGTTTAGTTTGGGTGAGAGCCACAGGACTGGTTCCACTTCGGAAAATCGGGGTAGAGACAGGTCGGTACAGAAGGCAGCTCACAAATCACATCATGGTTATGGGGCTAGTAGCATTGCCCCGGGTTGTGCGTGGAGGCTGAAAGCCAGCCACCTAACTCGAAGGAAAAACTCGGTAGAGGATCTGTGCTTCATTGAAAACAGCCCCTCCTGAGGGTGGAAGCATTTTGTTGTGCGCATGCCTGAGAGCACTGCAAGGGAGTCCAAAGCTCTTTACGCGTGAGACTCAGGCCCCATCAAAGGCAAGACAAGACTCCCGGTGTGTTTCATTTAGCTAGCACAGTGGCCCTACTTTTGCATGGAAGTCTAATCGCTAGCATTCTAACTCAAAGAACCAACAGGGTACAGAAACAGTGTTTTAGCTTCCGACGACCTCTCTGTGGGAGGAAGCAGTTTAGGGTGTAGTGTGGGTGAGAGTCACGGGACTGGTGCCATTTCGTAAAATCGGGGTAGAGACAGGCCCGTACAAATGGCAGCTCACAAATCAAATCATGGTTATGGGGCTAGTAGCGTTGCCCCCGCGGAGTGCGCAGGCTGATATTCAGCCACCCATCTCGAAGGAAAAACTCGGTAGAGAATCTGTGCTTCATTGAAAACAGCCGCTCCTGAGGGTGGAATCCTTTAGTTGTGTGCGTGGGTGCGAGCACTGCAAGGGAGTACGAAGCTTTTTACGAGCGCGACTCAGGCCCCAGCCAAAGGCAGGACAAGACTCCCCATGTGTTTGTTTTAGGTAGCACTGCGGCCCTACTTTTGCATGGAAATCTAATCGCAAGCGTTCCAACTGGAAGAAAGAACAGTGTACAGAAACAGTGTTTTAGCTTCCAAAGACCTCCCTGTGCGTGGAAGCCGTTTAGGGTGTAGTGTGGATGAGAGTCACGGGACTTGTTCCATTTTGTAAAATCGGGGTAGAGACAGGCCCGTACAAATGGCAGCTCACCAATCAAATCATGGTTATGGGGCTAGTAGCATTGCCCAGGGGGTGCGTGCAGCCTGAAAGCCAGCCACCTAACTCGAAGGAAAAACTCGGTACAGAATCCGTGCTTATTGAAAACAGCCGCTCCTGAGGGTGGAAGCATTTTGTTGTGTGCATGCCTGAGAGCACTGCAAGGGAGTCCAAAGCTCATTACGAGTGAGACTCAGGCCCCAGCAAAGGCAAGACAAGACTCCCGGTGTGTTTCATTTAGCTAGCACAGCGGCCCTACTTTTGCATAGAAGTCGAATCGCTAGAATTCTAACTCGAAGAAACAAGAGTGTACAGAAACACTGTTTTATCTTCCGACGACCTCTCTGTGGGAGGAAGCCGTTTAGGGTGTACTGTGGGTGAGAGCCTGGGGATGAGTTCCATTTCGTAAAATCGGGGTAGAGACAGGCCGGTACAGAAGGCAGCTCACAAATCACATCATGGTTATGGGGCTAGTAGCGTTGCCCCAGGGGAGCGTGCAGGCTGAAATTCAGCCACCTACCTCGAAGGAAAAACTCGCTAGAGAATCCGTGCTTCAGCAAAAAGAGCCGCTCCGGAGGGTGGAAGCATTTTGTTGCGTGCGTGCGTGAGAGCACTGCCAGGGAGTCTAAAGCTCTTACGAATGAGACTCAGGCCCCACCAAAAGGCAGGACAAGACTCCCGGTGTGTTTGACCTAGCATGCACTGCGGCCCTACTTTTGCATTGAAGTCTAATCGGTAGGGTTCTAACTCGAAGAAACAACAGTGTACAGAAACAGGGTTTTAGCTTCCGACGACCTCTCTGTGGGAGGAAGCCGTTTAGGGTGTACTGTGTGTGAGAGCCTGGGGATGGGTTCCATTTCGTAAAATCGGGGTAGAGACAGGCCGGAACAGAAGGCAGCTCACAAATCACATCATGTTTATGGGGCTAGGAGCGTGGCCACGGGGGAGCTTGCAGGCTGAAAGTCAGCCACCTAACACGAAGGAAACCTCGGTAGAGAATCCGTGCTTCAGCGACAACAGCCGCTACTGAGGGCGGAAGCATTTTGTTGTGTGCGTGCGTGAGAGCACTGAAAGGGATTCCAAACCTTTTCACGAGTGAAACTCAGGCCCCAGCAAAAGGCAGAACAACACTCCCCATGTGTTTGACTAAGCTAGCACAGCGGCCCTACTTTTGCATTGAAGTCTAATCAGTAGGGTTCTACTCGAACAAACAACAGTGTCCAGAAACAGGGTTTTAGCTTCCAATGACCTCTCTGTGGGAGGAAGAAGTTTCGGGTTTAGTTTGGGTGAGAGCCACAGGACTGGTTCCACTTCGGAAAATCGGGGTAGAGACAGGTCGGTACAGAAGGCAGCTCACAAATCACATCATGGTTATGGGGCTAGTAGCATTGCCCCGGGTTGTGCGTGGAGGCTGAAAGCCAGCCACTTAACTCGAAGGAAAAACTCGGTAGAGGATCTGTGCTTCATTGAAAACAGCCCCTCCTGAGGGTGGAAGCATTTTGTTGTGCGCATGCCTGAGAGCACTGCAAGGGAGTCCAAAGCTCTTTACGCATGAGACTCAGGCCCCATCAAAGGCAAGACAAGACTCCCGGTGTGTTTCATTTAGCTAGCACAGTGGCCCTACTTTTGCATGGAAGTCTAATCGCTAGCATTCTAACTCGAAGAACCAACAGGGTACAGAAACAGTGTTTTAGCTTCCGACGACCTCTCTGTGGGAGGAAGCAGTTTAGGGTGTAGTGTGGGTGAGAGTCACGGGACTGGTGCCATTTCGTAAAATCGGGGTAGAGACAGGCCCGTACAAATGGCAGCTCACAAATCAAATCATGGTTATGGGGCTAGTAGCGTTGCCCCCGCGGAGTGCGCAGGCTGATATTCAGCCACCCATCTCGAAGGAAAAACTCGGTAGAGAATCTGTGCTTCATTGAAAACAGCCGCTCCTGAGGGTGGAATCCTTTAGTTGTGTGCATGGGTGCGAGCACTGCAAGGGATTACGAAGCTTTTTACGAGCGCGACTCAGGACCCAGCCAAAGGCAGGACAAGACTCCCCATGTGTTTGTTTTAGCTAGCACTGCGGCCCTACTTTTGCATGGAAATCTAATCGCAAGCGTTCCAACTGGAAGAAAGAACAGTGTACAGAAACAGTGTTTTAGCTTCCGAAGACCTCCCTGTGCGTGGAAGCCGTTTAGGGTGTAGTGTGGATGAGAGTCACGGGACTTGTTCCATTTTGTAAAATCGGGGTAGAGACAGGCCCGTACAAATGGCAGCTCACCAATCAAATCATGGTTATGGGGCTAGTAGCATTGCCCAGGGGGTGCGTGCAGCCTGAAAGCCAGCCACCTAACTCGAAGGAAAAACTCGGTACAGAATCCGTGCTTATTGAAAATAGCCGCTCCTGAGGGTGGAAGCATTTTGTTGTGTGCATGCCTGAGAGCACTTCAAGGGAGTCCAAAGCTCATTACGAGTGAGACTCAGGCCCCAGCAAAGGCAAGACAAGACTCCCGGTGTGTTTCATTTAGCTAGCACAGCGGCCCTACTTTTGCATAGAAGTCGAATCGCTAGAATTCTAACTCGAAGAAACAAGAGTGTACAGAAACACTGTTTTATCTTCCGACGACCTCTCTGTGGGAGGAAGCCGTTTAGGGTGTACTGTGGGTGAGAGCCTGGGGATGAGTTCCATTTCGTAAAATCGGGGTAGAGACAGGCCGGTACAGAAGGCAGCTCACAAATCACATCATGGTTATGGGGCTAGTAGCGTTGCCCCAGGGGAGCGTGCAGGCTGAAATTCAGCCACCTACCTCGAAGGAAAAACTCGCTAGAGAATCCGTGCTTCAGCAAAAAGAGCCGCTCCGGAGGGTGGAAGCATTTTGTTGTGTGCGTGCGTGAGAGCACTGCCAGGGAGTCTAAAGCTCTTACGAATGAGACTCAGGCCCCACCAAAAGGCAGGACAAGACTCCCGGTGTGTTTGACCTAGCATGCACTGCGGCCCTACTTTTGCATTGAAGTCTAATCGGTAGGGTTCTAACTCGAACAAACAACAGTGTACAGAAACAGGGTTTTAGCTTCCGACGACCTCTCTGTGGGAGGAAGCCGTTTAGGGTGTACTGTGTGTGAGAGCCTGGGGATGGGTTCCATTTCGTAAAATCGGGGTAGAGACAGGCCGGAACAGAAGGCAGCTCACAAATCACATCATGTTTATGGGGCTAGGAGCGTGGCCACGGGGGAGCGTGCAGGCTGAAAGTCAGCCACCTAACACGAAGGAAACCTCGGTAGAGAATCCGTGCTTCAGCGACAACAGCCGCTACTGAGGGCGGAAGCATTTTGTTGTGTGCGTGCGTGAGAGCACTGAAAGGGATTCCAAACCTTTTCACGAGTGAAACTCAGGCCCCAGCAAAAGGCAGAACAACACTCCCCATGTGTTTGACTAAGCTAGCACAGCGGCCCTACTTTTGCATTGAAGTCTAATCAGTAGGGTTCTACTCGAACAAACAACAGTGTCCAGAAACAGGGTTTTAGCTTCCAATGACCTCTCTGTGGGAGGAAGAAGTTTCGGGTTTAGTTTGGGTGAGAGCCACAGGACTGGTTCCACTTCGGAAAATCGGGGTAGAGACAGGTCGGTACAGAAGGCAGCTCACAAATCACATCATGGTTATGGGGCTAGTAGCATTGCCCCGGGTTGTGCGTGGAGGCTGAAAGCCAGCCACCTAACTCGAAGGAAAAACTCGGTAGAGGATCTGTGCTTCATTGAAAACAGCCCCTCCTGAGGGTGGAAGCATTTTGTTGTGCGCATGCCTGAGAGCACTGCAAGGGAGTCCAAAGCTCTTTACGCGTGAGACTCAGGCCCCATCAAAGGCAAGACAAGACTCCCGGTGTGTTTCATTTAGCTAGCACAGTGGCCCTACTTTTGCATGGAAGTCTAATCGCTAGCATTCTAACTCGAAGACCCAACAGGGTACAGAAACAGTGTTTTAGCTTCCGACGACCTCTCTGTGGGAGGAAGCAGTTTAGGGTGTAGTGTGGGTGAGAGTCACGGGACTGGTGCCATTTCGTAAAATCGGGGTAGAGACAGGCCCGTACAAATGGCAGCTCACAAATCAAATCATGGTTATGGGGCTAGTAGCGTTGCCCCCGCGGAGTGCGCAGGCTGATATTCAGCCACCCATCTCGAAGGAAAAACTCGGTAGAGAATCTGTGCTTCATTGAAAACAGCCGCTCCTGAGGGTGGAATCCTTTAGTTGTGTGCGTGGGTGCGAGCACTGCAAGGGAGTACGAAGCTTTTTACGAGCGTGACTCAGGCCCCAGCCAAAGGCAGGACAAGACTCCCCATGGGTTTGTTTTAGCTAGCACTGCGGCCCTACTTTTGCATGGAAATCTAATCGCAAGCGTTCCAACTGGAAGAAAGAACAGTGTACAGAAACAGTGTTTTAGCTTCCGAAGACCTCCCTGTGCGTGGAAGCCGTTTAGGGTGTAGTGTGGATGAGAGTCACGGGACTTGTTCCATTTTGTAAAATCGGGGTAGAGACAGGCCCGTACAAATGGCAGCTCACCAATCAAATCATGGTTATGGGGCTAGTAGCATTGCCCAGGGGGTGCGTGCAGCCTGAAAGCCAGCCACCTAACTCGAAGGAAAAACTCGGTACAGAATCCGTGCTTATTGAAAACAGCCGCTCCTGAGGGTGGAAGCATTTTGTTGTGTGCATGCCTGAGAGCACTGCAAGGGAGTCCAAAGCTCATTACGAGTGAGACTCAGGCCCCAGCAAAGGCAAGACAAGACTCCCGGTGTGTTTCATTTAGCTAGCACAGCGGCCCTACTTTTGCATAGAAGTCGAATCGCTAGAATTCTAACTCGAAGAAACAAGAGTGTACAGAAACACTGTTTTATCTTCCGCCGACCTCTCTGTGGGAGGAAGCCGTTTAGGGTGTACTGTGGGTGAGAGCCTGGGGATGAGTTCCATTTCGTAAAATCGGGGTAGAGACAGGCCGGTACAGAAGGCAGCTCACAAATCACATCATGGTTATGGGGCTAGTAGCGTTGCCCCAGGGGAGCGTGCAGGCTGAAATTCAGCCACCTACCTCGAAGGAAAAACTCGCTAGAGAATCCGTGCTTCAGCAAAAAGAGCCGCTCCGGAGGGTGGAAGCATTTTGTTGTGTGCGTGCGTGAGAGCACTGCCAGGGAGTCTAAAGCTCTTACGAATGAGACTCAGGCCCCACCAAAAGGCAGGACAAGACTCCCGGTGTGTTTGACCTAGCATGCACTGCGGCCCTACTTTTGCATTGAAGTCTAATCGGTAGGGTTCTAACTCGAACAAACAACAGTGTACAGAAACAGGGTTTTAGCTTCCGACGACCTCTCTGTGGGAGGAAGCCGTTTAGGGTGTACTGTGTGTGAGAGCCTGGGGATGGGTTCCATTTCGTAAAATCGGGGTAGAGACAGGCCGGAACAGAAGGCAGCTCACAAATCACATCATGTTTATGGGGCTAGTAGCGTGGCCACGGGGGAGCGTGCAGGCTGAAAGTCAGCCACCTAACACGAAGGAAACCTCGGTAGAGAATCCGTGCTTCAGCGACAACAGCCGCTACTGAGGGCGGAAGCATTTTGTTGTGTGCGTGCGAGAGAGCACTGAAAGGGATTCCAAACCTTTTCACGAGTGAAACTCAGGCCCCAGCAAAAGGCAGAACAACACTCCCCATGTGTTTGACTAAGCTAGCACAGCGGCCCTACTTTTGCATTGAAGTCTAATCAGTAGGGTTCTACTCGAACAAACAACAGTGTCCAGAAACAGGGTTTTAGCTTCCAATGACCTCTCTGTGGGAGGAAGAAGTTTCGGGTTTAGTTTGGGTGAGAGCCACAGGACTGGTTCCACTTCGTAAAATCGGGGTAGAGACAGGTCGGTACAGAAGGCAGCTCACAAATCACATCATGGTTATGGGGCTAGTAGCATTGCCCCGGGTTGTGCGTGGAGGCTGAAAGCCAGCCACCTAACTCGAAGGAAAAACTCGGTAGAGGATCTGTGCTTCATTGAAAACAGCCCCTCCTGAGGGTGGAAGCATTTTGTTGTGCGCATGCCTGAGAGCACTGCAAGGGAGTCCAAAGCTCTTTACGCGTGAGACTCAGGCCCCATCAAAGGCACGACAAGACTCCCGGTGTGTTTCATTTAGCTAGCACAGTGGCCCTACTTTTGCATGGAAGTCTAATCGCTAGCATTCTAACTCGAAGAACCAACAGGGTACAGAAACAGTGTTTTAGCTTCCGACGACCTCTCTGTGGGAGGAAGCAGTTTAGGGTGTAGTGTGGGTGAGAGTCACGGGACTGGTGCCATTTCGTAAAATCGGGGTAGAGACAGGCCCGTACAAATGGCAGCTCACAAATCAAATCATGGTTATGGGGCTAGTAGCGTTGCCCCCGCGGAGTGCGCAGGCTGATATTCAGCCACCCATCTCGAAGGAAAAACTCGGTAGAGAACCTGTGCTTCATTGAAAACAGCCGCTCCTGAGGGTGGAATCCTTTAGTTGTGTGCGTGGGTGCGAGCACTGCAAGGGAGTACGAAGCTTTTTACGAGCGCGACTCAGGCCCCAGCCAAAGGCAGGACAAGACTCCCCATGGGTTTGTTTTAGCTAGCACCGCGGCCCTACTTTTGCATGGAAATCTAATCGCAAGCGTTCCAACTGGAAGAAAGAACAGTGTACAGAAACAGTGTTTTAGCTTCCGAAGACCTCCCTGTGCGTGGAAGCCGTTTAGGGTGTAGTGTGGATGAGAGTCACGGGACTTGTTCCATTTTGTAAAATCGGGGTAGAGACAGGCCCGTACAAATGGCAGCTCACCAATCAAATCATGGTTATGGGGCTAGTAGCATTGCCCAGGGGGTGCGTGCAGCCTGAAAGCCAGCCACCTAACTCGAAGGAAAAACTCGGTACAGAATCCGTGCTTATTGAAAACAGCCGCTCCTGAGGGTGGAAGCATTTTGTTGTGTGCATGCCTGAGAGCACTGCAAGGGAGTCCAAAGCTCATTACGAGTGAGACTCAGGCCCCAGCAAAGGCAAGACAAGACTCCCGGTGTGTTTCATTTAGCTAGCACAGCGGCCCTACATTTGCATAGAAGTCGAATCGCTAGAATTCTAACTCGAAGAAACAAGAGTGTACAGAAACACTGTTTTATCTTCCGACGACCTCTCTGTGGGAGGAAGCCGTTTAGGGTGTACTGTGGGTGAGAGCCTGGGGATGAGTTCCATTTCGTAAAATCGGGGTAGAGACAGGCCGGTACAGAAGGCAGCTCACAAATCACATCATGGTTATGGGGCTAGTAGCGTTGCCCCAGGGGAGCGTGCAGGCTGAAATTCAGCCACCTACCTCGAAGGAAAAACTCGCTAGAGAATCCGTGCTTCAGCAAAAAGAGCCGCTCCGGAGGGTGGAAGCATTTTGTTGCGTGCGTGCGTGAGAGCACTGCCAGGGAGTCTAAAGCTCTTACGAATGAGACTCAGGCCCCACCAAAAGGCAGGACAAGACTCCCGGTGTGTTTGACCTAGCATGCACTGCGGCCCTACTTTTGCATTGAAGTCTAATCGGTAGGGTTCTAACTCGAACAAACAACAGTGTACAGAAACAGGGTTTTAGCTTCCGACGACCTCTCTGTGGGAGGAAGCCGTTTAGGGTGTACTGTGTGTGAGAGCCTGGGGATGGGTTCCATTTCGTAAAATCGGGGTAGAGACAGGCCGGAACAGAAGGCAGCTCACAAATCACATCATGTTTATGGGGCTAGGAGCGTGGCCACGGGGGAGCGTGCAGGCTGAAAGTCAGCCACCTAACACGAAGGAAACCTCGGTAGAGAATCCGTGCTTCAGCGACAACAGCCGCTACTGAGGGCGGAAGCATTTTGTTGTGTGCGTGCGTGAGAGCACTGAAAGGGATTCCAAACCTTTTCACGAGTGAAACTCAGGCCCCAGCAAAAGGCAGAACAACACTCCCCATGTGTTTGACTAAGCTAGCACAGCGGCCCTACTTTTGCATTGAAGTCTAATCAGTAGGGTTCTACTCGAACAAACAACAGTGTCCAGAAACAGGGTTTTAGCTTCCAATGACCTCTCTGTGGGAGGAAGAAGTTTCGGGTTTAGTTTGGGTGAGAGCCACAGGACTGGTTCCACTTCGGAAAATCGGGGTAGAGACAGGTCGGTACAGAAGGCAGCTCACAAATCACATCATGGTTATGGGGCTAGTAGCATTGCCCCGGGTTGTGCGTGGAGGCTGAAAGCCAGCCACCTAACTCGAAGGAAAAACTCGGTAGAGGATCTGTGCTTCATTGAAAACAGCCCCTCCTGAGGGTGGAAGCATTTTGTTGTGCGCATGCCTGAGAGCACTGCAAGGGAGTCCAAAGCTCTTTACGCGTGAGACTCAGGCCCCATCAAAGGCAAGACAAGACTCCCGGTGTGTTTCATTTAGCTAGCACAGTGGCCCTACTTTTGCATGGAAGTCTAATCGCTAGCATTCTAACTCGAAGACCCAACAGGGTACAGAAACAGTGTTTTAGCTTCCGACGACCTCTCTGTGGGAGGAAGCAGTTTAGGGTGTAGTGTGGGTGAGAGTCACGGGACTGGTGCCATTTCGTAAAATCGGGGTAGAGACAGGCCCGTACAAATGGCAGCTCACAAATCAAATCATGGTTATGGGGCTAGTAGCGTTGCCCCCGCGGAGTGCGCAGGCTGATATTCAGCCACCCATCTCGAAGGAAAAACTCGGTAGAGAATCTGTGCTTCATTGAAAACAGCCGCTCCTGAGGGTGGAATCCTTTAGTTGTGTGCGTGGGTGCGAGCACTGCAAGGGAGTACGAAGCTTTTTACGAGCGCGACTCAGGCCCCAGCCAAAGGCAGGACAAGACTCCCCATGGGTTTGTTTTAGCTAGCACTGCGGCCCTACTTTTGCATGGAAATCTAATCGCAAGCGTTCCAACTTGAAGAAAGAACAGTGTACAGAAACAGTGTTTTAGCTTCCGAAGACCTCCCTGTGCGTGGAAGCCGTTTAGGGTGTAGTGTGGATGAGAGTCACGGGACTTGTTCCATTTTGTAAAATCGGGGTAGAGACAGGCCCGTACAAATGGCAGCTCACCAATCAAATCATGGTTATGGGGCTAGTAGCATTGCCCAGGGGGTGCGTGCAGCCTGAAAGCCAGCCACCTAACTCGAAGGAAAAACTCGGTACAGAATCCGTGCTTATTGAAAACAGCCGCTCCTGAGGGTGGAAGCATTTTGTTGTGTGCATGCCTGAGAGCACTGCAAGGGAGTCCAAAGCTCATTACGAGTGAGACTCAGGCCCCAGCAAAGGCAAGACAAGACTCCCGGTGTGTTTCATTTAGCTAGCACAGCGGCCCTACTTTTGCATAGAAGTCGAATCGCTAGAATTCTAACTCGAAGAAACAAGAGTGTACAGAAACACTGTTTTATCTTCCGACGACCTCTCTGTGGGAGGAAGCCGTTTAGGGTGTACTGTGGGTGAGAGCCTGGGGATGAGTTCCATTTCGTAAAATCGGGGTAGAGACAGGCCGGTACAGAAGGCAGCTCACAAATCACATCATGGTTATGGGGCTAGTAGCGTTGCCCCAGGGGAGCGTGCAGGCTGAAATTCAGCCACCTACCTCGAAGGAAAAACTCGCTAGAGAATCCGTGCTTCAGCAAAAACAGCCGCTCCGGAGGGTGGAAGCATTTTGTTGTGTGCGTGCGTGAGAGCACTGCCAGGGAGTCTAAAGCTCTTACGAATGAGACTCAGGCCCCACCAAAAGGCAGGACAAGACTCCCGGTGTGTTTGACCTAGCATGCACTGCGGCCCTACTTTTGCATTGAAGTCTAATCGGTAGGGTTCTAACTCGAAGAAACAACAGTGTACAGAAACAGGGTTTTAGCTTCCGACGACCTCTCTGTGGGAGGAAGCCGTTTAGGGTGTACTGTGTGTGAGAGCCTGGGGATGGGTTCCATTTCGTAAAATCGGGGTAGAGACAGGCCGGAACAGAAGGCAGCTCACAAATCACATCATGTTTATGGGGCTAGGAGCGTGGCCACGGGGGAGCGTGCAGGCTGAAAGTCAGCCACCTAACACGAAGGAAACCTCGGTAGAGAATCCGTGCTTCAGCGACAACAGCCGCTACTGAGGGCGGAAGCATTTTGTTGTGTGCGTGCGTGAGAGCACTGAAAGGGATTCCAAACCTTTTCACGAGTGAAACTCAGGCCCCAGCAAAAGGCAGAACAACACTCCCCATGTGTTTGACTAAGCTAGCACAGCGGCCCTACTTTTGCATTGAAGTCTAATCAGTAGGGTTCTACTCGAACAAACAACAGTGTCCAGAAACAGGGTTTTAGCTTCCAATGACCTCTCTGTGGGAGGAAGAAGTTTCGGGTTTAGTTTGGGTGAGAGCCACAGGACTGGTTCCACTTCGGAAAATCGGGGTAGAGACAGGTCGGTACAGAAGGCAGCTCACAAATCACATCATGGTTATGGGGCTAGTAGCATTGCCCCGGGTTGTGCGTGGAGGCTGAAAGCCAGCCACCTAACTCGAAGGAAAAACTCGGTAGAGGATCTGTGCTTCATTGAAAACAGCCCCTCCTGAGGGTGGAAGCATTTTGTTGTGCGCATGCCTGAGAGCACTGCAAGGGAGTCCAAAGCTCTTTACGCGTGAGACTCAGGCCCCATCAAAGGCAAGACAAGACTCCCGGTGTGTTTCATTTAGCTAGCACAGTGGCCCTACTTTTGCATGGAAGTCTAATCGCTAGCATTCTAACTCGAAGAACCAACAGGGTACAGAAACAGTGTTTTAGCTTCCGACGACCTCTCTGTGGGAGGAAGCAGTTTAGGGTGTAGTGTGGGTGAGAGTCACGGGACTGGTGCCATTTCGTAAAATCGGGGTAGAGACAGGCCCGTACAAATGGCAGCTCACAAATCAAATCATGGTTATGGGGCTAGTAGCGTTGCCCCCGCGGAGTGCGCAGGCTGATATTCAGCCACCCATCTCGAAGGAAAAACTCGGTAGAGAATCTGTGCTTCATTGAAAACAGCCGCTCCTGAGGGTGGAATCCTTTAGTTGTGTGCGTGGGTGCGAGCACTGCAAGGGAGTACGAAGCTTTTTATGAGCGCGACTCAGGCCCCAGCCAAAGGCAGGACAAGACTCCCCATGTGTTTGTTTTAGCTAGCACTGCGGCCCTACTTTTGCATGGAAATCTAATCGCAAGCGTTCCAACTGGAAGAAAGAACAGTGTACAGAAACAGTGTTTTAGCTTCCGAAGACCTCCCTGTGCGTGGAAGCCGTTTAGGGTGTAGTGTGGATGAGAGTCACGGGACTTGTTCCATTTTGTAAAATCGGGGTAGAGACAGGCCCGTACAAATGGCAGCTCACCAATCAAATCATGGTTATGGGGCTAGTAGCATTGCCCAGGGGGTGCGTGCAGCCTGAAAGCCAGCCACCTAACTCGAAGGAAAAACTCGGTACAGAATCCGTGCTTATTGAAAACAGCCGCTCCTGAGGGTGGAAGCATTTTGTTGTGTGCATGCCTGAGAGCACTGCAAGGGACTCCAAAGCTCATTACGAGTGAGACTCAGGCCCCAGCAAAGGCAAGACAAGACTCCCGGTGTGTTTCATTTAGCTAGCACAGCGGCCCTACTTTTGCATAGAAGTCGAATCGCTAGAATTCTAACTCGAAGAAACAAGAGTGTACAGAAACACTGTTTTATCTTCCGACGACCTCTCTGTGGGAGGAAGCCGTTTAGGGTGTACTGTGGGTGAGAGCCTGGGGATGAGTTCCATTTCGTAAAATCGGGGTAGAGACAGGCCGGTACAGAAGGCAGCTCACAAATCACATCATGGTTATGGGGCTAGTAGCGTTGCCCCAGGGGAGCGTGCAGGCTGAAATTCAGCCACCTACCTCGAAGGAAAAACTCGCTAGGGAATCCGTGCTTCAGCAAAAAGAGCCGCTCCGGAGGGTGGAAGCATTTTGTTGTGTGCGTGCGTGAGAGCACTGCCAGGGAGTCTAAAGCTCTTACGAATGAGACTCAGGCCCCACCAAAAGGCAGGACAAGACTCCCGGTGTGTTTGACCTAGCATGCACTGCGGCCCTACTTTTGCATTGAAGTCTAATCGGTAGGGTTCTAACTCGAACAAACAACCGTGTACAGAAACAGGGTTTTAGCTTCCGACGACCTCTCTGTGGGAGGAAGCCGTTTAGGGTGTACTGTGTGTGAGAGCCTGGGGATGGGTTCCATTTCGTAAAATCGGGGTAGAGACAGGCCGGAACAGAAGGCAGCTCACAAATCACATCATGTTTATGGGGCTAGGAGCGTGGCCACGGGGGAGCGTGCAGGCTGAAAGTCAGCCACCTAACACGAAGGAAACCTCCATAGAGAATCCGTGCTTCAGCGACAACAGCCGCTACTGAGGGCGGAAGCATTTTGTTGTGTGCGTGCGTGAGAGCACTGAAAGGGATTCCAAACCTTTTCACGAGTGAAACTCAGGCCCCAGCAAAAGGCAGAACAACACTCCCCATGTGTTTGACTAAGCTAGCACAGCGGCCCTACTTTTGCATTGAAGTCTAATCAGTAGGGTTCTACTCGAACAAACAACAGTGTCCAGAAACAGGGTTTTAGCTTCCAATGACCTCTCTGTGGGAGGAAGAAGTTTCGGGTTTAGTTTGGGTGAGAGCCACAGGACTGGTTCCACTTCGGAAAATCGGGGTAGAGACAGGTCGGTACAGAAGGCAGCTCACAAATCACATCATGGTTATGGGGCTAGTAGCATTGCCCCGGGTTGTGCGTGGAGGCTGAAAGCCAGCCACCTAACTCGAAGGAAAAACTCGGTAGAGGATCTGTGCTTCATTGAAAACAGCCCCTCCTGAGGGTGGAAGCATTTTGTTGTGCGCATGCCTGAGAGCACTGCAAGGGAGTCCAAAGCTCTTTACGCGTGAGACTCAGGCCCCATCAAAGGCAAGACAAGACTCCCGGTGTGTTTCATTTAGCTAGCACAGTGGCCCTACTTTTGCATGGAAGTCTAATCGCTAGCATTCTAACTCGAAGAACCAACAGGGTACAGAAACAGTGTTTTAGCTTCCGACGACCTCTCTGTGGGAGGAAGCAGTTTAGGGTGTAGTGTGGGTGAGAGTCACGGGACTGGTGCCATTTCGTAAAATCGGGGTAGAGACAGGCCCGTACAAATGGCAGCTCACAAATCAAATCATGGTTATGGGGCTAGTAGCGTTGCCCCCGCGGAGTGCGCAGGCTGATATTCAGCCACCCATCT
Source organism: Halichoerus grypus (assembly GCF_964656455.1). NCBI lineage: Eukaryota > Metazoa > Chordata > Mammalia > Carnivora > Phocidae > Halichoerus > Halichoerus grypus. Next base: position 78,275,286 of record NC_135727.1, on the reverse strand, counting down.
CGAAGGAAAAACTCGGTAGAGAATCTGTGCTTCATTGAAAACAGCCGCTCCTGAGGGTGGAATCCTTTAGTTGTGTGCGTGGGTGCGAGCACTGCAAGGGAGTACGAAGCTTTTTATGAGCGCGACTCAGGCCCCAGCCAAAGGCAGGACAAGACTCCCCATGTGTTTGTTTTAGCTAGCACTGCGGCCCTACTTTTGCATGGAAATCTAATCGCAAGCGTTCCAACTGGAAGAAAGAACAGTGTACAGAAACAGTGTTTTAGCTTCCGAAGACCTCCCTGTGCGTGGAAGCCGTTTAGGGTGTAGTGTGGATGAGAGTCACGGGACTTGTTCCATTTTGTAAAATCGGGGTAGAGACAGGCCCGTACAAATGGCAGCTCACCAATCAAATCATGGTTATGGGGCTAGTAGCATTGCCCAGGGGGTGCGTGCAGCCTGAAAGCCAGCCACCTAACTCGAAGGAAAAACTCGGTACAGAATCCGTGCTTATTGAAAACAGCCGCTCCTGAGGGTGGAAGCATTTTGTTGTGTGCATGCCTGAGAGCACTGCAAGGGACTCCAAAGCTCATTACGAGTGAGACTCAGGCCCCAGCAAAGGCAAGACAAGACTCCCGGTGTGTTTCATTTAGCTAGCACAGCGGCCCTACTTTTGCATAGAAGTCGAATCGCTAGAATTCTAACTCGAAGAAACAAGAGTGTACAGAAACACTGTTTTATCTTCCGACGACCTCTCTGTGGGAGGAAGCCGTTTAGGGTGTACTGTGGGTGAGAGCCTGGGGATGAGTTCCATTTCGTAAAATCGGGGTAGAGACAGGCCGGTACAGAAGGCAGCTCACAAATCACATCATGGTTATGGGGCTAGTAGCGTTGCCCCAGGGGAGCGTGCAGGCTGAAATTCAGCCACCTACCTCGAAGGAAAAACTCGCTAGGGAATCCGTGCTTCAGCAAAAAGAGCCGCTCCGGAGGGTGGAAGCATTTTGTTGTGTGCGTGCGTGAGAGCACTGCCAGGGAGTCTAAAGCTCTTACGAATGAGACTCAGGCCCCACCAAAAGGCAGGACAAGACTCCCGGTGTGTTTGACCTAGCATGCACTGCGGCCCTACTTTTGCATTGAAGTCTAATCGGTAGGGTTCTAACTCGAAGAAACAACAGTGTACAGAAACAGGGTTTTAGCTTCCGACGACCTCTCTGTGGGAGGAAGCCGTTTAGGGTGTACTGTGTGTGAGAGCCTGGGGATGGGTTCCATTTCATAAAATCGGGGTAGAGACAGGCCGGAACAGAAGGCAGCTCACAAATCACATCATGTTTATGGGGCTAGGAGCGTGGCCACGGGGGAGCGTGCAGGCTGAAAGTCAGCCACCTAACACGAAGGAAACCTCGGTAGAGAATCCGTGCTTCAGCGACAACAGCCGCTACTGAGGGCGGAAGCATTTTGTTGTGTGCGTGCGTGAGAGCACTGAAAGGGATTCCAAACCTTTTCACGAGTGAAACTCAGGCCCCAGCAAAAGGCAGAACAACACTCCCCATGTGTTTGACTAAGCTAGCACAGCGGCCCTACTTTTGCACTGAAGTCTAATCAGTAGGGTTCTACTCGAACAAACAACAGTGTCCAGAAACAGGGTTTTAGCTTCCAATGACCTCTCTGTGGGAGGAAGAAGTTTCGGGTTTAGTTTGGGTGAGAGCCACAGGACTGGTTCCACTTCGGAAAATCGGGGTAGAGACAGGTCGGTACAGAAGGCAGCTCACAAATCACATCATGGTTATGGGGCTAGTAGCATTGCCCCGGGTTGTGCGTGGAGGCTGAAAGCCAGCCACCTAACTCGAAGGAAAAACTCGGTAGAGGATCTGTGCTTCATTGAAAACAGCCCCTCCTGAGGGTGGAAGCATTTTGTTGCGCGCATGCCTGAGAGCACTGCAAGGGAGTCCAAAGCTCTTTACGCGTGAGACTCAGGCCCCATCAAAGGCAAGACAAGACTCCCGGTGTGTTTCATTTAGCTAGCACAGTGGCCCTACTTTTGCATGGAAGTCTAATCGCTAGCATTCTAACTCGAAGACCCAACAGGGTACAGAAACAGTGTTTTAGCTTCCGACGACCTCTCTGTGGGAGGAAGCAGTTTAGGGTGTAGTGTGGGTGAGAGTCACGGGACTGGTGCCATTTCGTAAAATCGGGGTAGAGACAGGCCCGTACAAATGGCAGCTCACAAATCAAATCATGGTTATGGGGCTAGTAGCGTTGCCCCCGCGGAGTGCGCAGGCTGATATTCAGCCACCCATCTCGAAGGAAAAACTCGGTAGAGAATCTGTGCTTCATTGAAAACAGCCGCTCCTGAGGGTGGAATCCTTTAGTTGTGTGCGTGGGTGCGAGCACTGCAAGGGAGTACGAAGCTTTTTACGAGTGCGACTCAGGCCCCAGCCAAAGGCAGGACAAGACTCCCCATGTGTTTGTTTTAGCTAGCACTGCGGCCCTACTTTTGCATGGAAATCTAATCGCAAGCGTTCCAACTGGAAGAAAGAACAGTGTACAGAAACAGTGTTTTAGCTTCCGAAGACCTCCCTGTGCGTGGAAGCCGTTTAGGGTGTAGTGTGGATGAGAGTCACGGGACTTGTTCCATTTTGTAAAATCGGTGTAGAGACAGGCCCGTACAAATGGCAGCTCACCAATCAAATCATGGTTATGGGGCTAGTAGCATTGCCCAGGGGGTGCGTGCAGCCTGAAAGCCAGCCACCTAACTCGAAGGAAAAACTCGGTACAGAATCCGTGCTTATTGAAAACAGCCGCTCCTGAGGGTGGAAGCATTTTGTTGTGTGCATGCCTGAGAGCACTGCAAGGGACTCCAAAGCTCATTACGAGTGAGACTCAGGCCCCAGCAAAGGCAAGACAAGACTCCCGGTGTGTTTCATTTAGCTAGCACAGCGGCCCTACTTTTGCATAGAAGTCGAATCGCTAGAATTCTAACTCGAAGAAACAAGAGTGTACAGAAACACTGTTTTATCTTCCGACGACCTCTCTGTGGGAGGAAGCCGTTTAGGGTGTACTGTGGGTGAGAGCCTGGGGATGAGTTCCATTTCGTAAAATTGGGGTAGAGACAGGCCGGTACAGAAGGCAGCTCACAAATCACATCATGGTTATGGGGCTAGTAGCGTTGCCCCAGGGGAGCGTGCAGGCTGAAATTCAGCCACCTACCTCGAAGGAAAAACTCGCTAGAGAATCCGTGCTTCAGCAAAAAGAGCCGCTCCGGAGGGTGGAAGCATTTTGTTGTGTGCGTGCGTGAGAGCACTGCCAGGGAGTCTAAAGCTCTTACGAATGAGACTCAGGCCCCACCAAAAGGCAGGACAAGACTCCCGGTGTGTTTGACCTAGCATGCACTGCGGCCCTACTTTTGCATTGAAGTCTAATCAGTAGGGTTCTAACTCGAACAAACAACAGTGTACAGAAACAGGGTTTTAGCTTCCGACGACCTCTCTGTGGGAGGAAGCCGTTTAGGGTGTACTGTGTGTGAGAGCCTGGGGATGGGTTCCATTTCGTAAAATCGGGGTAGAGACAGGCCGGAACAGAAGGCAGCTCACAAATCACATCATGTTTATGGGGCTAGGAGCGTGGCCACGGGGGAGCGTGCAGGCTGAAAGTCAGCCACCTAACACGAAGGAAACCTCGGTAGAGAATCCGTGCTTCAGCGACAACAGCCGCTACTGAGGGCGGAAGCATTTTGTTGTGTGCGTGCGTGAGAGCACCGAAAGGGATTCCAAACCTTTTCACGAGTGAAACTCAGGCCCCAGCAAAAGGCAGAACAACACTCCCCATGTGTTTGACTAAGCTAGCACAGCGGCCCTACTTTTGCATTGAAGTCTAATCAGTAGGGTTCTACTCGAACAAACAACAGTGTCCAGAAACAGGGTTTTAGCTTCCAATGACCTCTCTGTGGGAGGAAGAAGTTTAGGGTTTAGTTTGGGTGAGAGCCACAGGACTGGTTCCACTTCGGAAAATCGGGGTAGAGACAGGTCGGTACAGAAGGCAGCTCACAAATCACATCATGGTTATGGGGCTAGTAGCATTGCCCCGGGTTGTGCGTGGAGGCTGAAAGCCAGCCACCTAACTCGAAGGAAAAACTCGGTAGAGGATCTGTGCTTCATTGAAAACAGCCCCTCCTGAGGGTGGAAGCATTTTGTTGTGCGCATGCCTGAGAGCACTGCAAGGGAGTCCAAAGCTCTTTACGCGTGAGACTCAGGCCCCATCAAAGGCAAGACAAGACTCCCGGTGTGTTTCATTTAGCTAGCACAGTGGCCCTACTTTTGCATGGAAGTCTAATCGCTAGCATTCTAACTCGAAGAACCAACAGGGTACAGAAACAGTGTTTTAGCTTCCGACGACCTCTCTGTGGGAGGAAGCAGTTTAGGGTGTAGTGTGGGTGAGAGTCACGGGACTGGTGCCATTTCGTAAAATCGGGGTAGAGACAGGCCCGTACAAATGGCAGCTCACAAATCAAATCATGGTTATGGGGCTAGTAGCGTTGCCCCCGCGGAGTGCGCAGGCTGATATTCAGCCACCCATCTCGAAGGAAAAACTCGGTAGAGAATCTGTGCTTCATTGAAAACAGCCGCTCCTGAGGGTGGAATCCTTTAGTTGTGTGCGTGGGTGCGAGCACTGCAAGGGAGTACGAAGCTTTTTACGAGCGTGACTCAGGCCCCAGCCAAAGGCAGGACAAGACTCCCCATGGGTTTGTTTTAGCTAGCACTGCGGCCCTACTTTTGCATGGAAATCTAATCGCAAGCGTTCCAACTTGAAGAAAGAACAGTGTACAGAAACAGTGTTTTAGCTTCCGAAGACCTCCCTGTGCGTGGAAGCCGTTTAGGGTGTAGTGTGGATGAGAGTCACGGGACTTGTTCCATTTTGTAAAATCGGGGTAGAGACAGGCCCGTACAAATGGCAGCTCACCAATCAAATCATGGTTATGGGGCTAGTAGCATTGCCCAGGGGGTGCGTGCAGCCTGAAAGCCAGCCACCTAACTCGAAGGAAAAACTCGGTACAGAATCCGTGCTTATTGAAAACAGCCGCTCCTGAGGGTGGAAGCATTTTGTTGTGTGCATGCCTGAGAGCACTGCAAGGGAGTCCAAAGCTCATTACGAGTGAGACTCAGGCCCCAGCAAAGGCAAGACAAGACTCCCGGTGTGTTTCATTTAGCTAGCACAGCGGCCCTACTTTTGCATAGAAGTCGAATCGCTAGAATTCTAACTCGAAGAAACAAGAGTGTACAGAAACACTGTTTTATCTTCCGACGACCTCTCTGTGGGAGGAAGCCGTTTAGGGTATACTGTGGGTGAGAGCCTGGGGATGAGTTCCATTTCGTAAAATCGGGGTAGAGACAGGCCGGTACAGAAGGCAGCTCACAAATCACATCATGGTTATGGGGCTAGTAGCGTTGCCCCAGGGGAGCGTGCAGGCTGAATTCAGCCACCTACCTCGAAGGAAAAACTCGCTAGGGAATCCGTGCTTCAGCAAAAAGAGCCGCTCCAGAGGGTGGAAGCATTTTGTTGTGTGCGTGCGTGAGAGCACTGCCAGGGAGTCTAAAGCTCTTACGAATGAGACTCAGGCCCCACCAAAAGGCAGGACAAGACTCCCGGTGTGTTTGACCTAGCATGCACTGCGGCCCTACTTTTGCATTGAAGTCTAATCGGTAGGGTTCTAACTCGAAGAAACAACAGTGTACAGAAACAGGGTTTTAGCTTCCGACGACCTCTCTGTGGGAGGAAGCCGTTTAGGGTGTACTGTGTGTGAGAGCCTGGGGATGGGTTCCATTTCGTAAAATCGGGGTAGAGACAGGCCGGAACAGAAGGCAGCTCACAAATCACATCATGTTTATGGGGCTAGGAGCGTGGCCACGGGGGAGCGTGCAGGCTGAAAGTCAGCCACCTAACACGAAGGAAACCTCGGTAGAGAATCCGTGCTTCAGCGACAACAGCCGCTACTGAGGGCGGAAGCATTTTGTTGTGTGCGTGCGTGAGAGCACTGAAAGGGATTCCAAACCTTTTCACGAGTGAAACTCAGGCCCCAGCAAAAGGCAGAACAACACTCCCCATGTGTTTGACTAAGCTAGCACAGCGGCCCTACTTTTGCATTGAAGTCTAATCAGTAGGGTTCTACTCGAACAAACAACAGTGTCCAGAAACAGGGTTTTAGCTTCCAATGACCTCTCTGTGGGAGGAAGAAGTTTCGGGTTTAGTTTGGGTGAGAGCCACAGGACTGGTTCCACTTCGGAAAATCGGGGTAGAGACAGGTCGGTACAGAAGGCAGCTCACAAATCACATCATGGTTATGGGGCTCGTAGCATTGCCCCGGGTTGTGCGTGGAGGCTGAAAGCCAGCCACCTAACTCGAAGGAAAAACTCGGTAGAGGATCTGTGCTTCATTGAAAACAGCCCCTCCTGAGGGTGGAAGCATTTTGTTGTGCGCATGCCTGAGAGCACTGCAAGGGAGTCCAAAGCTCTTTACGCGTGAGACTCAGGCCCCATCAAAGGCAAGACAAGACTCCCGGTGTGTTTCATTTAGCTAGCACAGTGGCCCTACTTTTGCATGGAAGTCTAATCGCTAGCTTTCTAACTCGAAGAACCAACAGGGTACAGAAACAGTGTGTTAGCTTCCGACGACCTCTCTGTGGGAGGAAGCAGTTTAGGGTGTAGTGTGGGTGAGAGTCACGGGACTGGTGCCATTTCGTAAAATCGGGGTAGAGACAGGCCCGTACAAATGGCAGCTCACAAATCAAATCATGGTTATGGGGCTAGTAGCGTTGCCCCCGCGGAGTGCGCAGGCTGATATTCAGCCACCCATCTCGAAGGAAAAACTCGGTAGAGAATCTGTGCTTCATTGAAAACAGCCGCTCCTGAGGGTGGAATCCTTTAGTTGTGTGCGTGGGTGCGAGCACTGCAAGGGAGTACGAAGCTTTTTACGAGCGCGACTCAGGCCCCAGCCAAAGGCAGGACAAGACTCCCCATGTGTTTGTTTTAGCTAGCACTGCGGCCCTACTTTTGCATGGAAATCTAATCGCAAGCGTTCCAACTGGAAGAAAGAACAGTGTACAGAAACAGTGTTTTAGCTTCCGAAGACCTCCCTGTGCGTGGAAGCCGTTTAGGGTGTAGTGTGGATGAGAGTCACGGGACTTGTTCCATTTTGTAAAATCGGGGTAGAGACAGGCCCGTACAAATGGCAGCTCACCAATCAAATCATGGTTATGGGGCTAGTAGCATTGCCCAGGGGGTGCGTGCAGCCTGAAAGCCAGCCACCTAACTCGAAGGAAAAACTCGGTACAGAATCCGTGCTTATTGAAAACAGCCGCTCCTGAGGGTGGAAGCATTTTGTTGTGTGCATGCCTGAGAGCACTGCAAGGGAGTCCAAAGCTCATTACGAGTGAGACTCAGGCCCCAGCAAAGGCAAGACAAGACTCCCGGTGTGTTTCATTTAGCTAGCACAGCGGCCCTACTTTTGCATAGAAGTCGAATCGCTAGAATTCTAACTCGAAGAAACAAGAGTGTACAGAAACACTGTTTTATCTTCCGACGACCTCTCTGTGGGAGGAAGCCGTTTAGGGTGTACTGTGGGTGAGAGCCTGGGGATGAGTTCCATTTCGTAAAATCGGGGTAGAGACAGGCCGGTACAGAAGGCAGCTCACAAATCACATCATGGTTATGGGGCTAGTAGCGTTGCCGCAGGGGAGCGTGCAGGCTGAAATTCAGCCACCTACCTCGAAGGAAAAACTCGCTAGAGAATCCGTGCTTCAGCAAAAACAGCCGCTCCGGAGGGTGGAAGCATTTTGTTGTGTGCGTGCGTGAGAGCACTGCCAGGGAGTCTAAAGCTCTTACGAATGAGACTCAGGCCCCACCAAAAGGCAGGACAAGACTCCCGGTGTGTTTGACCTAGCATGCACTGCGGCCCTACTTTTGCATTGAAGTCTAATCGGTAGGGTTCTAACTCGAACAAACAACAGTGTACAGAAACAGGGTTTTAGCTTCCGACGACCTCTCTGTGGGAGGAAGCCGTTTAGGGTGTACTGTGTGTGAGAGCCTGGGGATGGGTTCCATTTCGTAAAATCGGGGTAGAGACAGGCCGGAACAGAAGGCAGCTCACAAATCACATCATGTTTATGGGGCTAGGAGCGTGGCCACGGGGGAGCGTGCAGGCTGAAAGTCAGCCACCTAACACGAAGGAAACCTCGGTAGAGAATCCGTGCTTCAGCGACAACAGCCGCTACTGAGGGCGGAAGCATTTTGTTGTGTGCGTGCGTGAGAGCACTGAAAGGGATTCCAAACCTTTTCACGAGTGAAACTCAGGCCCCAGCAAAAGGCAGAACAACACTCCCCATGTGTTTGACTAAGCTAGCACAGCGGCCCTACTTTTGCATTGAAGTCTAATCAGTAGGGTTCTACTCGAACAAACAACAGTGTCCAGAAACAGGGTTTTAGCTTCCAATGACCTCTCTGTGGGAGGAAGAAGTTTCGGGTTTAGTTTGGGTGAGAGCCACAGGACTGGTTCCACTTCGGAAAATCGGGGTAGAGACAGGTCGGTACAGAAGGCAGCTCACAAATCACATCATGGTTATGGGGCTCGTAGCATTGCCCCGGGTTGTGCGTGGAGGCTGAAAGCCAGCCACCTAACTCGAAGGAAAAACTCGGTAGAGGATCTGTGCTTCATTGAAAACAGCCCCTCCTGAGGGTGGAAGCATTTTGTTGTGCGCATGCCTGAGAGCACTGCAAGGGAGTCCAAAGCTCTTTACGCGTGAGACTCAGGCCCCATCAAAGGCAAGACAAGACTCCCGGTGTGTTTCATTTAGCTAGCACAGTGGCCCTACTTTTGCATGGAAGTCTAATCGCTAGCTTTCTAACTCGAAGAACCAACAGGGTACAGAAACAGTGTGTTAGCTTCCGACGACCTCTCTGTGGGAGGAAGCAGTTTAGGGTGTAGTGTGGGTGAGAGTCACGGGACTGGTGCCATTTCGTAAAATCGGGGTAGAGACAGGCCCGTACAAATGGCAGCTCACAAATCAAATCATGGTTATGGGGCTAGTAGCGTTGCCCCCGCGGAGTGCGCAGGCTGATATTCAGCCACCCATCTCGAAGGAAAAACTCGGTAGAGAATCTGTGCTTCATTGAAAACAGCCGCTCCTGAGGGTGGAATCCTTTAGTTGTGTGCGTGGGTGCGAGCACTGCAAGGGAGTACGAAGCTTTTTACGAGCGCGACTCAGGCCCCAGCCAAAGGCAGGACAAGACTCCCCATGTGTTTGTTTTAGCTAGCACTGCGGCCCTACTTTTGCATGGAAATCTAATCGCAAGCGTTCCAACTGGAAGAAAGAACAGTGTACAGAAACAGTGTTTTAGCTTCCGAAGACCTCCCTGTGCGGGGAAGCCGTTTAGGGTGTAGTGTGGATGAGAGTCACGGGACTTGTTCCATTTTGTAAAATCGGGGTAGAGACAGGCCCGTACAAATGGCAGCTCACCAATCAAATCATGGTTATGGGGCTAGTAGCATTGCCCAGGGGGTGCGTGCAGCCTGAAAGCCAGCCACCTAACTCGAAGGAAAAACTCGGTACAGAATCCGTGCTTATTGAAAACAGCCGCTCCTGAGGGTGGAAGCATTTTGTTGTGTGCATGCCTGAGAGCACTGCAAGGGAGTCCAAAGCTCATTACGAGTGAGACTCAGGCCCCAGCAAAGGCAAGACAAGACTCCCGGTGTGTTTCATTTAGCTAGCACAGCGGCCCTACTTTTGCATAGAAGTCGAATCGCTAGAATTCTAACTCGAAGAAACAAGAGTGTACAGAAACACTGTTTTATCTTCCGACGACCTCTCTGTGGGAGGAAGCCGTTTAGGGTGTACTGTGGGTGAGAGCCTGGGGATGAGTTCCATTTCGTAAAATCGGGGTAGAGACAGGCCGGTACAGAAGGCAGCTCACAAATCACATCATGGTTATGGGGCTAGTAGCGTTGCCCCAGGGGAGCGTGCAGGCTGAAATTCAGCCACCTACCTCGAAGGAAAAACTCGCTAGAGAATCCGTGCTTCAGCAAAAACAGCCGCTCCGGAGGGTGGAAGCATTTTGTTGTGTGCGTGCGTGAGAGCACTGCCAGGGAGTCTAAAGCTCTTACGAATGAGACTCAGGCCCCACCAAAAGGCAGGACAAGACTCCCGGTGTGTTTGACCTAGCATGCACTGCGGCCCTACTTTTGCATTGAAGTCTAATCGGTAGGGTTCTAACTCGAACAAACAACAGTGTACAGAAACAGGGTTTTAGCTTCCGACGACCTCTCTGTGGGAGGAAGCCGTTTAGGGTGTACTGTGTGTGAGAGCCTGGGGATGGGTTCCATTTCGTAAAATCGGGGTAGAGACAGGCCGGAACAGAAGGCAGCTCACAAATCACATCATGTTTATGGGGCTAGGAGCGTGGCCACGGGGGAGCGTGCAGGCTGAAAGTCAGCCACCTAACACGAAGGAAACCTCGGTAGAGAATCCGTGCTTCAGCGACAACAGCCGCTACTGAGGGCGGAAGCATTTTGTTGTGTGAGTGCGTGAGAGCACTGAAAGGGATTCCAAACCTTTTCACGAGTGAAACTCAGGCCCCAGCAAAAGGCAGAACAACACTCCCCATGTGTTTGACTAAGCTAGCACAGCGGCCCTACTTTTGCATTGAAGTCTAATCAGTAGGGTTCTACTCGAACAAACAACAGTGTCCAGAAACAGGGTTTTAGCTTCCAATGACCTCTCTGTGGGAGGAAGAAGTTTCGGGTTTAGTTTGGGTGAGAGCCACAGGACTGGTTCCACTTCGGAAAATCGGGGTAGAGACAGGTCGGTACAGAAGGCAGCTCACAAATCACATCATGGTTATGGGGCTAGTAGCATTGCCCCGGGTTGTGCGTGGAGGCTGAAAGCCAGCCACCTAACTCGAAGGAAAAACTCGGTAGAGGATCTGTGCTTCATTGAAAACAGCCCCTCCTGAGGGTGGAAGCATTTTGTTGTGCGCATGCCTGAGAGCACTGCAAGGGAGTCCAAAGCTCTTTACGCGTGAGACTCAGGCCCCATCAAAGGCAAGACAAGACTCCCGGTGTGTTTCATTTAGCTAGCACAGTGGCCCTACTTTTGCATGGAAGTCTAATCGCTAGCATTCTAACTCGAAGAACCAACAGGGTACAGAAACAGTGTTTTAGCTTCCGACGACCTCTCTGTGGGAGGAAGCAGTTTAGGGTGTAGTGTGGGTGAGAGTCACGGGACTGGTGCCATTTCGTAAAATCGGGGTAGAGACAGGCCCGTACAAATGGCAGCTCACAAATCAAATCATGGTTATGGGGCTAGTAGCGTTGCCCCCGCGGAGTGCGCAGGCTGATATTCAGCCACCCATCTCGAAGGAAAAACTCGGTAGAGAATCTGTGCTTCATTGAAAACAGCCGCTCCTGAGGGTGGAATCCTTTAGTTGTGTGCGTGGGTGCGAGCACTGCAAGGGAGTATGAAGCTTTTTACGAGCGCGACTCAGGCCCCAGCCAAAGGCAGGACAAGACTCCCCATGTGTTTGTTTTAGCTAGCACTGCGGCCCTACTTTTGCATGGAAATCTAATCGCAAGCGTTCCAACTGGAAGAAAGAACAGTGTACAGAAACAGTGTTTTAGCTTCCGAAGACCTCCCTGTGCGTGGAAGCCGTTTAGGGTGTAGTGTGGATGAGAGTCACGGGACTTGTTCCATTTTGTAAAATCGGGGTAGAGACAGGCCCGTACAAATGGCAGCTCACCAATCAAATCATGGTTATGGGGCTAGTAGCATTGCCCAGGGGGTGCGTGCAGCCTGAAAGCCAGCCACCTAACTCGAAGGAAAAACTCGGTACAGAATCCGTGCTTATTGAAAACAGCCGCTCCTGAGGGTGGAAGCATTTTGTTGTGTGCATGCCTGAGAGCACTGCAAGGGAGTCCAAAGCTCATTACGAGTGAGACTCAGGCCCCAGCAAAGGCAAGACAAGACTCCCGGTGTGTTTCATTTAGCTAGCACAGCGGCCCTACTTTTGCATAGAAGTCGAATCGCTAGAATTCTAACTCGAAGAAACAAGAGTGTACAGAAACACTGTTTTATCTTCCGACGACCTCTCTGTGGGAGGAAGCCGTTTAGGGTGTACTGTGGGTGAGAGCCTGGGGATGAGTTCCATTTCGTAAAATCGGGGTAGAGACAGGCCGGTACAGAAGGCAGCTCACAAATCACATCATGGTTATGGGGCTAGTAGCGGTGCCCCAGGGGAGCGTGCAGGCTGAAATTCAGCCACCTACCTCGAAGGAAAAACTCGCTAGAGAATCCGTGCTTCCGCAAAAAGAGCCGCTCCGGAGGGTGGAAGCATTTTGTTGTGTGCGTGCGTGAGAGCACTGCCAGGGAGTCTAAAGCTCTTACGAATGAGACTCAGGCCCCACCAAAAGGCAGGACAAGACTCCCTGTGTGTTTGACCTAGCATGCACTGCGGCCCTACTTTTGCATTGAAGTCTAATCGGTAGGGTTCTAACTCGAACAAACAACAGTGTACAGAAACAGGGTTTTAGCTTCCGACGACCTCTCTGTGGGAGGAAGCCGTTTAGGGTGTACTGTGTGTGAGAGCCTGGGGATGGGTTCCATTTCGTAAAATCGGGGTAGAGACAGGCCGGAACAGAAGGCAGCTCACAAATCACATCATGTTTATGGGGCTAGGAGCGTGGCCACGGGGGAGCGTGCAGGCTGAAAGTCAGCCACCTAACACGAAGGAAACCTCGGTAGAGAATCCGTGCTTCAGCGACAACAGCCGCTACTGAGGGCGGAAGCATTTTGTTGTGTGCGTGCGTGAGAGCACTGAAAGGGATTCCAAACCTTTTCACGAGTGAAACTCAGGCCCCAGCAAAAGGCAGAACAACACTCCCCATGTGTTTGACTAAGCTAGCACAGCGGCCCTACTTTTGCATTGAAGTCTAATCAGTAGGGTTCTACTCGAACAAACAACAGTGTCCAGAAACAGGGTTTTAGCTTCCAATGACCTCTCTGTGGGAGGAAGAAGTTTCGGGTTTAGTTTGGGTGAGAGCCACAGGACTGGTTCCACTTCGGAAAATCGGGGTAGAGACAGGTCGGTACAGAAGGCAGCTCACAAATCACATCATGGTTATGGGGCTAGTAGCATTGCCCCGGGTTGTGCGTGGAGGCTGAAAGCCAGCCACCTAACTCGAAGGAAAAACTCGGTAGAGGATCTGTGCTTCATTGAAAACAGCCCCTCCTGAGGGTGGAAGCATTTTGTTGTGCGCATGCCTGAGAGCACTGCAAGGGAGTCCAAAGCTCTTTACGCGTGAGACGCAGGCCCCATCAAAGGCAAGACAAGACTCCCGGTGTGTTTCATTTAGCTAGCACAGTGGCCCTACTTTTGCATGGAAGTCTAATCGCTAGCATTCTAACTCGAAGAACCAACAGGGTACAGAAACAGTGTTTTAGCTTCCGACGACCTCTCTGTGGGAGGAAGCAGTTTAGGGTGTAGTGTGGGTGAGAGTCACGGGACTGGTGCCATTTCGTAAAATCGGGGTAGAGACAGGCCCGTACAAATGGCAGCTCACAAATCAAATCATGGTTATGGGGCTAGGAGCGTTGCCCCCGCGGAGTGCGCAGGCTGATATTCAGCCACCCATCTCGAAGGAAAAACTCGGTAGAGAATCTGTGCTTCATTGAAAACAGCCGCTCCTGAGGGTGGAATCCTTTAGTTGTGTGCGTGGGTGTGAGCACTGCAAGGGAGTACGAAGCTTTTTACGAGTGCGACTCAGGACCCAGCCAAAGGCAGGACAAGACTCCCCATGTGTTTGTTTTAGCTAGCACTGCGGCCCTACTTTTGCATGGAAATCTAATCGCAAGCGTTCCAACTGGAAGAAAGAACAGTGTACAGAAACAGTGTTTTAGCTTCCGAAGACCTCCCTGTGCGTGGAAGCCGTTTAGGGTGTAGTGTGGATGAGAGTCACGGGACTTGTTCCATTTTGTAAAATCGGGGTAGAGACAGGCCCGTACAAATGGCAGCTCACCAATCAAATCATGGTTATGGGGCTAGTAGCATTGCCCAGGGGGTGCGTGCAGCCTGAAAGCCAGCCACCTAACTCGAAGGAAAAACTCGGTACAGAATCCGTGCTTATTGAAAACAGCCGCTCCTGAGGGTGGAAGCATTTTGTTGTGTGGATGCCTGAGAGCACTGCAAGGGACTCCAAAGCTCATTACGAGTGAGACTCAGGCCCCAGCAAAGGCAAGACAAGACTCCCGGTGTGTTTCATTTAGCTAGCACAGCGGCCCTACTTTTGCATAGAAGTCGAATCGCTAGAATTCTAACTCGAAGAAACAAGAGTGTACAGAAACACTGTTTTATCTTCCGACGACCTCTCTGTGGGAGGAAGCCGTTTAGGGTGTACTGTGGGTGAGAGCCTGGGGATGAGTTCCATTTCGTAAAATCGGGGTAGAGACAGGCCGGTACAGAAGGCAGCTCACAAATCACATCATGGTTATGGGGCTAGTAGCGTTGCCCCAGGGGAGCGTGCAGGCTGAAATTCAGCCACCTACCTCGAAGGAAAAACTCGCTAGAGAATCCGTGCTTCAGCAAAAAGAGCCGCTCCGGAGGGTGGAAGTATTTTGTTGTGTGCGTGCGTGAGAGCACTGCCAGGGAGTCTAAAGCTCTTACGAATGAGACTCAGGCCCCACCAAAAGGCAGGATAAGACTCCCGGTGTGTTTGACCTAGCATGCACTGCGGCCCTACTTTTGCATTGAAGTCTAATCGGTAGGGTTCTAACTCGAACAAACAACAGTGTACAGAAACAGGGTTTTAGCTTCCGACGACCTCTCTGTGGGAGGAAGCCGTTTAGGGTGTACTGTGTGTGAGAGCCTGGGGATGGGTTCCATTTCGTAAAATCGGGGTAGAGACAGGCCGGAACAGAAGGCAGCTCACAAATCACATCATGTTTATGGGGCTAGGAGCGTGGCCACGGGGGAGCGTGCAGGCTGAAAGTCAGCCACCTAACACGAAGGAAACCTCGGTAGAGAATCCGTGCTTCAGCGACAACAGCCGCTACTGAGGGCGGAAGCATTTTGTTGTGTGCGTGCGTGAGAGCACCGAAAGGGATTCCAAACCTTTTCACGAGTGAAACTCAGGCCCCAGCAAAAGGCAGAACAACACTCCCCATGTGTTTGACTAAGCTAGCACAGCGGCCCTACTTTTGCATTGAAGTCTAATCAGTAGGGTTCTACTCGAACAAACAACAGTGTCCAGAAACAGGGTTTTAGCTTCCAATGACCTCTCTGTGGGAGGAAGAAGTTTAGGGTTTAGTTTGGGTGAGAGCCACAGGACTGGTTCCACTTCGGAAAATCGGGGTAGAGACAGGTCGGTACAGAAGGCAGCTCACAAATCACATCATGGTTATGGGGCTAGTAGCATTGCCCCGGGTTGTGCGTGGAGGCTGAAAGCCAGCCACCTAACTCGAAGGAAAAACTCGGTAGAGGATCTGTGCTTCATTGAAAACAGCCCCTCCTGAGGGTGGAAGCATTTTGTTGTGCGCATGCCTGAGAGCACTGCAAGGGAGTCCAAAGCTCTTTATGCGTGAGACTCAGGCCCCATCAAAGGCAAGACAAGACTCCCGGTGTGTTTCATTTAGCTAGCACAGTGGCCCTACTTTTGCATGGAAGTCTAATCGCTAGCATTCTAACTCGAAGAACCAACAGGGTACAGAAACAGTGTTTTAGCTTCCGACGACCTCTCTGTGGGAGGAAGCAGTTTAGGGTGTAGTGTGGGTGAGAGTCACGGGACTGGTGCCATTTCGTAAAATCGGGGTAGAGACAGGCCCGTACAAATGGCAGCTCACAAATCAAATCATGGTTATGGGGCTAGTAGCGTTGCCCCCGCGGAGTGCGCAGGCTGATATTCAGCCACCCATCTCGAAGGAAAAACTCGGTAGAGAATCTGTGCTTCATTGAAAACAGCCGCTCCTGAGGGTGGAATCCTTTAGTTGTGTGCGTGGGTGCGAGCACTGCAAGGGAGTACGAAGCTTTTTACGAGCGCGACTCAGGCCCCAGCCAAAGGCAGGACAAGACTCCCCATGTGTTTGTTTTAGCTAGCACTGCGGCCCTACTTTTGCATGGAAATCTAATCGCAAGCGTTCCAACTGGAAGAAAGAACAGTGTACAGAAACAGTGTTTTAGCTTCCGAAGACCTCCCTGTGCGTGGAAGCCGTTTAGGGTGTAGTGTGGATGAGAGTCACGGGACTTGTTCCATTTTGTAAAATCGGGGTAGAGACAGGCCCGTACAAATGGCAGCTCACCAATCAAATCATGGTTATGGGGCTAGTAGCATTGCCCAGGGGGTGCGTGCAGCCTGAAAGCCAGCCACCTAACTCGAAGGAAAAACTCGGTACAGAATCCGTGCTTATTGAAAACAGCCGCCCCTGAGGGTGGAAGCATTTTGTTGTGTGCATGCCTGAGAGCACTGCAAGGGAGTCCAAAGCTCATTACGAGTGAGACTCAGGCCCCAGCAAAGGCAAGACAAGACTCCCGGTGTGTTTCATTTAGCTAGCACAGCGGCCCTACTTTTGCATAGAAGTCGAATCGCTAGAATTCTAACTCGAAGAAACAAGAGTGTACAGAAACACTGTTTTATCTTCCGACGACCTCTCTGTGGGAGGAAGCCGTTTAGGGTGTACTGTGGGTGAGAGCCTGGGGATGAGTTCCATTTCGTAAAATCGGGGTAGAGACAGGCCGGTACAGAAGGCAGCTCACAAATCACATCATGGTTATGGGGCTAGTAGCGTTGCCCCAGGGGAGCGTGCAGGCTGAAATTCAGCCACCTACCTCGAAGGAAAAACTCGCTAGAGAATCCGTGCTTCAGCAAAAAGAGCCGCTCCGGAGGGTGGAAGCATTTTGTTGTGTGCGTGCGTGAGAGCACTGCCAGGGAGTCTAAAGCTCTTACGAATGAGACTCAGGCCCCACCAAAAGGCAGGACAAGACTCCCGGTGTGTTTGACCTAGCATGCACTGCGGCCCTACTTTTGCATTGAAGTCTAATCAGTAGGGTTCTAACTCGAACAAACAACAGTGTACAGAAACAGGGTTTTAGCTTCCGACGACCTCTCTGTGGGAGGAAGCCGTTTAGGGTGTACTGTGTGTGAGAGCCTGGGGATGGGTTCCATTTCGTAAAATCGGGGTAGAGACAGGCCGGAACAGAAGGCAGCTCACAAATCACATCATGTTTATGGGGCTAGGAGCGTGGCCACGGGGGAGCGTGCAGGCTGAAAGTCAGCCACCTAACACGAAGGAAACCTCGGTAGAGAATCCGTGCTTCAGCGACAACAGCCGCTACTGAGGGCGGAAGCATTTTGTTGTGTGCGTGCGTGAGAGCACCGAAAGGGATTCCAAACCTTTTCACGAGTGAAACTCAGGCCCCAGCAAAAGGCAGAACAACACTCCCCATGTGTTTGACTAAGCTAGCACAGCGGCCCTACTTTTGCATTGAAGTCTAATCAGTAGGGTTCTACTCGAACAAACAACAGTGTCCAGAAACAGGGTTTTAGCTTCCAATGACCTCTCTGTGGGAGGAAGAAGTTTAGGGTTTAGTTTGGGTGAGAGCCACAGGACTGGTTCCACTTCGGAAAATCGGGGTAGAGACAGGTCGGTACAGAAGGCAGCTCACAAATCACATCATGGTTATGGGGCTAGTAGCATTGCCCCGGGTTGTGCGTGGAGGCTGAAAGCCAGCCACCTAACTCGAAGGAAAAACTCGGTAGAGGATCTGTGCTTCATTGAAAACAGCCCCTCCTGAGGGTGGAAGCATTTTGTTGTGCGCATGCCTGAGAGCACTGCAAGGGAGTCCAAAGCTCTTTACGCGTGAGACTCAGGCCCCATCAAAGGCAAGACAAGACTCCCGGTGTGTTTCATTTAGCTAGCACAGTGGCCCTACTTTTGCATGGAAGTCTAATCGCTAGCATTCTAACTCGAAGAACCAACAGGGTACAGAAACAGTGTTTTAGCTTCCGACGACCTCTCTGTGGGAGGAAGCAGTTTAGGGTGTAGTGTGGGTGAGAGTCACGGGACTGGTGCCATTTCGTAAAATCGGGGTAGAGACAGGCCCGTACAAATGGCAGCTCACAAATCAAATCATGGTTATGGGGCTAGTAGCGTTGCCCCCGCGGAGTGCGCAGGCTGATATTCAGCCACCCATCTCAAAGGAAAAACTCGGTAGAGAATCTGTGCTTCATTGAAAACAGCCGCTCCTGAGGGTGGAATCCTTTAGTTGTGTGCGTGGGTGCGAGCACTGCAAGGGAGTACGAAGCTTTTTATGAGCGCGACTCAGGCCCCAGCCAAAGGCAGGACAAGACTCCCCATGGGTTTGTTTTAGCTAGCACTGCGGCCCTACTTTTGCATGGAAATCTAATCGCAAGCGTTCCAACTGGAAGAAAGAACAGTGTACAGAAACAGTGTTTTAGCTTCCGAAGACCTCCCTGTGCGTGGAAGCCGTTTAGGGTGTAGTGTGGATGAGAGTCACGGGACTTGTTCCATTTTGTAAAATCGGGGTAGAGACAGGCCCGTACAAATGGCAGCTCACCAATCAAATCATGGTTATGGGGCTAGTAGCATTGCCCAGGGGGTGCGTGCAGCCTGAAAGCCAGCCACCTAACTCGAAGGAAAAACTCGGTACAGAATCCGTGCTTATTGAAAACAGCCGCTCCTGAGGGTGGAAGCATTTTGTTGTGTGCATGCCTGAGAGCACTGCAAGGGAGTCCAAAGCTCATTACGAGTGAGACTCAGGCCCCAGCAAAGGCAAGACAAGACTCCCGGTGTGTTTCATTTAGCTAGCACAGCGGCCCTACTTTTGCATAGAAGTCGAATCGCTAGAATTCTAACTCGAAGAAACAAGAGTGTACAGAAACACTGTTTTATCTTCCGACGACCTCTCTGTGGGAGGAAGCCGTTTAGGGTGTACTGTGGGTGAGAGCCTGGGGATGAGTTCCATTTCGTAAAATCGGGGTAGAGACAGGCCGGTACAGATGGCAGCTCACAAATCACATCATGGTTATGGGGCTAGTAGCGGTGCCCCAGGGGAGCGTGCAGGCTGAAATTCAGCCACCTACCTCGAAGGAAAAACTCGCTAGAGAATCCGTGCTTCAGCAAAAAGAGCCGCTCCGGAGGGTGGAAGCATTTTGTTGTGTGCGTGCGTGAGAGCACTGCCAGGGAGTCTAAAGCTCTTACGAATGAGACTCAGGCCCCACCAAAAGGCAGGACAAGACTCCCGGTGTGTTTGACCTAGCATGCACTGCGGCCCTACTTTTGCATTGAAGTCTAATCGGTAGGGTTCTAACTCGAACAAACAACAGTGTACAGAAACAGGGTTTTAGCTTCCGACGACCTCTCTGTGGGAGGAAGCCGTTTAGGGTGTACTGTGTGTGAGAGCCTGGGGATGGGTTCCATTTCGTAAAATCGGGGTAGAGACAGGCCGGAACAGAAGGCAGCTCACAAATCACATCATGTTTATGGGGCTAGGAGCGTGGCCACGGGGGAGCGTGCAGGCTGAAAGTCAGCCACCTAACACGAAGGAAACCTCGGTAGAGAATCCGTGCTTCAGCGACAACAGCCGCTACTGAGGGCGGAAGCATTTTGTTGTGTGCGTGCGTGAGAGCACTGAAAGGGATTCCAAACCTTTTCACGAGTGAAACTCAGGCCCCAGCAAAAGGCAGAACAACACTCCCCATGTGTTTGACTAAGCTAGCACAGCGGCCCTACTTTTGCATTGAAGTCTAATCAGTAGGGTTCTACTCGAACAAACAACAGTGTCCAGAAACAGGGTTTTAGCTTCCAATGACCTCTCTGTGGGAGGAAGAAGTTTCGGGTTTAGTTTGGGTGAGAGCCACAGGACTGGTTCCACTTCGGAAAATCGGGGTAGAGACAGGTCGGTACAGAAGGCAGCTCACAAATCACATCATGGTTATGGGGCTCGTAGCATTGCCCCGGGTTGTGCGTGGAGGCTGAAAGCCAGCCACCTAACTCGAAGGAAAAACTCGGTAGAGGATCTGTGCTTCATTGAAAACAGCCCCTCCTGAGGGTGGAAGCATTTTGTTGTGCGCATGCCTGAGAGCACTGCAAGGGAGTCCAAAGCTCTTTACGCGTGAGACTCAGGCCCCATCAAAGGCAAGACAAGACTCCCGGTGTGTTTCATTTAGCTAGCACAGTGGCCCTACTTTTGCATGGAAGTCTAATCGCTAGCTTTCTAACTCGAAGAACCAACAGGGTACAGAAACAGTGTGTTAGCTTCCGACGACCTCTCTGTGGGAGGAAGCAGTTTAGGGTGTAGTGTGGGTGAGAGTCACGGGACTGGTGCCATTTCGTAAAATCGGGGTAGAGACAGGCCCGTACAAATGGCAGCTCACAAATCAAATCATGGTTATGGGGCTAGTAGCGTTGCCCCCGCGGAGTGCGCAGGCTGATATTCAGCCACCCATCTCAAAGGAAAAACTCGGTAGAGAATCTGTGCTTCATTGAAAACAGCCGCTCCTGAGGGTGGAATCCTTTAGTTGTGTGCGTGGGTGCGAGCACTGCAAGGGAGTACGAAGCTTTTTACGAGCGCGACTCAGGACCCAGCCAAAGGCAAGACAAGACTCCCCATGTGTTTGTTTTAGCTAGCACTGCGGCCCTACTTTTGCATGGAAATCTAATCGCAAGCGTTCCAACTGGAAGAAAGAACAGTGTACAGAAACAGTGTTTTAGCTTCCGAAGACCTCCCTGTGCGTGGAAGCCGTTTAGGGTGTAGTGTGGATGAGAGTCACGGGACTTGTTCCATTTTGTAAAATCGGGGTAGAGACAGGCCCGTACAAATGGCAGCTCACCAATCAAATCATGGTTATGGGGCTAGTAGCATTGCCCAGGGGGTGCGTGCAGCCTGAAAGCCAGCCACCTAACTCGAAGGAAAAACTCGGTACAGAATCCGTGCTTATTGAAAACAGCCGCTCCTGAGGGTGGAAGCATTTTGTTGTGTGCATGCCTGAGAGCACTGCAAGGGAGTCCAAAGCTCATTACGAGTGAGACTCAGGCCCCAGCAAAGGCAAGACAAGACTCCCGGTGTGTTTCATTTAGCTAGCACAGCGGCCCTACTTTTGCATAGAAGTCGAATCGCTAGAATTCTAACTCGAAGAAACAAGAGTGTACAGAAACACTGTTTTATCTTCCGACGACCTCTCTGTGGGAGGAAGCCGTTTAGGGTGTACTGTGGGTGAGAGCCTGGGGATGGGTTCCATTTCGTAAAATCGGGGTAGAGACAGGCCGGTACAGAAGGCAGCTCACAAATCACATCATGGTTATGGGGCTAGTAGCGTTGCCCCAGGGGAGCGTGCAGGCTGAAATTCAGCCACCTACCTCGAAGGAAAAACTCGCTAGAGAATCCGTGCTTCAGCAAAAAGAGCCGCTCCGGAGGGTGGAAGTATTTTGTTGTGTGCGTGCGTGAGAGCACTGCCAGGGAGTCTAAAGCTCTTACGAATGAGACTCAGGCCCCACCAAAAGGCAGGACAAGACTCCCGGTGTGTTTGACCTAGCATGCACTGCGGCCCTACTTTTGCATTGAAGTCTAATCGGTAGGGTTCTAACTCGAACAAACAACAGTGTACAGAAACAGGGTTTTAGCTTCCGACGACCTCTCTGTGGGAGGAAGCCGTTTAGGGTGTACTGTGTGTGAGAGCCTGGGGATGGGTTCCATTTCGTAAAATCGGGGTAGAGACAGGCCGGAACAGAAGGCAGCTCACAAATCACATCATGTTTATGGGGCTAGGAGCGTGGCCACGGGGGAGCGTGCAGGCTGAAAGTCAGCCACCTAACACGAAGGAAACCTCGGTAGAGAATCCGTGCCTCAGCGACAACAGCCGCTACTGAGGGCGGAAGCATTTTGTTGTGTGCGTGCGTGAGAGCACTGAAAGGGATTCCAAACCTTTTCACGAGTGAAACTCAGGCCCCAGCAAAAGGCAGAACAACACTCCCCATGTGTTTGACTAAGCTAGCACAGCGGCCCTACTTTTGCATTGAAGTCTAATCAGTAGGGTTCTACTCGAACAAACAACAGTGTCCAGAAACAGGGTTTTAGCTTCCAATGACCTCTCTGTGGGAGGAAGAAGTTTCGGGTTTAGTTTGGGTGAGAGCCACAGGACTGGTTCCACTTCGGAAAATCGGGGTAGAGACAGGTCGGTACAGAAGGCAGCTCACAAATCACATCATGGTTATGGGGCTAGTAGCATTGCCCCGGGTTGTGCGTGGAGGCTGAAAGCCAGCCACCTAACTCGAAGGAAAAACTCGGTAGAGGATCTGTGCTTCATTGAAAACAGCCCCTCCTGAGGGTGGAAGCATTTTGTTGTGCGCATGCCTGAGAGCACTGCAAGGGAGTCCAAAGCTCTTTACGCGTGAGACTCAGGCCCCATCAAAGGCAAGACAAGACTCCCGGTGTGTTTCATTTAGCTAGCACAGTGGCCCTACTTTTGCATGGAAGTCTAATCGCTAGCATTCTAACTCGAAGAACCAACAGGGTACAGAAACAGTGTTTTAGCTTCCGACGACCTCTCTGTGGGAGGAAGCAGTTTAGGGTGTAGTGTGGGTGAGAGTCACGGGACTGGTGCCATTTCGTAAAATCGGGGTAGAGACAGGCCCGTACAAATGGCAGCTCACAAATCAAATCATGGTTATGGGGCTAGTAGCGTTGCCCCCGCGGAGTGCGCAGGCTGATATTCAGCCACCCATCTCGAAGGAAAAACTCGGTAGAGAATCTGTGCTTCATTGAAAACAGCCGCTCCTGAGGGTGGAATCCTTTAGTTGTGTGCGTGGGTGCGAGCACTGCAAGGGAGTACGAAGCTTTTTACGAGCGCGACTCAGGCCCCAGCCAAAGGCAGGACAAGACTCCCCATGGGTTTGTTTTAGCTAGCACTGCA
The DNA here is from genome assembly GCF_964656455.1 of Halichoerus grypus. Classification (NCBI taxonomy): domain Eukaryota; kingdom Metazoa; phylum Chordata; class Mammalia; order Carnivora; family Phocidae; genus Halichoerus; species Halichoerus grypus. The sequence continues at coordinate 78,252,351 of NC_135727.1, read as the reverse complement.
GCCCTACTTTTGCATGGAAATCTAATCGCAAGCGTTCCAACTGGAAGAAAGAACAGTGTACAGAAACAGTGTTTTAGCTTCCGAAGACCTCCCTGTGCGTGGAAGCCGTTTAGGGTGTAGTGTGGATGAGAGTCACGGGACTTGTTCCATTTTGTAAAATCGGGGTAGAGACAGGCCCGTACAAATGGCAGCTCACCAATCAAATCATGGTTATGGGGCTAGTAGCATTGCCCAGGGGGTGCGTGCAGCCTGAAAGCCAGCCACCTAACTCGAAGGAAAAACTCGGTACAGAATCCGTGCTTATTGAAAACAGCCGCTCCTGAGGGTGGAAGCATTTTGTTGTGTGCATGCCTGAGAGCACTGCAAGGGAGTCCAAAGCTCATTACGAGTGAGACTCAGGCCCCAGCAAAGGCAAGACAAGACTCCCGGTGTGTTTCATTTAGCTAGCACAGCGGCCCTACTTTTGCATAGAAGTCGAATCGCTAGAATTCTAACTCGAAGAAACAAGAGTGTACAGAAACACTGTTTTATCTTCCGACGACCTCTCTGTGGGAGGAAGCCGTTTAGGGTGTACTGTGGGTGAGAGCCTGGGGATGAGTTCCATTTCGTAAAATCGGGGTAGAGACAGGCCGGTACAGAAGGCAGCTCACAAATCACATCATGGTTATGGGGCTAGTAGCGTTGCCCCAGGGGAGCGTGCAGGCTGAAATTCAGCCACCTAACTCGAAGGAAAAACTCGCTAGAGAATCCGTGCCTCAGCAAAAAGAGCCGCTCCGGAGGGTGGAAGCATTTTGTTGTGTGCGTGCGTGAGAGCACTGCCAGGGAGTCTAAAGCTCTTACGAATGAGACTCAGGCCCCACCAAAAGGCAGGACAAGACTCCCGGTGTGTTTGACCTAGCATGCACTGCGGCCCTACTTTTGCATTGAAGTCTAATCAGTAGGGTTCTAACTCGAACAAACAACAGTGTACAGAAACAGGGTTTTAGCTTCCGACGACCTCTCTGTGGGAGGAAGCCGTTTAGGGTGTACTGTGTGTGAGAGCCTGGGGATGGGTTCCATTTCGTAAAATCGGGGTAGAGACAGGCCGGAACAGAAGGCAGCTCACAAATCACATCATGTTTATGGGGCTAGGAGCGTGGCCACAGGGGAGCGTGCAGGCTGAAAGTCAGCCACCTAACACGAAGGAAACCTCGGTAGAGAATCCGTGCTTCAGCGACAACAGCCGCTACTGAGGGCGGAAGCATTTTGTTGTGTGCGTGCGTGAGAGCACCGAAAGGGATTCCAAACCTTTTCACGAGTGAAACTCAGGCCCCAGCAAAAGGCAGAACAACACTCCCCATGTGTTTGACTAAGCTAGCACAGCGGCCCTACTTTTGCATTGAAGTCTAATCAGTAGGGTTCTACTCGAACAAACAACAGTGTCCAGAAACAGGGTTTTAGCTTCCAATGACCTCTCTGTGGGAGGAAGAAGTTTAGGGTTTAGTTTGGGTGAGAGCCACAGGACTGGTTCCACTTCGGAAAATCGGGGTAGAGACAGGTCGGTACAGAAGGCAGCTCACAAATCACATCATGGTTATGGGGCTAGTAGCATTGCCCCGGGTTGTGCGTGGAGGCTGAAAGCCAGCCACCTAACTCGAAGGAAAAACTCGGTAGAGGATCTGTGCTTCATTGAAAACAGCCCCTCCTGAGGGTGGAAGCATTTTGTTGTGCGCATGCCTGAGAGCACTGCAAGGGAGTCCAAAGCTCTTTACGCGTGAGACTCAGGCCCCATCAAAGGCAAGACAAGACTCCCGGTGTGTTTCATTTAGCTAGCACAGTGGCCCTACTTTTGCATGGAAGTCTAATCGCTAGCATTCTAACTCGAAGAACCAACAGGGTACAGAAACAGTGTTTTAGCTTCCGACGACCTCTCTGTGGGAGGAAGCAGTTTAGGGTGTAGTGTGGGTGAGAGTCACGGGACTGGTGCCATTTCGTAAAATCGGGGTAGAGACAGGCCCGTACAAATGGCAGCTCACAAATCAAATCATGGTTATGGGGCTAGTAGCGTTGCCCCCGCGGAGTGCGCAGGCTGATATTCAGCCACCCATCTCGAAGGAAAAACTCGGTAGAGAATCTGTGCTTCATTGAAAACAGCCGCTCCTGAGGGTGGAATCCTTTAGTTGTGTGCGTGGGTGCGAGCACTGCAAGGGAGTACGAAGCTTTTTACGAGCGCGACTCAGGCCCCAGCCAAAGGCAGGACAAGACTCCCCATGGGTTTGTTTTAGCTAGCACTGCGGCCCTACTTTTGCATGGAAATCTAATCGCAAGCGTTCCAACTGGAAGAAAGAACAGTGTACAGAAACAGTGTTTTAGCTTCCGAAGACCTCCCTGTGCGTGGAAGCCGTTTAGGGTGTAGTGTGGATGAGAGTCACGGGACTTGTTCCATTTTGTAAAATCGGGGTAGAGACAGGCCCGTACAAATGGCAGCTCACCAATCAAATCATGGTTATGGGGCTAGTAGCATTGCCCAGGGGGTGCGTGCAGCCTGAAAGCCAGCCACCTAACTCGAAGGAAAAACTCGGTACAGAATCCATGCTTATTGAAAACAGCCGCTCCTGAGGGTGGAAGCATTTTGTTGTGTGCATGCCTGAGAGCACTGCAAGGGAGTCCAAAGCTCATTACGAGTGAGACTCAGGCCCCAGCAAAGGCAAGACAAGACTCCCGGTGTGTTTCATTTAGCTAGCACAGCGGCCCTACTTTTGCATAGAAGTCGAATCGCTAGAATTCTAACTCGAAGAAACAAGAGTGTACAGAAACACTGTTTTATCTTCCGACGACCTCTCTGTGGGAGGAAGCCGTTTAGGGTATACTGTGGGTGAGAGCCTGGGGATGAGTTCCATTTCGTAAAATCGGGGTAGAGACAGGCCGGTACAGAAGGCAGCTCACAAATCACATCATGGTTATGGGGCTAGTAGCGTTGCCCCAGGGGAGCGTGCAGGCTGAATTCAGCCACCTACCTCGAAGGAAAAACTCGCTAGGGAATCCGTGCTTCAGCAAAAAGAGCCGCTCCAGAGGGTGGAAGCATTTTGTTGTGTGTGTGCGTGAGAGCACTGCCAGGGAGTCTAAAGCTCTTACGAATGAGACTCAGGCCCCACCAAAAGGCAGGACAAGACTCCCGGTGTGTTTGACCTAGCATGCACTGCGGCCCTACTTTTGCATTGAAGTCTAATCGGTAGGGTTCTAACTCGAACAAACAACAGTGTACAGAAACAGGGTTTTAGCTTCCGACGACCTCTCTGTGGGAGGAAGCCGTTTAGGGTGTACTGTGTGTGAGAGCCTGGGGATGGGTTCCATTTCGTAAAATCGGGGTAGAGACAGGCCGGAACAGAAGGCAGCTCACAAATCACATCATGTTTATGGGGCTAGGAGCGTGGCCACGGGGGAGCGTGCAGGCTGAAAGTCAGCCACCTAACACGAAGGAAACCTCGGTAGAGAATCCGTGCTTCAGCGACAACAGCCGCTACTGAGGGCGGAAGCATTTTGTTGTGTGCGTGCGTGAGAGCACTGAAAGGGATTCCAAACCTTTTCACGAGTGAAACTCAGGCCCCAGCAAAAGGCAGAACAACACTCCCCATGTGTTTGACTAAGCTAGCACAGCGGCCCTACTTTTGCATTGAAGTCTAATCAGTAGGGTTCTACTCGAACAAACAACAGTGTCCAGAAACAGGGTTTTAGCTTCCAATGACCTCTCTGTGGGAGGAAGAAGTTTCGGGTTTAGTTTGGGTGAGAGCCACAGGACTGGTTCCACTTCGGAAAATCGGGGTAGAGACAGGTCGGTACAGAAGGCAGCTCACAAATCACATCATGGTTATGGGGCTCGTAGCATTGCCCCGGGTTGTGCGTGGAGGCTGAAAGCCAGCCACCTAACTCGAAGGAAAAACTCGGTAGAGGATCTGTGCTTCATTGAAAACAGCCCCTCCTGAGGGTGGAAGCATTTTGTTGTGCGCATGCCTGAGAGCACTGCAAGGGAGTCCAAAGCTCTTTACGCGTGAGACTCAGGCCCCATCAAAGGCAAGACAAGACTCCCGGTGTGTTTCATTTAGCTAGCACAGTGGCCCTACTTTTGCATGGAAGTCTAATCGCTAGCATTCTAACTCGAAGAACCAACAGGGTACAGAAACAGTGTTTTAGCTTCCGACGACCTCTCTGTGGGAGGAAGCAGTTTAGGGTGTAGTGTGGGTGAGAGTCACGGGACTGGTGCCATTTCGTAAAATCGGGGTAGAGACAGGCCCGTACAAATGGCAGCTCACAAATCAAATCATGGTTATGGGGCTAGTAGCGTTGCCCCCGCGGAGTGCGCAGGCTGATATTCAGCCACCCATCTCGAAGGAAAAACTCGGTAGAGAATCTGTGCTTCATTGAAAACAGCCGCTCCTGAGGGTGGAATCCTTTAGTTGTGTGCGTGGGTGCGAGCACTGCAAGGGAGTACGAAGCTTTTTACGAGCGCGACTCAGGCCCCAGCCAAAGGCAGGACAAGACTCCCCATGGGTTTGTTTTAGCTAGCACTGCGGCCCTACTTTTGCATGGAAATCTAATCGCAAGCATTCCAACTGGAAGAAAGAACAGTGTACAGAAACAGTGTTTTAGCTTCCGAAGACCTCCCTGTGCGTGGAAGCCGTTTAGGGTGTAGTGTGGATGAGAGTCACGGGACTTGTTCCATTTTGTAAAATCGGGGTAGAGACAGGCCCGTACAAATGGCAGCTCACCAATCAAATCATGGTTATGGGGCTAGTAGCATTGCCCAGGGGGTGCGTGCAGCCTGAAAGCCAGCCACCTAACTCGAAGGAAAAACTCGGTACAGAATCCGTGCTTATTGAAAACAGCCGCTCCTGAGGGTGGAAGCATTTTGTTGTGTGCATGCCTGAGAGCACTGCAAGGGAGTCCAAAGCTCATTACGAGTGAGACTCAGGCCCCAGCAAAGGCAAGACAAGACTCCCGGTGTGTTTCATTTAGCTAGCACAGCGGCCCTACTTTTGCATAGAAGTCGAATCGCTAGAATTCTAACTCGAAGAAACAAGAGTGTACAGAAACACTGTTTTATCTTCCGACGACCTCTCTGTGGGAGGAAGCCGTTTAGGGTGTACTGTGGGTGAGAGCCTGGGGATGAGTTCCATTTCGTAAAATCGGGGTAGAGACAGGCCGGTACAGAAGGCAGCTCACAAATCACATCATGGTTATGGGGCTAGTAGCGGTGCCCCAGGGGAGCGTGCAGGCTGAAATTCAGCCACCTACCTCGAAGGAAAAACTCGCTAGAGAATCCGTGCTTCCGCAAAAACAGCCGCTCCGGAGGGTGGAAGCATTTTGTTGTGTGCATGCGTGAGAGCACTGCCAGGGAGTCTAAAGCTCTTACGAATGAGACTCAGGCCCCACCAAAAGGCAGGACAAGACTCCCGGTGTGTTTGACCTAGCATGCACTGCGGCCCTACTTTTGCATTGAAGTCTAATCGGTAGGGTTCTAACTCGAACAAACAACAGTGTACAGAAACAGGGTTTTAGCTTCCGACGACCTCTCTGTGGGAGGAAGCCGTTTAGGGTGTACTGTGTGTGAGAGCCTGGGGATGGGTTCCATTTCGTAAAATCGGGGTAGAGACAGGCCGGAACAGAAGGCAGCTCACAAATCACATCATGTTTATGGGGCTAGGAGCGTGGCCACGGGGGAGCGTGCAGGCTGAAAGTCAGCCACCTAACACGAAGGAAACCTCGGTAGAGAATCCGTGCTTCAGCGACAACAGCCGCTACTGAGGGCGGAAGCATTTTGTTGTGTGCGTGCGTGAGAGCACTGAAAGGGATTCCAAACCTTTTCACGAGTGAAACTCAGGCCCCAGCAAAAGGCAGAACAACACTCCCCATGTGTTTGACTAAGCTAGCACAGCGGCCCTACTTTTGCATTGAAGTCTAATCAGTAGGGTTCTACTCGAACAAACAACAGTGTCCAGAAACAGGGTTTTAGCTTCCAATGACCTCTCTGTGGGAGGAAGAAGTTTCGGGTTTAGTTTGGGTGAGAGCCACAGGACTGGTTCCACTTCGGAAAATCGGGGTAGAGACAGGTCGGTACAGAAGGCAGCTCACAAATCACATCATGGTTATGGGGCTCGTAGCATTGCCCCGGGTTGTGCGTGGAGGCTGAAAGCCAGCCACCTAACTCGAAGGAAAAACTCGGTAGAGGATCTGTGCTTCATTGAAAACAGCCCCTCCTGAGGGTGGAAGCATTTTGTTGTGCGCATGCCTGAGAGCACTGCAAGGGAGTCCAAAGCTCTTTACGCGTGAGACTCAGGCCCCATCAAAGGCAAGACAAGACTCCCGGTGTGTTTCATTTAGCTAGCACAGTGGCCCTACTTTTGCATGGAAGTCTAATCGCTAGCATTCTAACTCGAAGAACCAACAGGGTACAGAAACAGTGTTTTAGCTTCCGACGACCTCTCTGTGGGAGGAAGCAGTTTAGGGTGTAGTGTGGGTGAGAGTCACGGGACTGGTGCCATTTCGTAAAATCGGGGTAGAGACAGGCCCGTACAAATGGCAGCTCACAAATCAAATCATGGTTATGGGGCTAGTAGCGTTGCCCCCGCGGAGTGCGCAGGCTGATATTCAGCCACCCATCTCGAAGGAAAAACTCGGTAGAGAATCTGTGCTTCATTGAAAACAGCCGCTCCTGAGGGTGGAATCCTTTAGTTGTGTGCGTGGGTGCGAGCACTGCAAGGGAGTACGAAGCTTTTTACGAGCGCGACTCAGGCCCCAGCCAAAGGCAGGACAAGACTCCCCATGGGTTTGTTTTAGCTAGCACTGCGGCCCTACTTTTGCATGGAAATCTAATCGCAAGCATTCCAACTGGAAGAAAGAACAGTGTACAGAAACAGTGTTTTAGCTTCCGAAGACCTCCCTGTGCGTGGAAGCCGTTTAGGGTGTAGTGTGGATGAGAGTCACGGGACTTGTTCCATTTTGTAAAATCGGGGTAGAGACAGGCCCGTACAAATGGCAGCTCACCAATCAAATCATGGTTATGGGGCTAGTAGCATTGCCCAGGGGGTGCGTGCAGCCTGAAAGCCAGCCACCTAACTCGAAGGAAAAACTCGGTACAGAATCCGTGCTTATTGAAAACAGCCGCTCCTGAGGGTGGAAGCATTTTGTTGTGTGCATGCCTGAGAGCACTGCAAGGGAGTCCAAAGCTCATTACGAGTGAGACTCAGGCCCCAGCAAAGGCAAGACAAGACTCCCGGTGTGTTTCATTTAGCTAGCACAGCGGCCCTACTTTTGCATAGAAGTCGAATCGCTAGAATTCTAACTCGAAGAAACAAGAGTGTACAGAAACACTGTTTTATCTTCCGACGACCTCTCTGTGGGAGGAAGCCGTTTAGGGTGTACTGTGGGTGAGAGCCTGGGGATGAGTTCCATTTCGTAAAATCGGGGTAGAGACAGGCCGGTACAGAAGGCAGCTCACAAATCACATCATGGTTATGGGGCTAGTAGCGGTGCCCCAGGGGAGCGTGCAGGCTGAAATTCAGCCACCTACCTCGAAGGAAAAACTCGCTAGAGAATCCGTGCTTCCGCAAAAACAGCCGCTCCGGAGGGTGGAAGCATTTTGTTGTGTGCATGCGTGAGAGCACTGCCAGGGAGTCTAAAGCTCTTACGAATGAGACTCAGGCCCCACCAAAAGGCAGGACAAGACTCCCGGTGTGTTTGACCTAGCATGCACTGCGGCCCTACTTTTGCATTGAAGTCTAATCGGTAGGGTTCTAACTCGAACAAACAACAGTGTACAGAAACAGGGTTTTAGCTTCCGACGACCTCTCTGTGGGAGGAAGCCGTTTAGGGTGTACTGTGTGTGAGAGCCTGGGGATGGGTTCCATTTCGTAAAATCGGGGTAGAGACAGGCCGGAACAGAAGGCAGCTCACAAATCACATCATGTTTATGGGGCTAGGAGCGTGGCCACGGGGGAGCGTGCAGGCTGAAAGTCAGCCACCTAACACGAAGGAAACCTCGGTAGAGAATCCGTGCTTCAGCGACAACAGCCGCTACTGAGGGCGGAAGCATTTTGTTGTGTGCGTGCGTGAGAGCACTGAAAGGGATTCCAAACCTTTTCACGAGTGAAACTCAGGCCCCAGCAAAAGGCAGAACAACACTCCCCATGTGTTTGACTAAGCTAGCACAGCGGCCCTACTTTTGCATTGAAGTCTAATCAGTAGGGTTCTACTCGAACAAACAACAGTGTCCAGAAACAGGGTTTTAGCTTCCAATGACCTCTCTGTGGGAGGAAGAAGTTTCGGGTTTAGTTTGGGTGAGAGCCACAGGACTGGTTCCACTTCGGAAAATCGGGGTAGAGACAGGTCGGTACAGAAGGCAGCTCACAAATCACATCATGGTTATGGGGCTAGTAGCATTGCCCCGGGTTGTGCGTGGAGGCTGAAAGCCAGCCACCTAACTCGAAGGAAAAACTCGGTAGAGGATCTGTGCTTCATTGAAAACAGCCCCTCCTGAGGGTGGAAGCATTTTGTTGTGCGCATGCCTGAGAGCACTGCAAGGGAGTCCAAAGCTCTTTACGCGTGAGACTCAGGCCCCATCAAAGGCAAGACAAGACTCCCGGTGTGTTTCATTTAGCTAGCACAGTGGCCCTACTTTTGCATGGAAGTCTAATCGCTAGCATTCTAACTCGAAGAACCAACAGGGTACAGAAACAGTGTTTTAGCTTCCGACGACCTCTCTGTGGGAGGAAGCAGTTTAGGGTGTAGTGTGGGTGAGAGTCACGGGACTGGTGCCATTTCGTAAAATCGGGGTAGAGACAGGCCCGTACAAATGGCAGCTCACAAATCAAATCATGGTTATGGGGCTAGGAGCGTTGCCCCCGCGGAGTGCGCAGGCTGATATTCAGCCACCCATCTCGAAGGAAAAACTCGGTAGAGAATCTGTGCTTCATTGAAAACAGCCGCTCCTGAGGGTGGAATCCTTTAGTTGTGTGCGTGGGTGCGAGCACTGCAAGGGAGTACGAAGCTTTTTACGAGTGCGACTCAGGACCCAGCCAAAGGCAGGACAAGACTCCCCATGTGTTTGTTTTAGCTAGCACTGCGGCCCTACTTTTGCATGGAAATCTAATCGCAAGCGTTCCAACTGGAAGAAAGAACAGTGTACAGAAACAGTGTTTTAGCTTCCGAAGACCTCCCTGTGCGTGGAAGCCGTTTAGGGTGTAGTGTGGATGAGAGTCACGGGACTTGTTCCATTTTGTAAAATCGGGGTAGAGACAGGCCCGTACAAATGGCAGCTCACCAATCAAATCATGGTTATGGGGCTAGTAGCATTGCCCAGGGGGTGCGTGCAGCCTGAAAGCCAGCCACCTAACTCGAAGGAAAAACTCGGTACAGAATCCGTGCTTATTGAAAACAGCCGCTCCTGAGGGTGGAAGCATTTTGTTGTGTGCATGCCTGAGAGCACTGCAAGGGAGTCCAAAGCTCATTACGAGTGAGACTCAGGCCCCAGCAAAGGCAAGACAAGACTCCCGGTGTGTTTCATTTAGCTAGCACAGCGGCCCTACTTTTGCATAGAAGTCGAATCGCTAGAATTCTAACTCGAAGAAACAAGAGTGTACAGAAACACTGTTTTATCTTCCGACGACCTCTCTGTGGGAGGAAGCCGTTTAGGGTGTACTGTGGGTGAGAGCCTGGGGATGAGTTCCATTTCGTAAAATCGGGGTAGAGACAGGCCGGTACAGAAGGCAGCTCACAAATCACATCATGGTTATGGGGCTAGTAGCGTTGCCCCAGGGGAGCGTGCAGGCTGAAATTCAGCCACCTACCTCGAAGGAAAAACTCGCTAGAGAATCCGTGCTTCAGCAAAAAGAGCCGCTCCGGAGGGTGGAAGCATTTTGTTGTGTGCGTGCGTGAGAGCACTGCCAGGGAGTCTAAAGCTCTTACGAATGAGACTCAGGCCCCACCAAAAGGCAGGACAAGACTCCCGGTGTGTTTGACCTAGCATGCACTGCGGCCCTACTTTTGCATTGAAGTCTAATCGGTAGGGTTCTAACTCGAAGAAACAACAGTGTACAGAAACAGGGTTTTAGCTTCCGACGACCTCTCTGTGGGAGGAAGCCGTTTAGGGTGTACTGTGTGTGAGAGCCTGGGGATGGGTTCCATTTCGTAAAATCGGGGTAGAGACAGGCCGGAACAGAAGGCAGCTCACAAATCACATCATGTTTATGGGGCTAGGAGCGTGGCCACGGGGGAGCGTGCAGGCTGAAAGTCAGCCACCTAACACGAAGGAAACCTCGGTAGAGAATCCGTGCTTCAGCGACAACAGCCGCTACTGAGGGCGGAAGCATTTTGTTGTGTGCGTGCGTGAGAGCACTGAAAGGGATTCCAAACCTTTTCACGAGTGAAACTCAGGCCCCAGCAAAAGGCAGAACAACACTCCCCATGTGTTTGACTAAGCTAGCACAGCGGCCCTACTTTTGCATTGAAGTCTAATCAGTAGGGTTCTACTCGAACAAACAACAGTGTCCAGAAACAGGGTTTTAGCTTCCAATGACCTCTCTGTGGGAGGAAGAAGTTTCGGGTTTAGTTTGGGTGAGAGCCACAGGACAGGTTCCACTTCGGAAAATCGGGGTAGAGACAGGTCGGTACAGAAGGCAGCTCACAAATCACATCATGGTTATGGGGCTAGTAGCATTGCCCCGGGTTGTGCGTGGAGGCTGAAAGCCAGCCACCTAACTCGAAGGAAAAACTCGGTAGAGGATCTGTGCTTCATTGAAAACAGCCCCTCCTGAGGGTGGAAGCATTTTGTTGTGCGCATGCCTGAGAGCACTGCAAGGGAGTCCAAAGCTCTTTACGCGTGAGACTCAGGCCCCATCAAAGGCAAGACAAGACTCCCGGTGTGTTTCATTTAGCTAGCACAGTGGCCCTACTTTTGCATGGAAGTCTAATCGCTAGCATTCTAACTCGAAGAACCAACAGGGTACAGAAACAGTGTTTTAGCTTCCGACGACCTCTCTGTGGGAGGAAGCAGTTTAGGGTGTAGTGTGGGTGAGAGTCACGGGACTGGTGCCATTTCGTAAAATCGGGGTAGAGACAGGCCCGTACAAATGGCAGCTCACAAATCAAATCATGGTTATGGGGCTAGTAGCGTTGCCCCCGCGGAGTGCGCAGGCTGATATTCAGCCACCCATCTCGAAGGAAAAACTCGGTAGAGAATCTGTGCTTCATTGAAAACAGCCGCTCCTGAGGGTGGAATCCTTTAGTTGTGTGCGTGGGTGCAAGCACTGCAAGGGAGTACGAAGCTTTTTACGAGCGCGACTCAGGCCCCAGCCAAAGGCAGGACAAGACTCCCCATGTGTTTGTTTTAGCTAGCACTGCGGCCCTACTTTTGCATGGAAATCTAATCGCAAGCGTTCCAACTGGAAGAAAGAACAGTGTACAGAAACAGTGTTTTAGCTTCCGAAGACCTCCCTGTGCGTGGAAGCCGTTTAGGGTGTAGTGTGGATGAGAGTCACGGGACTTGTTCCATTTTGTAAAATCGGGGTAGAGACAGGCCCGTACAAATGGCAGCTCACCAATCAAATCATGGTTATGGGGCTAGTAGCATTGCCCAGGGGGTGCGTGCAGCCTGAAAGCCAGCCACCTAACTCGAAGGAAAAACTCGGTACAGAATCCGTGCTTATTGAAAACAGCCGCTCCTGAGGGTGGAAGCATTTTGTTGTGTGCATGCCTGAGAGCACTGCAAGGGAGTCCAAAGCTCATTACGAGTGAGACTCAGGCCCCAGCAAAGGCAAGACAAGACTCCCGGTGTGTTTCATTTAGCTAGCACAGCGGCCCTACTTTTGCATAGAAGTCGAATCGCTAGAATTCTAACTCGAAGAAACAAGAGTGTACAGAAACACTGTTTTATCTTCCGACGACCTCTCTGTGGGAGGAAGCCGTTTAGGGTGTACTGTGGGTGAGAGCCTGGGGATGAGTTCCATTTCGTAAAATCGGGGTAGAGACAGGCCGGTACAGAAGGCAGCTCACAAATCACATCATGGTTATGGGGCTAGTAGCGTTGCCCCAGGGGAGCGTGCAGGCTGAAATTCAGCCACCTACCTCGAAGGAAAAACTCGCTAGAGAATCCGTGCTTCAGCAAAAACAGCCGCTCCGGAGGGTGGAAGCATTTTGTTGTGTGCGTGCGTGAGAGCACTGCCAGGGAGTCTAAAGCTCTTACGAATGAGACTCAGGCCCCACCAAAAGGCAGGACAAGACTCCCGGTGTGTTTGACCTAGCATGCACTGCGGCCCTACTTTTGCATTGAAGTCTAATCGGTAGGGTTCTAACTCGAAGAAACAACAGTGTACAGAAACAGGGTTTTAGCTTCCGACGACCTCTCTGTGGGAGGAAGCCGTTTAGGGTGTACTGTGTGTGAGAGCCTGGGGATGGGTTCCATTTCGTAAAATCGGGGTAGAGACAGGCCGGAACAGAAGGCAGCTCACAAATCACATCATGTTTATGGGGCTAGGAGCGTGGCCACGGGGGAGCGTGCAGGCTGAAAGTCAGCCACCTAACACGAAGGAAACCTCGGTAGAGAATCCGTGCTTCAGCGACAACAGCCGCTACTGAGGGCGGAAGCATTTTGTTGTGTGCGTGCGTGAGAGCACTGAAAGGGATTCCAAACCTTTTCACGAGTGAAACTCAGGCCCCAGCAAAAGGCAGAACAACACTCCCCATGTGTTTGACTAAGCTAGCACAGCGGCCCTACTTTTGCATTGAAGTCTAATCAGTAGGGTTCTACTCGAACAAACAACAGTGTCCAGAAACAGGGTTTTAGCTTCCAATGACCTCTCTGTGGGAGGAAGAAGTTTCGGGTTTAGTTTGGGTGAGAGCCACAGGACTGGTTCCACTTCGGAAAATCGGGGTAGAGACAGGTCGGTACAGAAGGCAGCTCACAAATCACATCATGGTTATGGGGCTAGTAGCATTGCCCCGGGTTGTGCGTGGAGGCTGAAAGCCAGCCACCTAACTCGAAGGAAAAACTCGGTAGAGGATCTGTGCTTCATTGAAAACAGCCCCTCCTGAGGGTGGAAGCATTTTGTTGTGCGCATGCCTGAGAGCACTGCAAGGGAGTCCAAAGCTCTTTACGCGTGAGACTCAGGCCCCATCAAAGGCAAGACAAGACTCCCGGTGTGTTTCATTTAGCTAGCACAGTGGCCCTACTTTTGCATGGAAGTCTAATCGCTAGCATTCTAACTCGAAGAACCAACAGGGTACAGAAACAGTGTTTTAGCTTCCGACGACCTCTCTGTGGGAGGAAGCAGTTTAGGGTGTAGTGTGGGTGAGAGTCACGGGACTGGTGCCATTTCGTAAAATCGGGGTAGAGACAGGCCCGTACAAATGGCAGCTCACAAATCAAATCATGGTTATGGGGCTAGTAGCGTTGCCCCCGCGGAGTGCGCAGGCTGATATTCAGCCACCCATCTCGAAGGAAAAACTCGGTAGAGAATCTGTGCTTCATTGAAAACAGCCGCTCCTGAGGGTGGAATCCTTTAGTTGTGTGCGTGGGTGCGAGCACTGCAAGGGAGTACGAAGCTTTTTACGAGTGCGACTCAGGACCCAGCCAAAGGCAGGACAAGACTCCCCATGTGTTTGTTTTAGCTAGCACTGCGGCCCTACTTTTGCATGGAAATCTAATCGCAAGCGTTCCAACTGGAAGAAAGAACAGTGTACAGAAACAGTGTTTTAGCTTCCGAAGACCTCCCTGTGCGTGGAAGCCGTTTAGGGTGTAGTGTGGATGAGAGTCACGGGACTTGTTCCATTTTGTAAAATCGGGGTAGAGACAGGCCCGTACAAATGGCAGCTCACCAATCAAATCATGGTTATGGGGCTAGTAGCATTGCCCAGGGGGTGCGTGCAGCCTGAAAGCCAGCCACCTAACTCGAAGGAAAAACTCGGTACAGAATCCGTGCTTATTGAAAACAGCCGCTCCTGAGGGTGGAAGCATTTTGTTGTGTGCATGCCTGAGAGCACTGCAAGGGAGTCCAAAGCTCATTACGAGTGAGACTCAGGCCCCAGCAAAGGCAAGACAAGACTCCCGGTGTGTTTCATTTAGCTAGCACAGCGGCCCTACTTTTGCATAGAAGTCGAATCGCTAGAATTCTAACTCGAAGAAACAAGAGTGTACAGAAACACTGTTTTATCTTCCGACGACCTCTCTGTGGGAGGAAGCCGTTTAGGGTGTACTGTGGGTGAGAGCCTGGGGATGAGTTCCATTTCGTAAAATCGGGGTAGAGACAGGCCGGTACAGAAGGCAGCTCACAAATCACATCATGGTTATGGGGCTAGTAGCGTTGCCCCAGGGGAGCGTGCAGGCTGAAATTCAGCCACCTACCTCGAAGGAAAAACTCGCTAGAGAATCCGTGCTTCAGCAAAAAGAGCCGCTCCGGAGGGTGGAAGCATTTTGTTGTGTGCGTGCGTGAGAGCACTGCCAGGGAGTCTAAAGCTCTTACGAATGAGACTCAGGCCCCACCAAAAGGCAGGATAAGACTCCCGGTGTGTTTGACCTAGCATGCACTGCGGCCCTACTTTTGCATTGAAGTCTAATCGGTAGGGTTCTAACTCGAACAAACAACAGTGTACAGAAACAGGGTTTTAGCTTCCGACGACCTCTCTGTGGGAGGAAGCCGTTTAGGGTGTACTGTGTGTGAGAGCCTGGGGATGGGTTCCATTTCGTAAAATCGGGGTAGAGACAGGCCGGAACAGAAGGCAGCTCACAAATCACATCATGTTTATGGGGCTAGGAGCGTGGCCACGGGGGAGCGTGCAGGCTGAAAGTCAGCCACCTAACACGAAGGAAACCTCGGTAGAGAATCCGTGCTTCAGCGACAACAGCCGCTACTGAGGGCGGAAGCATTTTGTTGTGTGCGTGCGTGAGAGCACTGAAAGGGATTCCAAACCTTTTCACGAGTGAAACTCAGGCCCCAGCAAAAGGCAGAACAACACTCCCCATGTGTTTGACTAAGCTAGCACAGCGGCCCTACTTTTGCATTGAAGTCTAATCAGTAGGGTTCTACTCGAACAAACAACAGTGTCCAGAAACAGGGTTTTAGCTTCCAATGACCTCTCTGTGGGAGGAAGAAGTTTAGGGTTTAGTTTGGGTGAGAGCCACAGGACTGGTTCCACTTCGGAAAATCGGGGTAGAGACAGGTCGGTACAGAAGGCAGCTCACAAATCACATCATGGTTATGGGGCTAGTAGCATTGCCCCGGGTTGTGCGTGGAGGCTGAAAGCCAGCCACCTAACTCGAAGGAAAAACTCGGTAGAGGATCTGTGCTTCATTGAAAACAGCCCCTCCTGAGGGTGGAAGCATTTTGTTGTGCGCATGCCTGAGAGCACTGCAAGGGAGTCCAAAGCTCTTTACGCGTGAGACTCAGGCCCCATCAAAGGCAAGGCAAGACTCCCGGTGTGTTTCATTTAGCTAGCACAGTGGCCCTACTTTTGCATGGAAGTCTAATCGCTAGCATTCTAACTCGAAGAACCAACAGGGTACAGAAACAGTGTTTTAGCTTCCGACGACCTCTCTGTGGGAGGAAGCAGTTTAGGGTGTAGTGTGGGTGAGAGTCACGGGACTGGTGCCATTTCGTAAAATCGGGGTAGAGACAGGCCCGTACAAATGGCAGCTCACAAATCAAATCATGGTTATGGGGCTAGTAGCGTTGCCCCCGCGGAGTGCGCAGGCTGATATTCAGCCACCCATCTCGAAGGAAAAACTCGGTAGAGAATCTGTGCTTCATTGAAAACAGCCGCTCCTGAGGGTGGAATCCTTTAGTTGTGTGCGTGGGTGCGAGCACTGCAAGGGAGTACGAAGCTTTTTACGAGCGCGACTCAGGCCCCAGCCAAAGGCAGGACAAGACTCCCCATGTGTTTGTTTTAGCTAGCACTGCGGCCCTACTTTTGCATGGAAATCTAATCGCAAGCGTTCCAACTGGAAGAAAGAACAGTGTACAGAAACAGTGTTTTAGCTTCCGAAGACCTCCCTGTGCGTGGAAGCCGTTTAGGGTGTAGTGTGGATGAGAGTCACGGGACTTGTTCCATTTTGTAAAATCGGGGTAGAGACAGGCCCGTACAAATGGCAGCTCACCAATCAAATCATGGTTATGGGGCTAGTAGCATTGCCCAGGGGGTGCGTGCAGCCTGAAAGCCAGCCACCTAACTCGAAGGAAAAACTCGGTACAGAATCCGTGCTTATTGAAAACAGCCGCTCCTGAGGGTGGAAGCATTTTGTTGTGTGCATGCCTGAGAGCACTGCAAGGGAGTCCAAAGCTCATTACGAGTGAGACTCAGGCCCCAGCAAAGGCAAGACAAGACTCCCGGTGTGTTTCATTTAGCTAGCACAGCGGCCCTACTTTTGCATAAAAGTCGAATCGCTAGAATTCTAACTCGAAGAAACAAGAGTGTACAGAAACACTGTTTTATCTTCCGACGACCTCTCTGTGGGAGGAAGCCGTTTAGGGTGTACTGTGGGTGAGAGCCTGGGGATGAGTTCCATTTCGTAAAATCGGGGTAGAGACAGGCCGGTACAGAAGGCAGCTCACAAATCACATCATGGTTATGGGGCTAGTAGCGTTGCCCCAGGGGAGCGTGCAGGCTGAAATTCAGCCACCTACCTCGAAGGAAAAACTCGCTAGAGAATCCGTGCTTCAGCAAAAAGAGCCGCTCCGGAGGGTGGAAGCATTTTGTTGTGTGCGTGCGTGAGAGCACTGCCAGGGAGTCTAAAGCTCTTACGAATGAGACTCAGGCCCCACCAAAAGGCAGGACAAGACTCCCGGTGTGTTTGACCTAGCATGCACTGCGGCCCTACTTTTGCATTGAAGTCTAATCGGTAGGGTTCTAACTCGAAGAAACAACAGTGTACAGAAACAGGGTTTTAGCTTCCGACGACCTCTCTGTGGGAGGAAGCCGTTTAGGGTGTACTGTGTGTGAGAGCCTGGGGATGGGTTCCATTTCGTAAAATCGGGGTAGAGACAGGCCGGAACAGAAGGCAGCTCACAAATCACATCATGTTTATGGGGCTAGGAGCGTGGCCACGGGGGAGCGTGCAGGCTGAAAGTCAGCCACCTAACACGAAGGAAACCTCGGTAGAGAATCCGTGCTTCAGCGACAACAGCCGCTACTGAGGGCGGAAGCATTTTGTTGTGTGCGTGCGTGAGAGCACTGAAAGGGATTCCAAACCTTTTCACGAGTGAAACTCAGGCCCCAGCAAAAGGCAGAACAACACTCCCCATGTGTTTGACTAAGCTAGCACAGCGGCCCTACTTTTGCATTGAAGTCTAATCAGTAGGGTTCTACTCGAACAAACAACAGTGTCCAGAAACAGGGTTTTAGCTTCCAATGACCTCTCTGTGGGAGGAAGAAGTTTCGGGTTTAGTTTGGGTGAGAGCCACAGGACTGGTTCCACTTCGGAAAATCGGGGTAGAGACAGGTCGGTACAGAAGGCAGCTCACAAATCACATCATGGTTATGGGGCTAGTAGCATTGCCCCGGGTTGTGCGTGGAGGCTGAAAGCCAGCCACCTAACTCGAAGGAAAAACTCGGTAGAGGATCTGTGCTTCATTGAAAACAGCCCCTCCTGAGGGTGGAAGCATTTTGTTGTGCGCATGCCTGAGAGCACTGCAAGGGAGTCCAAAGCTCTTTACGCGTGAGACTCAGGCCCCATCAAAGGCAAGACAAGACTCCCGGTGTGTTTCATTTAGCTAGCACAGTGGCCCTACTTTTGCATGGAAGTCTAATCGCTAGCATTCTAACTCGAAGACCCAACAGGGTACAGAAACAGTGTTTTAGCTTCCGACGACCTCTCTGTGGGAGGAAGCAGTTTAGGGTGTAGTGTGGGTGAGAGTCACGGGACTGGTGCCATTTCGTAAAATCGGGGTAGAGACAGGCCCGTACAAATGGCAGCTCACAAATCAAATCATGGTTATGGGGCTAGTAGCGTTGCCCCCGCGGAGTGCGCAGGCTGATATTCAGCCACCCATCTCGAAGGAAAAACTCGGTAGAGAATCTGTGCTTCATTGAAAACAGCCGCTCCTGAGGGTGGAATCCTTTAGTTGTGTGCGTGGGTGCGAGCACTGCAAGGGAGTACGAAGCTTTTTACGAGTGCGACTCAGGACCCAGCCAAAGGCAGGACAAGACTCCCCATGTGTTTGTTTTAGCTAGCACTGCGGCCCTACTTTTGCATGGAAATCTAATCGCAAGCGTTCCAACTGGAAGAAAGAACAGTGTACAGAAACAGTGTTTTAGCTTCCGAAGACCTCCCTGTGCGTGGAAGCCGTTTAGGGTGTAGTGTGGATGAGAGTCACGGGACTTGTTCCATTTTGTAAAATCGGGGTAGAGACAGGCCCGTACAAATGGCAGCTCACCAATCAAATCATGGTTATGGGGCTAGTAGCATTGCCCAGGGGGTGCGTGCAGCCTGAAAGCCAGCCACCTAACTCGAAGGAAAAACTCGGTACAGAATCCGTGCTTATTGAAAACAGCCGCTCCTGAGGGTGGAAGCATTTTGTTGTGTGCATGCCTGAGAGCACTGCAAGGGAGTCCAAAGCTCATTACGAGTGAGACTCAGGCCCCAGCAAAGGCAAGACAAGACTCCCGGTGTGTTTCATTTAGCTAGCACAGCGGCCCTACTTTTGCATAGAAGTCGAATCGCTAGAATTCTAACTCGAAGAAACAAGAGTGTACAGAAACACTGTTTTATCTTCCGACGACCTCTCTGTGGGAGGAAGCCGTTTAGGGTGTACTGTGGGTGAGAGCCTGGGGATGAGTTCCATTTCGTAAAATCGGGGTAGAGACAGGCCGGTACAGAAGGCAGCTCACAAATCACATCATGGTTATGGGGCTAGTAGCGTTGCCCCAGGGGAGCGTGCAGGCTGAAATTCAGCCACCTACCTCGAAGGAAAAACTCGCTAGAGAATCCGTGCTTCAGCAAAAAGAGCCGCTCCGGAGGGTGGAAGCATTTTGTTGTGTGCGTGCGTGAGAGCACTGCCAGGGAGTCTAAAGCTCTTACGAATGAGACTCAGGCCCCACCAAAAGGCAGGATAAGACTCCCGGTGTGTTTGACCTAGCATGCACTGCGGCCCTACTTTTGCATTGAAGTCTAATCGGTAGGGTTCTAACTCGAACAAACAACAGTGTACAGAAACAGGGTTTTAGCTTCCGACGACCTCTCTGTGGGAGGAAGCCGTTTAGGGTGTACTGTGTGTGAGAGCCTGGGGATGGGTTCCATTTCGTAAAATCGGGGTAGAGACAGGCCGGAACAGAAGGCAGCTCACAAATCACATCATGTTTATGGGGCTAGGAGCGTGGCCACGGGGGAGCGTGCAGGCTGAAAGTCAGCCACCTAACACGAAGGAAACCTCGGTAGAGAATCCGTGCTTCAGCGACAACAGCCGCTACTGAGGGCGGAAGCATTTTGTTGTGTGCGTGCGTGAGAGCACTGAAAGGGATTCCAAACCTTTTCACGAGTGAAACTCAGGCCCCAGCAAAAGGCAGAACAACACTCCCCATGTGTTTGACTAAGCTAGCACAGCGGCCCTACTTTTGCATTGAAGTCTAATCAGTAGGGTTCTACTCGAACAAACAACAGTGTCCAGAAACAGGGTTTTAGCTTCCAATGACCTCTCTGTGGGAGGAAGAAGTTTCGGGTTTAGTTTGGGTGAGAGCCACAGGACTGGTTCCACTTCGGAAAATCGGGGTAGAGACAGGTCGGTACAGAAGGCAGCTCACAAATCACATCATGGTTATGGGGCTAGTAGCATTGCCCCGGGTTGTGCGTGGAGGCTGAAAGCCAGCCACCTAACTCGAAGGAAAAACTCGGTAGAGGATCTGTGCTTCATTGAAAACAGCCCCTCCTGAGGGTGGAAGCATTTTGTTGTGCGCATGCCTGAGAGCACTGCAAGGGAGTCCAAAGCTCTTTACGCGTGAGACTCAGGCCCCATCAAAGGCAAGACAAGACTCCCGGTGTGTTTCATTTAGCTAGCACAGTGGCCCTACTTTTGCATGGAAGTCTAATCGCTAGCATTCTAACTCGAAGAACCAACAGGGTACAGAAACAGTGTTTTAGCTTCCGACGACCTCTCTGTGGGAGGAAGCAGTTTAGGGTGTAGTGTGGGTGAGAGTCACGGGACTGGTGCCATTTCGTAAAATCGGGGTAGAGACAGGCCCGTACAAATGGCAGCTCACAAATCAAATCATGGTTATGGGGCTAGTAGCGTTGCCCCCGCGGAGTGCGCAGGCTGATATTCAGCCACCCATCTCGAAGGAAAAACTCGGTAGAGAATCTGTGCTTCATTGAAAACAGCCGCTCCTGAGGGTGGAATCCTTTAGTTGTGTGCGTGGGTGCGAGCACTGCAAGGGAGTACGAAGCTTTTTACGAGCGCGACTCAGGCCCCAGCCAAAGGCAGGACAAGACTCCCCATGTGTTTGTTTTAGCTAGCACTGCGGCCCTACTTTTGCATGGAAATCTAATCGCAAGCGTTCCAACTGGAAGAAAGAACAGTGTACAGAAACAGTGTTTTAGCTTCCGAAGACCTCCCTGTGCGTGGAAGCCGTTTAGGGTGTAGTGTGGATGAGAGTCACGGGACTTGTTCCATTTTGTAAAATCGGGGTAGAGACAGGCCCGTACAAATGGCAGCTCACCAATCAAATCATGGTTATGGGGCTAGTAGCATTGCCCAGGGGGTGCGTGCAGCCTGAAAGCCAGCCACCTAACTCGAAGGAAAAACTCGGTACAGAATCCGTGCTTATTGAAAACAGCCGCTCCTGAGGGTGGAAGCATTTTGTTGTGTGCATGCCTGAGAGCACTGCAAGGGAGTCCAAAGCTCATTACGAGTGAGACTCAGGCCCCAGCAAAGGCAAGACAAGACTCCCGGTGTGTTTCATTTAGCTAGCACAGCGGCCCTACTTTTGCATAAAAGTCGAATCGCTAGAATTCTAACTCGAAGAAACAAGAGTGTACAGAAACACTGTTTTATCTTCCGACGACCTCTCTGTGGGAGGAAGCCGTTTAGGGTGTACTGTGGGTGAGAGCCTGGGGATGAGTTCCATTTCGTAAAATCGGGGTAGAGACAGGCCGGTACAGAAGGCAGCTCACAAATCACATCATGGTTATGGGGCTAGTAGCGTTGCCCCAGGGGAGCGTGCAGGCTGAAATTCAGCCACCTACCTCGAAGGAAAAACTCGCTAGAGAATCCGTGCTTCAGCAAAAAGAGCCGCTCCGGAGGGTGGAAGCATTTTGTTGTGTGCGTGCGTGAGAGCACTGCCAGGGAGTCTAAAGCTCTTACGAATGAGACTCAGGCCCCACCAAAAGGCAGGACAAGACTCCCGGTGTGTTTGACCTAGCATGCACTGCGGCCCTACTTTTGCATTGAAGTCTAATCGGTAGGGTTCTAACTCGAACAAACAACAGTGTACAGAAACAGGGTTTTAGCTTCCGACGACCTCTCTGTGGGAGGAAGCCGTTTAGGGTGTACTGTGTGTGAGAGCCTGGGGATGGGTTCCATTTCGTAAAATCGGGGTAGAGACAGGCCGGAACAGAAGGCAGCTCACAAATCACATCATGTTTATGGGGCTAGGAGCGTGGCCACGGGGGAGCGTGCAGGCTGAAAGTCAGCCACCTAACACGAAGGAAACCTCGGTAGAGAATCCGTGCTTCAGCGACAACAGCCGCTACTGAGGGCGGAAGCATTTTGTTGTGTGCGTGCGTGAGAGCACTGAAAGGGATTCCAAACCTTTTCACGAGTGAAACTCAGGCCCCAGCAAAAGGCAGAACAACACTCCCCATGTGTTTGACTAAGCTAGCACAGCGGCCCTACTTTTGCATTGAAGTCTAATCAGTAGGGTTCTACTCGAACAAACAACAGTGTCCAGAAACAGGGTTTTAGCTTCCAATGACCTCTCTGTGGGAGGAAGAAGTTTCGGGTTTAGTTTGGGTGAGAGCCACAGGACAGGTTCCACTTCGGAAAATCGGGGTAGAGACAGGTCGGTACAGAAGGCAGCTCACAAATCACATCATGGTTATGGGGCTAGTAGCATTGCCCCGGGTTGTGCGTGGAGGCTGAAAGCCAGCCACCTAACTCGAAGGAAAAACTCGGTAGAGGATCTGTGCTTCATTGAAAACAGCCCCTCCTGAGGGTGGAAGCATTTTGTTGTGCGCATGCCTGAGAGCACTGCAAGGGAGTCCAAAGCTCTTTACGCGTGAGACTCAGGCCCCATCAAAGGCAAGACAAGACTCCCGGTGTGTTTCATTTAGCTAGCACAGTGGCCCTACTTTTGCATGGAAGTCTAATCGCTAGCATTCTAACTCGAAGAACCAACAGGGTACAGAAACAGTGTTTTAGCTTCCGACGACCTCTCTGTGGGAGGAAGCAGTTTAGGGTGTAGTGTGGGTGAGAGTCACGGGACTGGTGCCATTTCGTAAAATCGGGGTAGAGACAGGCCCGTACAAATGGCAGCTCACAAATCAAATCATGGTTATGGGGCTAGTAGCGTTGCCCCCGCGGAGTGCGCAGGCTGATATTCAGCCACCCATCTCGAAGGAAAAACTCGGTAGAGAATCTGTGCTTCATTGAAAACAGCCGCTCCTGAGGGTGGAATCCTTTAGTTGTGTGCGTCGGTGCAAGCACTGCAAGGGAGTACGAAGCTTTTTACGAGCGCGACTCAGGCCCCAGCCAAAGGCAGGACAAGACTCCCCATGTGTTTGTTTTAGCTAGCACTGCGGCCCTACTTTTGCATGGAAATCTAATCGCAAGCGTTCCAACTGGAAGAAAGAACAGTGTACAGAAACAGTGTTTTAGCTTCCGAAGACCTCCCTGTGCGTGGAAGCCGTTTAGGGTGTAGTGTGGATGAGAGTCACGGGACTTGTTCCATTTTGTAAAATCGGGGTAGAGACAGGCCCGTACAAATGGCAGCTCACCAATCAAATCATGGTTATGGGGCTAGTAGCATTGCCCAGGGGGTGCGTGCAGCCTGAAAGCCAGCCACCTAACTCGAAGGAAAAACTCGGTACAGAATCCGTGCTTATTGAAAACAGCCGCTCCTGAGGGTGGAAGCATTTTGTTGTGTGCATGCCTGAGAGCACTGCAAGGGAGT
The DNA here is from genome assembly GCF_964656455.1 of Halichoerus grypus. NCBI lineage: Eukaryota > Metazoa > Chordata > Mammalia > Carnivora > Phocidae > Halichoerus > Halichoerus grypus. Next base: position 78,229,230 of record NC_135727.1, on the reverse strand, counting down.
CCAAAGCTCATTACGAGTGAGACTCAGGCCCCAGCAAAGGCAAGACAAGACTCCCGGTGTGTTTCATTTAGCTAGCACAGCGGCCCTACTTTTGCATAGAAGTCGAATCGCTAGAATTCTAACTCGAAGAAACAAGAGTGTACAGAAACACTGTTTTATCTTCCGACGACCTCTCTGTGGGAGGAAGCCGTTTAGGGTGTACTGTGGGTGAGAGCCTGGGGATGAGTTCCATTTCGTAAAATCGGGGTAGAGACAGGCCGGTACAGAAGGCAGCTCACAAATCACATCATGGTTATGGGGCTAGTAGCGTTGCCCCAGGGGAGCGTGCAGGCTGAAATTCAGCCACCTACCTCGAAGGAAAAACTCGCTAGAGAATCCGTGCTTCAGCAAAAACAGCCGCTCCGGAGGGTGGAAGCATTTTGTTGTGTGCGTGCGTGAGAGCACTGCCAGGGAGTCTAAAGCTCTTACGAATGAGACTCAGGCCCCACCAAAAGGCAGGACAAGACTCCCGGTGTGTTTGACCTAGCATGCACTGCGGCCCTACTTTTGCATTGAAGTCTAATCGGTAGGGTTCTAACTCGAAGAAACAACAGTGTACAGAAACAGGGTTTTAGCTTCCGACGACCTCTCTGTGGGAGGAAGCCGTTTAGGGTGTACTGTGTGTGAGAGCCTGGGGATGGGTTCCATTTCGTAAAATCGGGGTAGAGACAGGCCGGAACAGAAGGCAGCTCACAAATCACATCATGTTTATGGGGCTAGGAGCGTGGCCACGGGGGAGCGTGCAGGCTGAAAGTCAGCCACCTAACACGAAGGAAACCTCGGTAGAGAATCCGTGCTTCAGCGACAACAGCCGCTACTGAGGGCGGAAGCATTTTGTTGTGTGCGTGCGTGAGAGCACTGAAAGGGATTCCAAACCTTTTCACGAGTGAAACTCAGGCCCCAGCAAAAGGCAGAACAACACTCCCCATGTGTTTGACTAAGCTAGCACAGCGGCCCTACTTTTGCATTGAAGTCTAATCAGTAGGGTTCTACTCGAACAAACAACAGTGTCCAGAAACAGGGTTTTAGCTTCCAATGACCTCTCTGTGGGAGGAAGAAGTTTCGGGTTTAGTTTGGGTGAGAGCCACAGGACTGGTTCCACTTCGGAAAATCGGGGTAGAGACAGGTCGGTACAGAAGGCAGCTCACAAATCACATCATGGTTATGGGGCTAGTAGCATTGCCCCGGGTTGTGCGTGGAGGCTGAAAGCCAGCCACCTAACTCGAAGGAAAAACTCGGTAGAGGATCTGTGCTTCATTGAAAACAGCCCCTCCTGAGGGTGGAAGCATTTTGTTGTGCGCATGCCTGAGAGCACTGCAAGGGAGTCCAAAGCTCTTTACGCGTGAGACTCAGGCCCCATCAAAGGCAAGACAAGACTCCCGGTGTGTTTCATTTAGCTAGCACAGTGGCCCTACTTTTGCATGGAAGTCTAATCGCTAGCATTCTAACTCGAAGACCCAACAGGGTACAGAAACAGTGTTTTAGCTTCCGACGACCTCTCTGTGGGAGGAAGCAGTTTAGGGTGTAGTGTGGGTGAGAGTCACGGGACTGGTGCCATTTCGTAAAATCGGGGTAGAGACAGGCCCGTACAAATGGCAGCTCACAAATCAAATCATGGTTATGGGGCTAGTAGCGTTGCCCCCGCGGAGTGCGCAGGCTGATATTCAGCCACCCATCTCGAAGGAAAAACTCGGTAGAGAATCTGTGCTTCATTGAAAACAGCCGCTCCTGAGGGTGGAATCCTTTAGTTGTGTGCGTGGGTGCGAGCACTGCAAGGGAGTACGAAGCTTTTTACGAGCGCGACTCAGGCCCCAGCCAAAGGCAGGACAAGACTCCCCATGTGTTTGTTTTAGCTAGCACTGCGGCCCTACTTTTGCATGGAAATCTAATCGCAAGCGTTCCAACTGGAAGAAAGAACAGTGTACAGAAACAGTGTTTTAGCTTCCGAAGACCTCCCTGTGCGTGGAAGCCGTTTAGGGTGTAGTGTGGATGAGAGTCACGGGACTTGTTCCATTTTGTAAAATCGGGGTAGAGACAGGCCCGTACAAATGGCAGCTCACCAATCAAATCATGGTTATGGGGCTAGTAGCATTGCCCAGGGGGTGCGTGCAGCCTGAAAGCCAGCCACCTAACTCGAAGGAAAAACTCGGTACAGAATCCGTGCTTATTGAAAACAGCCGCTCCTGAGGGTGGAAGCATTTTGTTGTGTGCATGCCTGAGAGCACTGCAAGGGAGTCCAAAGCTCATTACGAGTGAGACTCAGGCCCCAGCAAAGGCAAGACAAGACTCCCGGTGTGTTTCATTTAGCTAGCACAGCGGCCCTACTTTTGCATAGAAGTCGAATCGCTAGAATTCTAACTCGAAGAAACAAGAGTGTACAGAAACACTGTTTTATCTTCCGACGACCTCTCTGTGGGAGGAAGCCGTTTAGGGTGTACTGTGGGTGAGAGCCTGGGGATGAGTTCCATTTCGTAAAATCGGGGTAGAGACAGGCCGGTACAGAAGGCAGCTCACAAATCACATCATGGTTATGGGGCTAGTAGCGTTGCCCCAGGGGTGCGTGCAGGCTGAAATTCAGCCACCTACCTCGAAGGAAAAACTCGCTAGAGAATCCGTGCTTCAGCAAAAAGAGCCGCTCCGGAGGGTGGAAGCATTTTGTTGTGTGCGTGCGTGAGAGCACTGCCAGGGAGTCTAAAGCTCTTACGAATGAGACTCAGGCCCCACCAAAAGGCAGGACAAGACTCCCGGTGTGTTTGACCTAGCATGCACTGCGGCCCTACTTTTGCATTGAAGTCTAATCGGTAGGGTTCTAACTCGAACAAACAACAGTGTACAGAAACAGGGTTTTAGCTTCCGACGACCTCTCTGTGGGAGGAAGCCGTTTAGGGTGTACTGTGTGTGAGAGCCTGGGGATGGGTTCCATTTCATAAAATCGGGGTAGAGACAGGCCGGAACAGAAGGCAGCTCACAAATCACATCATGTTTATGGGGCTAGGAGCGTGGCCACGGGGGAGCGTGCAGGCTGAAAGTCAGCCACCTAACACGAAGGAAACCTCGGTAGAGAATCCGTGCTTCAGCGACAACAGCCGCTACTGAGGGCGGAAGCATTTTGTTGTGTGCGTGCGTGAGAGCACTGAAAGGGATTCCAAACCTTTTCACGAGTGAAACTCAGGCCCCAGCAAAAGGCAGAACAACACTCCCCATGTGTTTGACTAAGCTAGCACAGCGGCCCTACTTTTGCATTGAAGTCTAATCAGTAGGGTTCTACTCGAACAAACAACAGTGTCCAGAAACAGGGTTTTAGCTTCCAATGACCTCTCTGTGGGAGGAAGAAGTTTCGGGTTTAGTTTGGGTGAGAGCCACAGGACTGGTTCCACTTCGGAAAATCGGGGTAGAGACAGGTCGGTACAGAAGGCAGCTCACAAATCACATCATGGTTATGGGGCTAGTAGCATTGCCCCGGGTTGTGCGTGGAGGCTGAAAGCCAGCCACCTAACTCGAAGGAAAAACTCGGTAGAGGATCTGTGCTTCATTGAAAACAGCCCCTCCTGAGGGTGGAAGCATTTTGTTGTGCGCATGCCTGAGAGCACTGCAAGGGAGTCCAAAGCTCTTTACGCGTGAGACTCAGGCCCCATCAAAGGCAAGACAAGACTCCCGGTGTGTTTCATTTAGCTAGCACAGTGGCCCTACTTTTGCATGGAAGTCTAATCGCTAGCATTCTAACTCGAAGAACCAACAGGGTACAGAAACAGTGTTTTAGCTTCCGACGACCTCTCTGTGGGAGGAAGCAGTTTAGGGTGTAGTGTGGGTGAGAGTCACGGGACTGGTGCCATTTCGTAAAATCGGGGTAGAGACAGGCCCGTACAAATGGCAGCTCACAAATCAAATCATGGTTATGGGGCTAGTAGCGTTGCCCCCGCGGAGTGCGCAGGCTGATATTCAGCCACCCATCTCGAAGGAAAAACTCGGTAGAGAATCTGTGCTTCATTGAAAACAGCCGCTCCTGAGGGTGGAATCCTTTAGTTGTGTGCGTGGGTGCGAGCACTGCAAGGGAGTACGAAGCTTTTTACGAGCGCGACTCAGGACCCAGCCAAAGGCAGGACAAGACTCCCCATGTGTTTGTTTTAGCTAGCACTGCGGCCCTACTTTTGCATGGAAATCTAATCGCAAGCGTTCCAACTGGAAGAAAGAACAGTGTACAGAAACAGTGTTTTAGCTTCCGAAGACCTCCCTGTGCGTGGAAGCCGTTTAGGGTGTAGTGTGGATGAGAGTCACGGGACTTGTTCCATTTTGTAAAATCGGGGTAGAGACAGGCCCGTACAAATGGCAGCTCACCAATCAAATCATGGTTATGGGGCTAGTAGCATTGCCCAGGGGGTGCGTGCAGCCTGAAAGCCAGCCACCTAACTCGAAGGAAAAACTCGGTACAGAATCCGTGCTTATTGAAAACAGCCGCTCCTGAGGGTGGAAGCATTTTGTTGTGTGCATGCCTGAGAGCACTGCAAGGGAGTCCAAAGCTCATTACGAGTGAGACTCAGGCCCCAGCAAAGGCAAGACAAGACTCCCGGTGTGTTTCATTTAGCTAGCACAGCGGCCCTACTTTTGCATAGAAGTCGAATCGCTAGAATTCTAACTCGAAGAAACAAGAGTGTACAGAAACACTGTTTTATCTTCCGACGACCTCTCTGTGGGAGGAAGCCGTTTAGGGTGTACTGTGGGTGAGAGCCTGGGGATGAGTTCCATTTCGTAAAATCGGGGTAGAGACAGGCCGGTACAGAAGGCAGCTCACAAATCACATCATGGTTATGGGGCTAGTAGCGTTGCCCCAGGGGAGCGTGCAGGCTGAAATTCAGCCACCTACCTCGAAGGAAAAACTCGCTAGAGAATCCGTGCTTCAGCAAAAAGAGCCGCTCCGGAGGGTGGAAGCATTTTGTTGCGTGCGTGCGTGAGAGCACTGCCAGGGAGTCTAAAGCTCTTACGAATGAGACTCAGGCCCCACCAAAAGGCAGGACAAGACTCCCGGTGTGTTTGACCTAGCATGCACTGCGGCCCTACTTTTGCATTGAAGTCTAATCGGTAGGGTTCTAACTCGAACAAACAACAGTGTACAGAAACAGGGTTTTAGCTTCCGACGACCTCTCTGTGGGAGGAAGCCGTTTAGGGTGTACTGTGTGTGAGAGCCTGGGGATGGGTTCCATTTCGTAAAATCGGGGTAGAGACAGGCCGGAACAGAAGGCAGCTCACAAATCACATCATGTTTATGGGGCTAGGAGCGTGGCCACGGGGGAGCGTGCAGGCTGAAAGTCAGCCACCTAACACGAAGGAAACCTCGGTAGAGAATCCGTGCTTCAGCGACAACAGCCGCTACTGAGGGCGGAAGCATTTTGTTGTGTGCGTGCGTGAGAGCACTGAAAGGGATTCCAAACCTTTTCACGAGTGAAACTCAGGCCCCAGCAAAAGGCAGAACAACACTCCCCATGTGTTTGACTAAGCTAGCACAGCGGCCCTACTTTTGCATTGAAGTCTAATCAGTAGGGTTCTACTCGAACAAACAACAGTGTCCAGAAACAGGGTTTTAGCTTCCAATGACCTCTCTGTGGGAGGAAGAAGTTTCGGGTTTAGTTTGGGTGAGAGCCACAGGACTGGTTCCACTTCGGAAAATCGGGGTAGAGACAGGTCGGTACAGAAGGCAGCTCACAAATCACATCATGGTTATGGGGCTAGTAGCATTGCCCCGGGTTGTGCGTGGAGGCTGAAAGCCAGCCACCTAACTCGAAGGAAAAACTCGGTAGAGGATCTGTGCTTCATTGAAAACAGCCCCTCCTGAGGGTGGAAGCATTTTGTTGTGCGCATGCCTGAGAGCACTGCAAGGGAGTCCAAAGCTCTTTACGCGTGAGACTCAGGCCCCATCAAAGGCAAGACAAGACTCCCGGTGTGTTTCATTTAGCTAGCACAGTGGCCCTACTTTTGCATGGAAGTCTAATCGCTAGCATTCTAACTCGAAGAACCAACAGGGTACAGAAACAGTGTTTTAGCTTCCGACGACCTCTCTGTGGGAGGAAGCAGTTTAGGGTGTAGTGTGGGTGAGAGTCACGGGACTGGTGCCATTTCGTAAAATCGGGGTAGAGACAGGCCCGTACAAATGGCAGCTCACAAATCAAATCATGGTTATGGGGCTAGTAGCGTTGCCCCCGCGGAGTGCGCAGGCTGATATTCAGCCACCCATCTCGAAGGAAAAACTCGGTAGAGAATCTGTGCTTCATTGAAAACAGCCGCTCCTGAGGGTGGAATCCTTTAGTTGTGTGCGTGGGTGCGAGCACTGCAAGGGAGTACGAAGCTTTTTACGAGCGCGACTCAGGCCCCAGCCAAAGGCAGGACAAGACTCCCCATGGGTTTGTTTTAGCTAGCACTGCGGCCCTACTTTTGCATGGAAATCTAATCGCAAGCGTTCCAACTGGAAGAAAGAACAGTGTACAGAAACAGTGTTTTAGCTTCCGAAGACCTCCCTGTGCGTGGAAGCCGTTTAGGGTGTAGTGTGGATGAGAGTCACGGGACTTGTTCCATTTTGTAAAATCGGGGTAGAGACAGGCCCGTACAAATGGCAGCTCACCAATCAAATCATGGTTATGGGGCTAGTAGCATTGCCCAGGGGGTGCGTGCAGCCTGAAAGCCAGCCACCTAACTCGAAGGAAAAACTCGGTACAGAATCCGTGCTTATTGAAAACAGCCGCTCCTGAGGGTGGAAGCATTTTGTTGTGTGCATGCCTGAGAGCACTGCAAGGGAGTCCAAAGCTCATTACGAGTGAGACTCAGGCCCCAGCAAAGGCAAGACAAGACTCCCGGTGTGTTTCATTTAGCTAGCACAGCGGCCCTACTTTTGCATAGAAGTCGAATCGCTAGAATTCTAACTCGAAGAAACAAGAGTGTACAGAAACACTGTTTTATCTTCCGACGACCTCTCTGTGGGAGGAAGCCGTTTAGGGTATACTGTGGGTGAGAGCCTGGGGATGAGTTCCATTTCGTAAAATCGGGGTAGAGACAGGCCGGTACAGAAGGCAGCTCACAAATCACATCATGGTTATGGGGCTAGTAGCGTTGCCCCAGGGGAGCGTGCAGGCTGAATTCAGCCACCTACCTCGAAGGAAAAACTCGCTAGGGAATCCGTGCTTCAGCAAAAAGAGCCGCTCCAGAGGGTGGAAGCATTTTGTTGTGTGCGTGCGTGAGAGCACTGCCAGGGAGTCTAAAGCTCTTACGAATGAGACTCAGGCCCCACCAAAAGGCAGGACAAGACTCCCGGTGTGTTTGACCTAGCATGCACTGCGGCCCTACTTTTGCATTGAAGTCTAATCGGTAGGGTTCTAACTCGAAGAAACAACAGTGTACAGAAACAGGGTTTTAGCTTCCGACGACCTCTCTGTGGGAGGAAGCCGTTTAGGGTGTACTGTGTGTGAGAGCCTGGGGATGGGTTCCATTTCGTAAAATCGGGGTAGAGACAGGCCGGAACAGAAGGCAGCTCACAAATCACATCATGTTTATGGGGCTAGGAGCGTGGCCACGGGGGAGCGTGCAGGCTGAAAGTCAGCCACCTAACACGAAGGAAACCTCGGTAGAGAATCCGTGCTTCAGCGACAACAGCCGCTACTGAGGGCGGAAGCATTTTGTTGTGTGCGTGCGTGAGAGCACTGAAAGGGATTCCAAACCTTTTCACGAGTGAAACTCAGGCCCCAGCAAAAGGCAGAACAACACTCCCCATGTGTTTGACTAAGCTAGCACAGCGGCCCTACTTTTGCATTGAAGTCTAATCAGTAGGGTTCTACTCGAACAAACAACAGTGTCCAGAAACAGGGTTTTAGCTTCCAATGACCTCTCTGTGGGAGGAAGAAGTTTCGGGTTTAGTTTGGGTGAGAGCCACAGGACTGGTTCCACTTCGGAAAATCGGGGTAGAGACAGGTCGGTACAGAAGGCAGCTCACAAATCACATCATGGTTATGGGGCTCGTAGCATTGCCCCGGGTTGTGCGTGGAGGCTGAAAGCCAGCCACCTAACTCGAAGGAAAAACTCGGTAGAGGATCTGTGCTTCATTGAAAACAGCCCCTCCTGAGGGTGGAAGCATTTTGTTGTGCGCATGCCTGAGAGCACTGCAAGGGAGTCCAAAGCTCTTTACGCGTGAGACTCAGGCCCCATCAAAGGCAAGACAAGACTCCCGGTGTGTTTCATTTAGCTAGCACAGTGGCCCTACTTTTGCATGGAAGTCTAATCGCTAGCTTTCTAACTCGAAGAACCAACAGGGTACAGAAACAGTGTGTTAGCTTCCGACGACCTCTCTGTGGGAGGAAGCAGTTTAGGGTGTAGTGTGGGTGAGAGTCACGGGATTGGTGCCATTTCGTAAAATCGGGGTAGAGACAGGCCCGTACAAATGGCAGCTCACAAATCAAATCATGGTTATGGGGCTAGTAGCGTTGCCCCCGCGGAGTGCGCAGGCTGATATTCAGCCACCCATCTCGAAGGAAAAACTCGGTAGAGAATCTGTGCTTCATTGAAAACAGCCGCTCCTGAGGGTGGAATCCTTTAGTTGTGTGCGTGGGTGCGAGCACTGCAAGGGAGTACGAAGCTTTTTACGAGCGCGACTCAGGACCCAGCCAAAGGCAAGACAAGACTCCCCATGTGTTTGTTTTAGCTAGCACTGCGGCCCTACTTTTGCATGGAAATCTAATCGCAAGCGTTCCAACTGGAAGAAAGAACAGTGTACAGAAACAGTGTTTTAGCTTCCGAAGACCTCCCTGTGCGTGGAAGCCGTTTAGGGTGTAGTGTGGATGAGAGTCACGGGACTTGTTCCATTTTGTAAAATCGGGGTAGAGACAGGCCCGTACAAATGGCAGCTCACCAATCAAATCATGGTTATGGGGCTAGTAGCATTGCCCAGGGGGTGCGTGCAGCCTGAAAGCCAGCCACCTAACTCGAAGGAAAAACTCGGTACAGAATCCGTGCTTATTGAAAACAGCCGCTCCTGAGGGTGGAAGCATTTTGTTGTGTGCATGCCTGAGAGCACTGCAAGGGAGTCCAAAGCTCATTACGAGTGAGACTCAGGCCCCAGCAAAGGCAAGACAAGACTCCCGGTGTGTTTCATTTAGCTAGCACAGCGGCCCTACTTTTGCATAGAAGTCGAATCGCTAGAATTCTAACTCGAAGAAACAAGAGTGTACAGAAACACTGTTTTATCTTCCGACGACCTCTCTGTGGGAGGAAGCCGTTTAGGGTGTACTGTGGGTGAGAGCCTGGGGATGAGTTCCATTTCGTAAAATCGGGGTAGAGACAGGCCGGTACAGAAGGCAGCTCACAAATCACATCATGGTTATGGGGCTAGTAGCGTTGCCCCAGGGGAGCGTGCAGGCTGAAATTCAGCCACCTACCTCGAAGGAAAAACTCGCTAGAGAATCCGTGCTTCAGCAAAAAGAGCCGCTCCGGAGGGTGGAAGTATTTTGTTGTGTGCGTGCGTGAGAGCACTGCCAGGGAGTCTAAAGCTCTTACGAATGAGACTCAGGCCCCACCAAAAGGCAGGACAAGACTCCCGGTGTGTTTGACCTAGCATGCACTGCGGCCCTACTTTTGCATTGAAGTCTAATCGGTAGGGTTCTAACTCGAACAAACAACAGTGTACAGAAACAGGGTTTTAGCTTCCGACGACCTCTCTGTGGGAGGAAGCCGTTTAGGGTGTACTGTGTGTGAGAGCCTGGGGATGGGTTCCATTTCGTAAAATCGGGGTAGAGACAGGCCGGAACAGAAGGCAGCTCACAAATCACATCATGTTTATGGGGCTAGGAGCGTGGCCACGGGGGAGCGTGCAGGCTGAAAGTCAGCCACCTAACACGAAGGAAACCTCGGTAGAGAATCCGTGCTTCAGCGACAACAGCCGCTACTGAGGGCGGAAGCATTTTGTTGTGTGCGTGCGTGAGAGCACTGAAAGGGATTCCAAACCTTTTCACGAGTGAAACTCAGGCCCCAGCAAAAGGCAGAACAACACTCCCCATGTGTTTGACTAAGCTAGCACAGCGGCCCTACTTTTGCATTGAAGTCTAATCAGTAGGGTTCTACTCGAACAAACAACAGTGTCCAGAAACAGGGTTTTAGCTTCCAATGACCTCTCTGTGGGAGGAAGAAGTTTCGGGTTTAGTTTGGGTGAGAGCCACAGGACTGGTTCCACTTCGGAAAATCGGGGTAGAGACAGGTCGGTACAGAAGGCAGCTCACAAATCACATCATGGTTATGGGGCTAGTAGCATTGCCCCGGGTTGTGCGTGGAGGCTGAAAGCCAGCCACCTAACTCGAAGGAAAAACTCGGTAGAGGATCTGTGCTTCATTGAAAACAGCCCCTCCTGAGGGTGGAAGCATTTTGTTGTGCGCATGCCTGAGAGCACTGCAAGGGAGTCCAAAGCTCTTTACGCGTGAGACTCAGGCCCCATCAAAGGCAAGACAAGACTCCCGGTGTGTTTCATTTAGCTAGCACAGTGGCCCTACTTTTGCATGGAAGTCTAATCGCTAGCATTCTAACTCGAAGAACCAACAGGGTACAGAAACAGTGTTTTAGCTTCCGACGACCTCTCTGTGGGAGGAAGCAGTTTAGGGTGTAGTGTGGGTGAGAGTCACGGGACTGGTGCCATTTCGTAAAATCGGGGTAGAGACAGGCCCGTACAAATGGCAGCTCACAAATCAAATCATGGTTATGGGGCTAGTAGCGTTGCCCCCGCGGAGTGCGCAGGCTGATATTCAGCCACCCATCTCGAAGGAAAAACTCGGTAGAGAATCTGTGCTTCATTGAAAACAGCCGCTCCTGAGGGTGGAATCCTTTAGTTGTGTGCGTGGGTGCGAGCACTGCAAGGGAGTACGAAGCTTTTTACGAGCGCGACTCAGGCCCCAGCCAAAGGCAGGACAAGACTCCCCATGGGTTTGTTTTAGCTAGCACTGCGGCCCTACTTTTGCATGGAAATCTAATCGCAAGCGTTCCAACTGGAAGAAAGAACAGTGTACAGAAACAGTGTTTTAGCTTCCGAAGACCTCCCTGTGCGTGGAAGCCGTTTAGGGTGTAGTGTGGATGAGAGTCACGGGACTTGTTCCATTTTGTAAAATCGGGGTAGAGACAGGCCCGTACAAATGGCAGCTCACCAATCAAATCATGGTTATGGGGCTAGTAGCATTGCCCAGGGGGTGCGTGCAGCCTGAAAGCCAGCCACCTAACTCGAAGGAAAAACTCGGTACAGAATCCGTGCTTATTGAAAACAGCCGCTCCTGAGGGTGGAAGCATTTTGTTGTGTGCATGCCTGAGAGCACTGCAAGGGAGTCCAAAGCTCATTACGAGTGAGACTCAGGCCCCAGCAAAGGCAAGACAAGACTCCCGGTGTGTTTCATTTAGCTAGCACAGCGGCCCTACTTTTGCATAGAAGTCGAATCGCTAGAATTCTAACTCGAAGAAACAAGAGTGTACAGAAACACTGTTTTATCTTCCGACGACCTCTCTGTGGGAGGAAGCCGTTTAGGGTATACTGTGGGTGAGAGCCTGGGGATGAGTTCCATTTCGTAAAATCGGGGTAGAGACAGGCCGGTACAGAAGGCAGCTCACAAATCACATCATGGTTATGGGGCTAGTAGCGTTGCCCCAGGGGAGCGTGCAGGCTGAATTCAGCCACCTACCTCGAAGGAAAAACTCGCTAGGGAATCCGTGCTTCAGCAAAAAGAGCCGCTCCAGAGGGTGGAAGCATTTTGTTGTGTGCGTGCGTGAGAGCACTGCCAGGGAGTCTAAAGCTCTTACGAATGAGACTCAGGCCCCACCAAAAGGCAGGACAAGACTCCCGGTGTGTTTGACCTAGCATGCACTGCGGCCCTACTTTTGCATTGAAGTCTAATCGGTAGGGTTCTAACTCGAAGAAACAACAGTGTACAGAAACAGGGTTTTAGCTTCCGACGACCTCTCTGTGGGAGGAAGCCGTTTAGGGTGTACTGTGTGTGAGAGCCTGGGGATGGGTTCCATTTCGTAAAATCGGGGTAGAGACAGGCCGGAACAGAAGGCAGCTCACAAATCACATCATGTTTATGGGGCTAGGAGCGTGGCCACGGGGGAGCGTGCAGGCTGAAAGTCAGCCACCTAACACGAAGGAAACCTCGGTAGAGAATCCGTGCTTCAGCGACAACAGCCGCTACTGAGGGCGGAAGCATTTTGTTGTGTGCGTGCGTGAGAGCACTGAAAGGGATTCCAAACCTTTTCACGAGTGAAACTCAGGCCCCAGCAAAAGGCAGAACAACACTCCCCATGTGTTTGACTAAGCTAGCACAGCGGCCCTACTTTTGCATTGAAGTCTAATCAGTAGGGTTCTACTCGAACAAACAACAGTGTCCAGAAACAGGGTTTTAGCTTCCAATGACCTCTCTGTGGGAGGAAGAAGTTTCGGGTTTAGTTTGGGTGAGAGCCACAGGACTGGTTCCACTTCGGAAAATCGGGGTAGAGACAGGTCGGTACAGAAGGCAGCTCACAAATCACATCATGGTTATGGGGCTCGTAGCATTGCCCCGGGTTGTGCGTGGAGGCTGAAAGCCAGCCACCTAACTCGAAGGAAAAACTCGGTAGAGGATCTGTGCTTCATTGAAAACAGCCCCTCCTGAGGGTGGAAGCATTTTGTTGTGCGCATGCCTGAGAGCACTGCAAGGGAGTCCAAAGCTCTTTACGCGTGAGACTCAGGCCCCATCAAAGGCAAGACAAGACTCCCGGTGTGTTTCATTTAGCTAGCACAGTGGCCCTACTTTTGCATGGAAGTCTAATCGCTAGCTTTCTAACTCGAAGAACCAACAGGGTACAGAAACAGTGTGTTAGCTTCCGACGACCTCTCTGTGGGAGGAAGCAGTTTAGGGTGTAGTGTGGGTGAGAGTCACGGGATTGGTGCCATTTCGTAAAATCGGGGTAGAGACAGGCCCGTACAAATGGCAGCTCACAAATCAAATCATGGTTACGGGGCTAGTAGCGTTGCCCCCGCGGAGTGCGCAGGCTGATATTCAGCCACCCATCTCGAAGGAAAAACTCGGTAGAGAATCTGTGCTTCATTGAAAACAGCCGCTCCTGAGGGTGGAATCCTTTAGTTGTGTGCGTGGGTGCGAGCACTGCAAGGGAGTACGAAGCTTTTTACGAGCGCGACTCAGGACCCAGCCAAAGGCAGGACAAGACTCCCCATGTGTTTGTTTTAGCTAGCACTGCGGCCCTACTTTTGCATGGAAATCTAATCGCAAGCGTTCCAACTGGAAGAAAGAACAGTGTACAGAAACAGTGTTTTAGCTTCCGAAGACCTCCCTGTGCGTGGAAGCCGTTTAGGGTGTAGTGTGGATGAGAGTCACGGGACTTGTTCCATTTTGTAAAATCGGGGTAGAGACAGGCCCGTACAAATGGCAGCTCACCAATCAAATCATGGTTATGGGGCTAGTAGCATTGCCCAGGGGGTGCGTGCAGCCTGAAAGCCAGCCACCTAACTCGAAGGAAAAACTCGGTACAGAATCCGTGCTTATTGAAAACAGCCGCTCCTGAGGGTGGAAGCATTTTGTTGTGTGCATGCCTGAGAGCACTGCAAGGGAGTCCAAAGCTCATTACGAGTGAGACTCAGGCCCCAGCAAAGGCAAGACAAGACTCCCGGTGTGTTTCATTTAGCTAGCACAGCGGCCCTACTTTTGCATAGAAGTCGAATCGCTAGAATTCTAACTCGAAGAAACAAGAGTGTACAGAAACACTGTTTTATCTTCCGACGACCTCTCTGTGGGAGGAAGCCGTTTAGGGTGTACTGTGGGTGAGAGCCTGGGGATGAGTTCCATTTCGTAAAATCGGGGTAGAGACAGGCCGGTACAGAAGGCAGCTCACAAATCACATCATGGTTATGGGGCTAGTAGCGTTGCCCCAGGGGAGCGTGCAGGCTGAAATTCAGCCACCTACCTCGAAGGAAAAACTCGCTAGAGAATCCGTGCTTCAGCAAAAAGAGCCGCTCCGGAGGGTGGAAGTATTTTGTTGTGTGCGTGCGTGAGAGCACTGCCAGGGAGTCTAAAGCTCTTACGAATGAGACTCAGGCCCCACCAAAAGGCAGGACAAGACTCCCGGTGTGTTTGACCTAGCATGCACTGCGGCCCTACTTTTGCATTGAAGTCTAATCGGTAGGGTTCTAACTCGAACAAACAACAGTGTACAGAAACAGGGTTTTAGCTTCCGACGACCTCTCTGTGGGAGGAAGCCGTTTAGGGTGTACTGTGTGTGAGAGCCTGGGGATGGGTTCCATTTCGTAAAATCGGGGTAGAGACAGGCCGGAACAGAAGGCAGCTCACAAATCACATCATGTTTATGGGGCTAGGAGCGTGGCCACGGGGGAGCGTGCAGGCTGAAAGTCAGCCACCTAACACGAAGGAAACCTCGGTAGAGAATCCGTGCTTCAGCGACAACAGCCGCTACTGAGGGCGGAAGCATTTTGTTGTGTGCGTGCGTGAGAGCACTGAAAGGGATTCCAAACCTTTTCACGAGTGAAACTCAGGCCCCAGCAAAAGGCAGAACAACACTCCCCATGTGTTTGACTAAGCTAGCACAGCGGCCCTACTTTTGCATTGAAGTCTAATCAGTAGGGTTCTACTCGAACAAACAACAGTGTCCAGAAACAGGGTTTTAGCTTCCAATGACCTCTCTGTGGGAGGAAGAAGTTTCGGGTTTAGTTTGGGTGAGAGCCACAGGACTGGTTCCACTTCGGAAAATCGGGGTAGAGACAGGTCGGTACAGAAGGCAGCTCACAAATCACATCATGGTTATGGGGCTAGTAGCATTGCCCCGGGTTGTGCGTGGAGGCTGAAAGCCAGCCACCTAACTCGAAGGAAAAACTCGGTAGAGGATCTGTGCTTCATTGAAAACAGCCCCTCCTGAGGGTGGAAGCATTTTGTTGTGCGCATGCCTGAGAGCACTGCAAGGGAGTCCAAAGCTCTTTACGCGTGAGACTCAGGCCCCATCAAAGGCAAGACAAGACTCCCGGTGTGTTTCATTTAGCTAGCACAGTGGCCCTACTTTTGCATGGAAGTCTAATCGCTAGCATTCTAACTCGAAGAACCAACAGGGTACAGAAACAGTGTTTTAGCTTCCGACGACCTCTCTGTGGGAGGAAGCAGTTTAGGGTGTAGTGTGGGTGAGAGTCACGGGACTGGTGCCATTTCGTAAAATCGGGGTAGAGACAGGCCCGTACAAATGGCAGCTCACAAATCAAATCATGGTTATGGGGCTAGTAGCGTTGCCCCCGCGGAGTGCGCAGGCTGATATTCAGCCACCCATCTCGAAGGAAAAACTCGGTAGAGAATCTGTGCTTCATTGAAAACAGCCGCTCCTGAGGGTGGAATCCTTTAGTTGTGTGCGTGGGTGCGAGCACTGCAAGGGAGTACGAAGCTTTTTACGAGCGCGACTCAGGCCCCAGCCAAAGGCAGGACAAGACTCCCCATGTGTTTGTTTTAGCTAGCACTGCGGCCCTACTTTTGCATGGAAATCTAATCGCAAGCGTTCCAACTGGAAGAAAGAACAGTGTACAGAAACAGTGTTTTAGCTTCCGAAGACCTCCCTGTGCGTGGAAGCCGTTTAGGGTGTAGTGTGGATGAGAGTCACGGGACTTGTTCCATTTTGTAAAATCGGGGTAGAGACAGGCCCGTACAAATGGCAGCTCACCAATCAAATCATGGTTATGGGGCTAGTAGCATTGCCCAGGGGGTGCGTGCAGCCTGAAAGCCAGCCACCTAACTCGAAGGAAAAACTCGGTACAGAATCCGTGCTTATTGAAAACAGCCGCTCCTGAGGGTGGAAGCATTTTGTTGTGTGCATGCCTGAGAGCACTGCAAGGGAGTCCAAAGCTCATTACGAGTGAGACTCAGGCCCCAGCAAAGGCAAGACAAGACTCCCGGTGTGTTTCATTTAGCTAGCACAGCGGCCCTACTTCTGCATAGAAGTCGAATCGCTAGAATTCTAACTCGAAGAAACAAGAGTGTACAGAAACACTGTTTTATCTTCCGACGACCTCTCTGTGGGAGGAAGCCGTTTAGGGTGTACTGTGGGTGAGAGCCTGGGGATGAGTTCCATTTCGTAAAATCGGGGTAGAGACAGGCCGGTACAGAAGGCAGCTCACAAATCACATCATGGTTATGGGGCTAGTAGCGGTGCCCCAGGGGAGCGTGCAGGCTGAAATTCAGCCACCTACCTCGAAGGAAAAACTCGCTAGAGAATCCGTGCTTCCGCAAAAAGAGCCGCTCCGGAGGGTGGAAGCATTTTGTTGTGTGCGTGCGTGAGAGCACTGCCAGGGAGTCTAAAGCTCTTACGAATGAGACTCAGGCCCCACCAAAAGGCAGGACAAGACTCCCGGTGTGTTTGACCTAGCATGCACTGCGGCCCTACTTTTGCATTGAAGTCTAATCGGTAGGGTTCTAACTCGAACAAACAACAGTGTACAGAAACAGGGTTTTAGCTTCCGACGACCTCTCTGTGGGAGGAAGCCGTTTAGGGTGTACTGTGTGTGAGAGCCTGGGGATGGGTTCCATTTCGTAAAATCGGGGTAGAGACAGGCCGGAACAGAAGGCAGCTCACAAATCACATCATGTTTATGGGGCTAGGAGCGTGGCCACGGGGGAGCGTGCAGGCTGAAAGTCAGCCACCTAACACGAAGGAAACCTCGGTAGAGAATCCGTGCTTCAGCGACAACAGCCGCTACTGAGGGCGGAAGCATTTTGTTGTGTGCGTGCGTGAGAGCACTGAAAGGGATTCCAAACCTTTTCACGAGTGAAACTCAGGCCCCAGCAAAAGGCAGAACAACACTCCCCATGTGTTTGACTAAGCTAGCACAGCGGCCCTACTTTTGCATTGAAGTCTAATCAGTAGGGTTCTACTCGAACAAACAACAGTGTCCAGAAACAGGGTTTTAGCTTCCAATGACCTCTCTGTGGGAGGAAGAAGTTTCGGGTTTAGTTTGGGTGAGAGCCACAGGACTGGTTCCACTTCGGAAAATCGGGGTAGAGACAGGTCGGTACAGAAGGCAGCTCACAAATCACATCATGGTTATGGGGCTAGTAGCATTGCCCCGGGTTGTGCGTGGAGGCTGAAAGCCAGCCACCTAACTCGAAGGAAAAACTCGGTAGAGGATCTGTGCTTCATTGAAAACAGCCCCTCCTGAGGGTGGAAGCATTTTGTTGTGCGCATGCCTGAGAGCACTGCAAGGGAGTCCAAAGCTCTTTACGCGTGAGACTCAGGCCCCATCAAAGGCAAGACAAGACTCCCGGTGTGTTTCATTTAGCTAGCACAGTGGCCCTACTTTTGCATGGAAGTCTAATCGCTAGCATTCTAACTCGAAGAACCAACAGGGTACAGAAACAGTGTTTTAGCTTCCGACGACCTCTCTGTGGGAGGAAGCAGTTTAGGGTGTAGTGTGGGTGAGAGTCACGGGACTGGTGCCATTTCGTAAAATCGGGGTAGAGACAGGCCCGTACAAATGGCAGCTCACAAATCAAATCATGGTTATGGGGCTAGGAGCGTTGCCCCCGCGGAGTGCGCAGGCTGATATTCAGCCACCCATCTCGAAGGAAAAACTCGGTAGAGAATCTGTGCTTCATTGAAAACAGCCGCTCCTGAGGGTGGAATCCTTTAGTTGTGTGCGTGGGTGCGAGCACTGCAAGGGAGTACGAAGCTTTTTACGAGTGCGACTCAGGACCCAGCCAAAGGCAGGACAAGACTCCCCATGGGTTTGTTTTAGCTAGCACTGCGGCCCTACTTTTGCATGGAAATCTAATCGCAAGCGTTCCAACTGGAAGAAAGAACAGTGTACAGAAACAGTGTTTTAGCTTCCGAAGACCTCCCTGTGCGTGGAAGCCGTTTAGGGTGTAGTGTGGATGAGAGTCACGGGACTTGTTCCATTTTGTAAAATCGGGGTAGAGACAGGCCCGTACAAATGGCAGCTCACCAATCAAATCATGGTTATGGGGCTAGTAGCATTGCCCAGGGGGTGCGTGCAGCCTGAAAGCCAGCCACCTAACTCGAAGGAAAAACTCGGTACAGAATCCGTGCTTATTGAAAACAGCCGCTCCTGAGGGTGGAAGCATTTTGTTGTGTGCATGCCTGAGAGCACTGCAAGGGAGTCCAAAGCTCATTACGAGTGAGACTCAGGCCCCAGCAAAGGCAAGACAAGACTCCCGGTGTGTTTCATTTAGCTAGCACAGCGGCCCTACTTTTGCATAGAAGTCGAATCGCTAGAATTCTAACTCGAAGAAACAAGAGTGTACAGAAACACTGTTTTATCTTCCGACGACCTCTCTGTGGGAGGAAGCCGTTTAGGGTGTACTGTGGGTGAGAGCCTGGGGATGAGTTCCATTTCGTAAAATCGGGGTAGAGACAGGCCGGTACAGAAGGCAGCTCACAAATCACATCATGGTTATGGGGCTAGTAGCGGTGCCCCAGGGGAGCGTGCAGGCTGAAATTCAGCCACCTACCTCGAAGGAAAAACTCGCTAGAGAATCCGTGCTTCAGCAAAAAGAGCCGCTCCGGAGGGTGGAAGCATTTTGTTGTGTGCGTGCGTGAGAGCACTGCCAGGGAGTCTAAAGCTCTTACGAATGAGACTCAGGCCCCACCAAAAGGCAGGACAAGACTCCCGGTGTGTTTGACCTAGCATGCACTGCGGCCCTACTTTTGCATTGAAGTCTAATCGGTAGGGTTCTAACTCGAACAAACAACAGTGTACAGAAACAGGGTTTTAGCTTCCGACGACCTCTCTGTGGGAGGAAGCCGTTTAGGGTGTACTGTGTGTGAGAGCCTGGGGATGGGTTCCATTTCGTAAAATCGGGGTAGAGACAGGCCGGAACAGAAGGCAGCTCACAAATCACATCATGTTTATGGGGCTAGGAGCGTGGCCACGGGGGAGCGTGCAGGCTGAAAGTCAGCCACCTAACACGAAGGAAACCTCGGTAGAGAATCCGTGCTTCAGCGACAACAGCCGCTACTGAGGGCGGAAGCATTTTGTTGTGTGCGTGCGTGAGAGCACTGAAAGGGATTCCAAACCTTTTCACGAGTGAAACTCAGGCCCCAGCAAAAGGCAGAACAACACTCCCCATGTGTTTGACTAAGCTAGCACAGCGGCCCTACTTTTGCATTGAAGTCTAATCAGTAGGGTTCTACTCGAACAAACAACAGTGTCCAGAAACAGGGTTTTAGCTTCCAATGACCTCTCTGTGGGAGGAAGAAGTTTCGGGTTTAGTTTGGGTGAGAGCCACAGGACTGGTTCCACTTCGGAAAATCGGGGTAGAGACAGGTCGGTACAGAAGGCAGCTCACAAATCACATCATGGTTATGGGGCTAGTAGCATTGCCCCGGGTTGTGCGTGGAGGCTGAAAGCCAGCCACCTAACTCGAAGGAAAAACTCGGTAGAGGATCTGTGCTTCATTGAAAACAGCCCCTCCTGAGGGTGGAAGCATTTTGTTGTGCGCATGCCTGAGAGCACTGCAAGGGAGTCCAAAGCTCTTTACGCGTGAGACTCAGGCCCCATCAAAGGCAAGACAAGACTCCCGGTGTGTTTCATTTAGCTAGCACAGTGGCCCTACATTTGCATGGAAGTCTAATCGCTAGCATTCTAACTCGAAGAACCAACAGGGTACAGAAACAGTGTTTTAGCTTCCGACGACCTCTCTGTGGGAGGAAGCAGTTTAGGGTGTAGTGTCGGTGAGAGTCACGGGACTGGTGCCATTTCGTAAAATCGGGGTAGAGACAGGCCCGTACAAATGGCAGCTCACAAATCAAATCATGGTTATGGGGCTAGTAGCGTTGCCCCCGCGGAGTGCGCAGGCTGATATTCAGCCACCCATCTCGAAGGAAAAACTCGGTAGAGAATCTGTGCTTCATTGAAAACAGCCGCTCCTGAGGGTGGAATCCTTTAGTTGTGTGCGTGGGTGCGAGCACTGCAAGGGAGTACGAAGCTTTTTACGAGCGCGACTCAGGCCCCAGCCAAAGGCAGGACAAGACTCCCCATGGGTTTGTTTTAGCTAGCACTGCGGCCCTACTTTTGCATGGAAATCTAATCGCAAGCGTTCCAACTGGAAGAAAGAACAGTGTACAGAAACAGTGTTTTAGCTTCCGAAGACCTCCCTGTGCGTGGAAGCCGTTTAGGGTGTAGTGTGGATGAGAGTCACGGGACTTGTTCCATTTTGTAAAATCGGGGTAGAGACAGGCCCGTACAAATGGCAGCTCACCAATCAAATCATGGTTATGGGGCTAGTAGCATTGCCCAGGGGGTGCGTGCAGCCTGAAAGCCAGCCACCTAACTCGAAGGAAAAACTCGGTACAGAATCCGTGCTTATTGAAAACAGCCGCTCCTGAGGGTGGAAGCATTTTGTTGTGTGCATGCCTGAGAGCACTGCAAGGGAGTCCAAAGCTCATTACGAGTGAGACTCAGGCCCCAGCAAAGGCAAGACAAGACTCCCGGTGTGTTTCATTTAGCTAGCACAGCGGCCCTACTTTTGCATAGAAGTCGAATCGCTAGAATTCTAACTCGAAGAAACAAGAGTGTACAGAAACACTGTTTTATCTTCCGACGACCTCTCTGTGGGAGGAAGCCGTTTAGGGTGTACTGTGGGTGAGAGCCTGGGGATGAGTTCCATTTCGTAAAATCGGGGTAGAGACAGGCCGGTACAGAAGGCAGCTCACAAATCACATCATGGTTATGGGGCTAGTAGCGGTGCCCCAGGGGAGCGTGCAGGCTGAAATTCAGCCACCTACCTCGAAGGAAAAACTCGCTAGAGAATCCGTGCTTCCGCAAAAAGAGCCGCTCCGGAGGGTGGAAGCATTTTGTTGTGTGCGTGCGTGAGAGCACTGCCAGGGAGTCTAAAGCTCTTACGAATGAGACTCAGGCCCCACCAAAAGGCAGGACAAGACTCCCGGTGTGTTTGACCTAGCATGCACTGCGGCCCTACTTTTGCATTGAAGTCTAATCGGTAGGGTTCTAACTCGAACAAACAACAGTGTACAGAAACAGGGTTTTAGCTTCCGACGACCTCTCTGTGGGAGGAAGCCGTTTAGGGTGTACTGTGTGTGAGAGCCTGGGGATGGGTTCCATTTCGTAAAATCGGGGTAGAGACAGGCCGGAACAGAAGGCAGCTCACAAATCACATCATGTTTATGGGGCTAGGAGCGTGGCCACGGGGGAGCGTGCAGGCTGAAAGTCAGCCACCTAACACGAAGGAAACCTCGGTAGAGAATCCGTGCTTCAGCGACAACAGCCGCTACTGAGGGCGGAAGCATTTTGTTGTGTGCGTGCGTGAGAGCACTGAAAGGGATTCCAAACCTTTTCACGAGTGAAACTCAGGCCCCAGCAAAAGGCAGAACAACACTCCCCATGTGTTTGACTAAGCTAGCACAGCGGCCCTACTTTTGCATTGAAGTCTAATCAGTAGGGTTCTACTCGAACAAACAACAGTGTCCAGAAACAGGGTTTTAGCTTCCAATGACCTCTCTGTGGGAGGAAGAAGTTTCGGGTTTAGTTTGGGTGAGAGCCACAGGACTGGTTCCACTTCGGAAAATCGGGGTAGAGACAGGTCGGTACAGAAGGCAGCTCACAAATCACATCATGGTTATGGGGCTAGTAGCATTGCCCCGGGTTGTGCGTGGAGGCTGAAAGCCAGCCACCTAACTCGAAGGAAAAACTCGGTAGAGGATCTGTGCTTCATTGAAAACAGCCCCTCCTGAGGGTGGAAGCATTTTGTTGTGCGCATGCCTGAGAGCACTGCAAGGGAGTCCAAAGCTCTTTACGCGTGAGACTCAGGCCCCATCAAAGGCAAGACAAGACTCCCGGTGTGTTTCATTTAGCTAGCACAGTGGCCCTACATTTGCATGGAAGTCTAATCGCTAGCATTCTAACTCGAAGAACCAACAGGGTACAGAAACAGTGTTTTAGCTTCCGACGACCTCTCTGTGGGAGGAAGCAGTTTAGGGTGTAGTGTGGGTGAGAGTCACGGGACTGGTGCCATTTCGTAAAATCGGGGTAGAGACAGGCCCGTACAAATGGCAGCTCACAAATCAAATCATGGTTATGGGGCTAGTAGCGTTGCCCCCGCGGAGTGCGCAGGCTGATATTCAGCCACCCATCTCGAAGGAAAAACTCGGTAGAGAATCTGTGCTTCATTGAAAACAGCCGCTCCTGAGGGTGGAATCCTTTAGTTGTGTGCGTGGGTGCGAGCACTGCAAGGGAGTACGAAGCTTTTTACGAGCGCGACTCAGGCCCCAGCCAAAGGCAGGACAAGACTCCCCATGGGTTTGTTTTAGCTAGCACTGCGGCCCTACTTTTGCATGGAAATCTAATCGCAAGCGTTCCAACTGGAAGAAAGAACAGTGTACAGAAACAGTGTTTTAGCTTCCGAAGACCTCCCTGTGCGTGGAAGCCGTTTAGGGTGTAGTGTGGATGAGAGTCACGGGACTTGTTCCATTTTGTAAAATCGGGGTAGAGACAGGCCCGTACAAATGGCAGCTCACCAATCAAATCATGGTTATGGGGCTAGTAGCATTGCCCAGGGGGTGCGTGCAGCCTGAAAGCCAGCCACCTAACTCGAAGGAAAAACTCGGTACAGAATCCGTGCTTATTGAAAACAGCCGCTCCTGAGGGTGGAAGCATTTTGTTGTGTGCATGCCTGAGAGCACTGCAAGGGAGTCCAAAGCTCATTACGAGTGAGACTCAGGCCCCAGCAAAGGCAAGACAAGACTCCCGGTGTGTTTCATTTAGCTAGCACAGCGGCCCTACTTTTGCATAGAAGTCGAATCGCTAGAATTCTAACTCGAAGAAACAAGAGTGTACAGAAACACTGTTTTATCTTCCGACGACCTCTCTGTGGGAGGAAGCCGTTTAGGGTGTACTGTGGGTGAGAGCCTGGGGATGAGTTCCATTTCGTAAAATCGGGGTAGAGACAGGCCGGTACAGAAGGCAGCTCACAAATCACATCATGGTTATGGGGCTAGTAGCGGTGCCCCAGGGGAGCGTGCAGGCTGAAATTCAGCCACCTACCTCGAAGGAAAAACTCGCTAGAGAATCCGTGCTTCCGCAAAAAGAGCCGCTCCGGAGGGTGGAAGCATTTTGTTGTGTGCGTGCGTGAGAGCACTGCCAGGGAGTCTAAAGCTCTTACGAATGAGACTCAGGCCCCACCAAAAGGCAGGACAAGACTCCCGGTGTGTTTGACCTAGCATGCACTGCGGCCCTACTTTTGCATTGAAGTCTAATCGGTAGGGTTCTAACTCGAACAAACAACAGTGTACAGAAACAGGGTTTTAGCTTCCGACGACCTCTCTGTGGGAGGAAGCCGTTTAGGGTGTACTGTGTGTGAGAGCCTGGGGATGGGTTCCATTTCGTAAAATCGGGGTAGAGACAGGCCGGAACAGAAGGCAGCTCACAAATCACATCATGTTTATGGGGCTAGGAGCGTGGCCACGGGGGAGCGTGCAGGCTGAAAGTCAGCCACCTAACACGAAGGAAACCTCGGTAGAGAATCCGTGCTTCAGCGACAACAGCCGCTACTGAGGGCGGAAGCATTTTGTTGTGTGCGTGCGTGAGAGCACTGAAAGGGATTCCAAACCTTTTCACGAGTGAAACTCAGGCCCCAGCAAAAGGCAGAACAACACTCCCCATGTGTTTGACTAAGCTAGCACAGCGGCCCTACTTTTGCATTGAAGTCTAATCAGTAGGGTTCTACTCGAACAAACAACAGTGTCCAGAAACAGGGTTTTAGCTTCCAATGACCTCTCTGTGGGAGGAAGAAGTTTCGGGTTTAGTTTGGGTGAGAGCCACAGGACTGGTTCCACTTCGGAAAATCGGGGTAGAGACAGGTCGGTACAGAAGGCAGCTCACAAATCACATCATGGTTATGGGGCTAGTAGCATTGCCCCGGGTTGTGCGTGGAGGCTGAAAGCCAGCCACCTAACTCGAAGGAAAAACTCGGTAGAGGATCTGTGCTTCATTGAAAACAGCCCCTCCTGAGGGTGGAAGCATTTTGTTGTGCGCATGCCTGAGAGCACTGCAAGGGAGTCCAAAGCTCTTTACGCGTGAGACTCAGGCCCCATCAAAGGCAAGACAAGACTCCCGGTGTGTTTCATTTAGCTAGCACAGTGGCCCTACATTTGCATGGAAGTCTAATCGCTAGCATTCTAACTCGAAGAACCAACAGGGTACAGAAACAGTGTTTTAGCTTCCGACGACCTCTCTGTGGGAGGAAGCAGTTTAGGGTGTAGTGTGGGTGAGAGTCACGGGACTGGTGCCATTTCGTAAAATCGGGGTAGAGACAGGCCCGTACAAATGGCAGCTCACAAATCAAATCATGGTTATGGGGCTAGTAGCGTTGCCCCCGCGGAGTGCGCAGGCTGATATTCAGCCACCCATCTCGAAGGAAAAACTCGGTAGAGAATCTGTGCTTCATTGAAAACAGCCGCTCCTGAGGGTGGAATCCTTTAGTTGTGTGCGTGGGTGCGAGCACTGCAAGGGAGTACGAAGCTTTTTACGAGCGCGACTCAGGCCCCAGCCAAAGGCAGGACAAGACTCCCCATGGGTTTGTTTTAGCTAGCACTGCGGCCCTACTTTTGCATGGAAATCTAATCGCAAGCGTTCCAACTGGAAGAAAGAACAGTGTACAGAAACAGTGTTTTAGCTTCCGAAGACCTCCCTGTGCGTGGAAGCCGTTTAGGGTGTAGTGTGGATGAGAGTCACGGGACTTGTTCCATTTTGTAAAATCGGGGTAGAGACAGGCCCGTACAAATGGCAGCTCACCAATCAAATCATGGTTATGGGGCTAGTAGCATTGCCCAGGGGGTGCGTGCAGCCTGAAAGCCAGCCACCTAACTCGAAGGAAAAACTCGGTACAGAATCCGTGCTTATTGAAAACAGCCGCTCCTGAGGGTGGAAGCATTTTGTTGTGTGCATGCCTGAGAGCACTGCAAGGGAGTCCAAAGCTCATTACGAGTGAGACTCAGGCCCCAGCAAAGGCAAGACAAGACTCCCGGTGTGTTTCATTTAGCTAGCACAGCGGCCCTACTTTTGCATAGAAGTCGAATCGCTAGAATTCTAACTCGAAGAAACAAGAGTGTACAGAAACACTGTTTTATCTTCCGACGACCTCTCTGTGGGAGGAAGCCGTTTAGGGTGTACTGTGGGTGAGAGCCTGGGGATGAGTTCCATTTCGTAAAATCGGGGTAGAGACAGGCCGGTACAGAAGGCAGCTCACAAATCACATCATGGTTATGGGGCTAGTAGCGGTGCCCCAGGGGAGCGTGCAGGCTGAAATTCAGCCACCTACCTCGAAGGAAAAACTCGCTAGAGAATCCGTGCTTCCGCAAAAAGAGCCGCTCCGGAGGGTGGAAGCATTTTGTTGTGTGCGTGCGTGAGAGCACTGCCAGGGAGTCTAAAGCTCTTACGAATGAGACTCAGGCCCCACCAAAAGGCAGGACAAGACTCCCGGTGTGTTTGACCTAGCATGCACTGCGGCCCTACTTTTGCATTGAAGTCTAATCGGTAGGGTTCTAACTCGAACAAACAACAGTGTACAGAAACAGGGTTTTAGCTTCCGACGACCTCTCTGTGGGAGGAAGCCGTTTAGGGTGTACTGTGTGTGAGAGCCTGGGGATGGGTTCCATTTCGTAAAATCGGGGTAGAGACAGGCCGGAACAGAAGGCGGCTCACAAATCACATCATGTTTATGGGGCTAGGAGCGTGGCCACGGGGGAGCGTGCAGGCTGAAAGTCAGCCACCTAACACGAAGGAAACCTCGGTAGAGAATCCGTGCTTCAGCGACAACAGCCGCTACTGAGGGCGGAAGCATTTTGTTGTGTGCGTGCGTGAGAGCACTGAAAGGGATTCCAAACCTTTTCACGAGTGAAACTCAGGCCCCAGCAAAAGGCAGAACAACACTCCCCATGTGTTTGACTAAGCTAGCACAGCGGCCCTACTTTTGCATTGAAGTCTAATCAGTAGGGTTCTACTCGAACAAACAACAGTGTCCAGAAACAGGGTTTTAGCTTCCAATGACCTCTCTGTGGGAGGAAGAAGTTTCGGGTTTAGTTTGGGTGAGAGCCACAGGACTGGTTCCACTTCGGAAAATCGGGGTAGAGACAGGTCGGTACAGAAGGCAGCTCACAAATCACATCATGGTTATGGGGCTAGTAGCATTGCCCCGGGTTGTGCGTGGAGGCTGAAAGCCAGCCACCTAACTCGAAGGAAAAACTCGGTAGAGGATCTGTGCTTCATTGAAAACAGCCCCTCCTGAGGGTGGAAGCATTTTGTTGTGCGCATGCCTGAGAGCACTGCAAGGGAGTCCAAAGCTCTTTACGCGTGAGACTCAGGCCCCATCAAAGGCAAGACAAGACTCCCGGTGTGTTTCATTTAGCTAGCACAGTGGCCCTACTTTTGCATGGAAGTCTAATCGCTAGCATTCTAACTCGAAGAACCAACAGGGTACAGAAACAGTGTTTTAGCTTCCGACGACCTCTCTGTGGGAGGAAGCAGTTTAGGGTGTAGTGTGGGTGAGAGTCACGGGACTGGTGCCATTTCGTAAAATCGGGGTAGAGACAGGCCCGTACAAATGGCAGCTCACAAATCAAATCATGGTTATGGGGCTAGGAGCGTTGCCCCCGCGGAGTGCGCAGGCTGATATTCAGCCACCCATCTCGAAGGAAAAACTCGGTAGAGAATCTGTGCTTCATTGAAAACAGCCGCTCCTGAGGGTGGAATCCTTTAGTTGTGTGCGTGGGTGCGAGCACTGCAAGGGAGTACGAAGCTTTTTACGAGTGCGACTCAGGACCCAGCCAAAGGCAGGACAAGACTCCCCATGTGTTTGTTTTAGCTAGCACTGCGGCCCTACTTTTGCATGGAAATCTAATCGCAAGCGTTCCAACTGGAAGAAAGAACAGTGTACAGAAACAGTGTTTTAGCTTCCGAAGACCTCCCTGTGCGTGGAAGCCGTTTAGGGTGTAGTGTGGATGAGAGTCACGGGACTTGTTCCATTTTGTAAAATCGGGGTAGAGACAGGCCCGTACAAATGGCAGCTCACCAATCAAATCATGGTTATGGGGCTAGTAGCATTGCCCAGGGGGTGCGTGCAGCCTGAAAGCCAGCCACCTAACTCGAAGGAAAAACTCGGTACAGAATCCGTGCTTATTGAAAACAGCCGCTCCTGAGGGTGGAAGCATTTTGTTGTGTGCATGCCTGAGAGCACTGCAAGGGAGTCCAAAGCTCATTACGAGTGAGACTCAGGCCCCAGCAAAGGCAAGACAAGACTCCCGGTGTGTTTCATTTAGCTAGCACAGCGGCCCTACTTTTGCATAGAAGTCGAATCGCTAGAATTCTAACTCGAAGAAACAAGAGTGTACAGAAACACTGTTTTATCTTCCGACGACCTCTCTGTGGGAGGAAGCCGTTTAGGGTGTACTGTGGGTGAGAGCCTGGGGATGAGTTCCATTTCGTAAAATCGGGGTAGAGACAGGCCGGTACAGAAGGCAGCTCACAAATCACATCATGGTTATGGGGCTAGTAGCGTTGCCCCAGGGGAGCGTGCAGGCTGAAATTCAGCCACCTACCTCGAAGGAAAAACTCGCTAGAGAATCCGTGCTTCAGCAAAAAGAGCCGCTCCGGAGGGTGGAAGCATTTTGTTGTGTGCGTGCGTGAGAGCACTGCCAGGGAGTCTAAAGCTCTTACGAATGAGACTCAGGCCCCACCAAAAGGCAGGACAAGACTCCCGGTGTGTTTGACCTAGCATGCACTGCGGCCCTACTTTTGCATTGAAGTCTAATCGGTAGGGTTCTAACTCGAACAAACAACAGTGTACAGAAACAGGGTTTTAGCTTCCGACGACCTCTCTGTGGGAGGAAGCCGTTTAGGGTGTACTGTGTGTGAGAGCCTGGGGATGGGTTCCATTTCGTAAAATCGGGGTAGAGACAGGCCGGAACAGAAGGCAGCTCACAAATCACATCATGTTTATGGGGCTAGGAGCGTGGCCACGGGGGAGCGTGCAGGCTGAAAGTCAGCCACCTAACACGAAGGAAACCTCGGTAGAGAATCCGTGCTTCAGCGACAACAGCCGCTACTGAGGGCGGAAGCATTTTGTTGTGTGCGTGCGTGAGAGCACTGAAAGGGATTCCAAACCTTTTCACGAGTGAAACTCAGGCCCCAGCAAAAGGCAGAACAACACTCCCCATGTGTTTGACTAAGCTAGCACAGCGGCCCTACTTTTGCATTGAAGTCTAATCAGTAGGGTTCTACTCGAACAAACAACAGTGTCCAGAAACAGGGTTTTAGCTTCCAATGACCTCTCTGTGGGAGGAAGAAGTTTCGGGTTTAGTTTGGGTGAGAGCCACAGGACTGGTTCCACTTCGGAAAATCGGGGTAGAGACAGGTCGGTACAGAAGGCAGCTCACAAATCACATCATGGTTATGGGGCTAGTAGCATTGCCCCGGGTTGTGCGTGGAGGCTGAAAGCCAGCCACCTAACTCGAAGGAAAAACTCGGTAGAGGATCTGTGCTTCATTGAAAACAGCCCCTCCTGAGGGTGGAAGCATTTTGTTGTGCGCATGCCTGAGAGCACTGCAAGGGAGTCCAAAGCTCTTTACGCGTGAGACTCAGGCCCCATCAAAGGCAAGACAAGACTCCCGGTGTGTTTCATTTAGCTAGCACAGTGGCCCTACTTTTGCATGGAAGTCTAATCGCTAGCATTCTAACTCGAAGAACCAACAGGGTACAGAAACAGTGTTTTAGCTTCCGACGACCTCTCTGTGGGAGGAAGCAGTTTAGGGTGTAGTGTGGGTGAGAGTCACGGGACTGGTGCCATTTCGTAAAATCGGGGTAGAGACAGGCCCGTACAAATGGCAGCTCACAAATCAAATCATGGTTATGGGGCTAGTAGCGTTGCCCCCGCGGAGTGCGCAGGCTGATATTCAGCCACCCATCTCGAAGGAAAAACTCGGTAGAGAATCTGTGCTTCATTGAAAACAGCCGCTCCTGAGGGTGGAATCCTTTAGTTGTGTGCGTGGGTGCGAGCACTGCAAGGGAGTACGAAGCTTTTTACGAGCGCGACTCATGCCCCAGCCAAAGGCAGGACAAGACTCCCCATGTGTTTGTTTTAGCTAGCACTGCGGCCCTACTTTTGCATGGAAATCTAATCGCAAGCGTTCCAACTGGAAGAAAGAACAGTGTACAGAAACAGTGTTTTAGCTTCCGAAGACCTCCCTGTGCGTGGAAGCCGTTTAGGGTGTAGTGTGGATGAGAGTCACGGGACTTGTTCCATTTTGTAAAATCGGGGTAGAGACAGGCCCGTACAAATGGCAGCTCACCAATCAAATCATGGTTATGGGGCTAGTAGCATTGCCCAGGGGGTGCGTGCAGCCTGAAAGCCAGCCACCTAACTCGAAGGAAAAACTCGGTACAGAATCCGTGCTTATTGAAAACAGCCGCTCCTGAGGGTGGAAGCATTTTGTTGTGTGCATGCCTGAGAGCACTGCAAGGGAGTCCAAAGCTCATTACGAGTGAGACTCAGGCCCCAGCAAAGGCAAGACAAGACTCCCGGTGTGTTTCATTTAGCTAGCACAGCGGCCCTACTTTTGCATAGAAGTCGAATCGCTAGAATTCTAACTCGAAGAAACAAGAGTGTACAGAAACACTGTTTTATCTTCCGACGACCTCTCTGTGGGAGGAAGCCGTTTAGGGTGTACTGTGGGTGAGAGCCTGGGGATGAGTTCCATTTCGTAAAATCGGGGTAGAGACAGGCCGGTACAGAAGGCAGCTCACAAATCACATCATGGTTATGGGGCTAGTAGCGTTGCCCCAGGGGAGCGTGCAGGCTGAAATTCAGCCACCTACCTCGAAGGAAAAACTCGCTAGAGAATCCGTGCTTCAGCAAAAAGAGCCGCTCTGGAGGGTGGAAGCATTTTGTTGTGTGCGTGCGTGAGAGCACTGCCAGGGAGTCTAAAGCTCTTACGAATGAGACTCAGGCCCCACCAAAAGGCAGGACAAGACTCCCGGTGTGTTTGACCTAGCATGCACTGCGGCCCTACTTTTGCATTGAAGTCTAATCGGTAGGGTTCTAACTCGAACAAACAACAGTGTACAGAAACAGGGTTTTAGCTTCCGACGACCTCTCTGTGGGAGGAAGCCGTTTAGGGTGTACTGTGTGTGAGAGCCTGGGGATGGGTTCCATTTCGTAAAATCGGGGTAGAGACAGGCCGGAACAGAAGGCAGCTCACAAATCACATCATGTTTATGGGGCTAGGAGCGTGGCCACGGGGGAGCGTGCAGGCTGAAAGTCAGCCACCTAACACGAAGGAAACCTCGGTAGAGAATCCGTGCTTCAGCGACAACAGCCGCTACTGAGGGCGGAAGCATTTTGTTGTGTGCGTGCGTGAGAGCACTGAAAGGGATTCCAAACCTTTTCACGAGTGAAACTCAGGCCCCAGCAAAAGGCAGAACAACACTCCCCATGTGTTTGACTAAGCTAGCACAGCGGCCCTACTTTTGCATTGAAGTCTAATCAGTAGGGTTCTACTCGAACAAACAACAGTGTCCAGAAACAGGGTTTTAGCTTCCAATGACCTCTCTGTGGGAGGAAGAAGTTTCGGGTTTAGTTTGGGTGAGAGCCACAGGACTGGTTCCACTTCGGAAAATCGGGGTAGAGACAGGTCGGTACAGAAGGCAGCTCACAAATCACATCATGGTTATGGGGCTAGTAGCATTGCCCCGGGTTGTGCGTGGAGGCTGAAAGCCAGCCACCTAACTCGAAGGAAAAACTCGGTAGAGGATCTGTGCTTCATTGAAAACAGCCCCTCCTGAGGGTGGAAGCATTTTGTTGTGCGCATGCCTGAGAGCACTGCAAGGGAGTCCAAAGCTCTTTACGCGTGAGACTCAGGCCCCATCAAAGGCAAGACAAGACTCCCGGTGTGTTTCATTTAGCTAGCACAGTGGCCCTACTTTTGCATGGAAGTCTAATCGCTAGCATTCTAACTCGAAGAACCAACAGGGTACAGAAACAGTGTTTTAGCTTCCGACGACCTCTCTGTGGGAGGAAGCAGTTTAGGGTGTAGTGTGGGTGAGAGTCACGGGACTGGTGCCATTTCGTAAAATCGGGGTAGAGACAGGCCCGTACAAATGGCAGCTCACAAATCAAATCATGGTTATGGGGCTAGTAGCGTTGCCCCCGCGGAGTGCGCAGGCTGATATTCAGCCACCCATCTCGAAGGAAAAACTCGGTAGAGAATCTGTGCTTCATTGAAAACAGCCGCTCCTGAGGGTGGAATCCTTTAGTTGTGTGCGTGGGTGCGAGCACTGCAAGGGAGTACGAAGCTTTTTACGAGCGCGACTCAGGCCCCAGCCAAAGGCAGGACAAGACTCCCCATGGGTTTGTTTTAGCTAGCACTGCGGCCCTACTTTTGCATGGAAATCTAATCGCAAGCGTTCCAACTGGAAGAAAGAACAGTGTACAGAAACAGTGTTTTAGCTTCCGAAGCCCTCCCTGTGCGTGGAAGCCGTTTAGGGTGTAGTGTGGATGAGAGTCACGGGACTTGTTCCATTTTGTAAAATCGGGGTAGAGACAGGCCCGTACAAATGGCAGCTCACCAATCAAATCATGGTTATGGGGCTAGTAGCATTGCCCAGGGGGTGCGTGCAGCCTGAAAGCCAGCCACCTAACTCGAAGGAAAAACTCGGTACAGAATCCGTGCTTATTGAAAACAGCCGCTCCTGAGGGTGGAAGCATTTTGTTGTGTGCATGCCTGAGAGCACTGCAAGGGAGTCCAAAGCTCATTACGAGTGAGACTCAGGCCCCAGCAAAGGCAAGACAAGACTCCCGGTGTGTTTCATTTAGCTAGCACAGCGGCCCTACTTTTGCATAGAAGTCGAATCGCTAGAATTCTAACTCGAAGAAACAAGAGTGTACAGAAACACTGTTTTATCTTCCGACGACCTCTCTGTGGGAGGAAGCCGTTTAGGGTGTACTGTGGGTGAGAGCCTGGGGATGAGTTCCATTTCGTAAAATCGGGGTAGAGACAGGCCGGTACAGAAGGCAGCTCACAAATCACATCATGGTTATGGGGCTAGTAGCGTTGCCCCAGGGGAGCGTGCAGGCTGAAATTCAGCCACCTACCTCGAAGGAAAAACTCGCTAGAGAATCCGTGCTTCAGCAAAAAGAGCCGCTCCGGAGGGTGGAAGCATTTTGTTGTGTGCATGCGTGAGAGCACTGCCAGGGAGTCTAAAGCTCTTACGAATGAGACTCAGGCCCCACCAAAAGGCAGGACAAGACTCCCGGTGTGTTTGACCTAGCATGCACTGCGGCCCTACTTTTGCATTGAAGTCTAATCGGTAGGGTTCTAACTCGAACAAACAACAGTGTACAGAAACAGGGTTTTAGCTTCCGACGACCTCTCTGTGGGAGGAAGCCGTTTAGGGTGTACTGTGTGTGAGAGCCTGGGGATGGGTTCCATTTCGTAAAATCGGGGTAGAGACAGGCCGGAACAGAAGGCAGCTCACAAATCACATCATGTTTATGGGGCTAGGAGCGTGGCCACGGGGGAGCGTGCAGGCTGAAAGTCAGCCACCTAACACGAAGGAAACCTCGGTAGAGAATCCGTGCTTCAGCGACAACAGCCGCTACTGAGGGCGGAAGCATTTTGTTGTGTGCGTGCGTGAGAGCACTGAAAGGGATTCCAAACCTTTTCACGAGTGAAACTCAGGCCCCAGCAAAAGGCAGAACAACACTCCCCATGTGTTTGACTAAGCTAGCACAGCGGCCCTACTTTTGCATTGAAGTCTAATCAGTAGGGTTCTACTCGAACAAACAACAGTGTCCAGAAACAGGGTTTTAGCTTCCAATGACCTCTCTGTGGGAGGAAGAAGTTTCGGGTTTAGTTTGGGTGAGAGCCACAGGACTGGTTCCACTTCGGAAAATCGGGGTAGAGACAGGTCGGTACAGAAGGCAGCTCACAAATCACATCATGGTTATGGGGCTAGTAGCATTGCCCCGGGTTGTGCGTGGAGGCTGAAAGCCAGCCACCTAACTCGAAGGAAAAACTCGGTAGAGGATCTGTGCTTCATTGAAAACAGCCCCTCCTGAGGGTGGAAGCATTTTGTTGTGCGCATGCCTGAGAGCACTGCAAGGGAGTCCAAAGCTCTTTACGCGTGAGACTCAGGCCCCATCAAAGGCAAGACAAGACTCCCGGTGTGTTTCATTTAGCTAGCACAGTGGCCCTACTTTTGCATGGAAGTCTAATCGCTAGCATTCTAACTCGAAGAACCAACAGGGTACAGAAACAGTGTTTTAGATTCCGACGACCTCTCTGTGGGAGGAAGCAGTTTAGGGTGTAGTGTGGGTGAGAGTCACGGGACTGGTGCCATTTCGTAAAATCGGGGTAGAGACAGGCCCGTACAAATGGCAGCTCACAAATCAAATCATGGTTATGGGGCTAGTAGCGTTGCCCCCGCGGAGTGCGCAGGCTGATATTCAGCCACCCATCTCGAAGGAAAAACTCGGTAGAGAATCTGTGCTTCATTGAAAACAGCCGCTCCTGAGGGTGGAATCCTTTAGTTGTGTGCGTGGGTGCGAGCACTGCAAGGGAGTACGAAGCTTTTTACGAGCGCGACTCAGGCCCCAGCCAAAGGCAGGACAAGACTCCCCATGGGTTTGTTTTAGCTAGCACTGCGGCCCTACTTTTGCATGGAAATCTAATCGCAAGCGTTCCAACTGGAAGAAAGAACAGTGTACAGAAACAGTGTTTTAGCTTCCGAAGACCTCCCTGTGCGTGGAAGCCGTTTAGGGTGTAGTGTGGATGAGAGTCACGGGACTTGTTCCATTTTGTAAAATCGGGGTAGAGACAGGCCCGTACAAATGGCAGCTCACCAATCAAATCATGGTTATGGGGCTAGTAGCATTGCCCAGGGGGTGCGTGCAGCCTGAAAGCCAGCCACCTAACTCGAAGGAAAAACTCGGTACAGAATCCGTGCTTATTGAAAACAGCCGCTCCTGAGGGTGGAAGCATTTTGTTGTGTGCATGCCTGAGAGCACTGCAAGGGAGTCCAAAGCTCATTACGAGTGAGACTCAGGCCCCAGCAAAGGCAAGACAAGACTCCCGGTGTGTTTCATTTAGCTAGCACAGCGGCCCTACTTTTGCATAGAAGTCGAATCGCTAGAATTCTAACTCGAAGAAACAAGAGTGTACAGAAACACTGTTTTATCTTCCGACGACCTCTCTGTGGGAGGAAGCCGTTTAGGGTGTACTGTGGGTGAGAGCCTGGGGATGAGTTCCATTTCGTAAAATCGGGGTAGAGACAGGCCGGTACAGATGGCAGCTCACAAATCACATCATGGTTATGGGGCTAGTAGCGGTGCCCCAGGGGAGCGTGCAGGCTGAAATTCAGCCACCTACCTCGAAGGAAAAACTCGCTAGAGAATCCGTGCTTCAGCAAAAAGAGCCGCTCCGGAGGGTGGAAGCATTTTGTTGTGTGCGTGCGTGAGAGCACTGCCAGGGAGTCTAAAGCTCTTACGAATGAGACTCAGGCCCCACCAAAAGGCAGGACAAGACTCCCGGTGTGTTTGACCTAGCATGCACTGCGGCCCTACTTTTGCATTGAAGTCTAATCGGTAGGGTTCTAACTCGAACAAACAACAGTGTACAGAAACAGGGTTTTAGCTTCCGACGACCTCTCTGTGGGAGGAAGCCGTTTAGGGTGTACTGTGTGTGAGAGCCTGGGGATGGGTTCCATTTCGTAAAATCGGGGTAGAGACAGGCCGGAACAGAAGGCAGCTCACAAATCACATCATGTTTATGGGGCTAGGAGCGTGGCCACGGGGGAGCGTGCAGGCTGAAAGTCAGCCACCTAACACGAAGGAAACCTCGGTAGAGAATCCGTGCTTCAGCGACAACAGCCGCTACTGAGGGCGGAAGCATTTTGTTGTGTGCGTGCGTGAGAGCACTGAAAGGGATTCCAAACCTTTTCACGAGTGAAACTCAGGCCCCAGCAAAAGGCAGAACAACACTCCCCATGTGTTTGACTAAGCTAGCACAGCGGCCCTACTTTTGCATTGAAGTCTAATCAGTAGGGTTCTACTCGAACAAACAACAGTGTCCAGAAACAGGGTTTTAGCTTCCAATGACCTCTCTGTGGGAGGAAGAAGTTTAGGGTTTAGTTTGGGTGAGAGCCACAGGACTGGTTCCACTTCGGAAAATCGGGGTAGAGACAGGTCGGTACAGAAGGCAGCTCACAAATCACATCATGGTTATGGGGCTAGTAGCATTGCCCCGGGTTGTGCGTGGAGGCTGAAAGCCAGCCACCTAACTCGAAGGAAAAACTCGGTAGAGGATCTGTGCTTCATTGAAAACAGCCCCTCCTGAGGGTGGAAGCATTTTGTTGTGCGCATGCCTGAGAGCACTGCAAGGGAGTCCAAAGCTCTTTACGCGTGAGACTCAGGCCCCATCAAAGGCAAGACAAGACTCCCGGTGTGTTTCATTTAGCTAGCACAGTGGCCCTACTTTTGCATGGAAGTCTAATCGCTAGCATTCTAACTCGAAGAACCAACAGGGTACAGAAACAGTGTTTTAGCTTCCGACGACCTCTCTGTGGGAGGAAGCAGTTTAGGGTGTAGTGTGGGTGAGAGTCACGGGACTGGTGCCATTTCGTAAAATCGGGGTAGAGACAGGCCCGTACAAATGGCAGCTCACAAATCAAATCATGGTTATGGGGCTAGTAGCGTTGCCCCCGCGGAGTGCGCAGGCTGATATTCAGCCACCCATCTCGAAGGAAAAACTCGGTAGAGAATCTGTGCTTCATTGAAAACAGCCGCTCCTGAGGGTGGAATCCTTTAGTTGTGTGCGTGGGTGCGAGCACTGCAAGGGAGTACGAAGCTTTTTATGAGCGCGACTCAGGCCCCAGCCAAAGGCAGGACAAGACTCCCCATGTGTTTGTTTTAGCTAGCACCGCGGCCCTACTTTTGCATGGAAATCTAATCGCAAGCATTCCAACTGGAAGAAAGAACAGTGTACAGAAACAGTGTTTTAGCTTCCGAAGACCTCCCTGTGCGTGGAAGCCGTTTAGGGTGTAGTGTGGATGAGAGTCACGGGACTTGTTCCATTTTGTAAAATCGGGGTAGAGACAGGCCCGTACAAATGGCAGCTCACCAATCAAATCATGGTTATGGGGCTAGTAGCATTGCCCAGGGGGTGCGTGCAGCCTGAAAGCCAGCCACCTAACTCGAAGGAAAAACTCGGTACAGAATCCGTGCTTATTGAAAACAGCCGCTCCTGAGGGTGGAAGCATTTTGTTGTGTGCATGCCTGAGAGCACTGCAAGGGAGTCCAAAGCTCATTACGAGTGAGACTCAGGCCCCAGCAAAGGTAAGACAAGACTCCCGGTGTGTTTCATTTAGCTAGCACAGCGGCCATACTTTTGCATAGAAGTCGAATCGCTAGAATTCTAACTCGAAGAAACAAGAGTGTACAGAAACACTGTTTTATCTTCCGACGACCTCTCTGTGGGAGGAAGCCGTTTAGGGTGTACTGTGGGTGAGAGCCTGGAGATGAGTTCCATTTCGTAAAATCGGGGTAGAGACAGGCCGGTACAGAAGGCAGCTCACAAATCACATCATGGTTATGGGGCTAGTAGCGTTGCCCCAGGGGAGCGTGCAGGCTGAAATTCAGCCACCTACCTCGAAGGAAAAACTCGCTAGAGAATCCGTGCTTCCGCAAAAAGAGCCGCTCCGGAGGGTGGATGCATTTTGTTGCGTGCGTGCGTGAGAGCACTGCCAGGGAGTCTAAAGCTCTTACGAATGAGACTCAGGCCCCACCAAAAGGCAGGACAAGACTCCCGGTGTGTTTGACCTAGCATGCACTGCGGCCCTACTTTTGCATTGAAGTCTAATCGGTAGGGTTCTAACTCGAACAAACAACAGTGTACAGAAACAGGGTTTTAGCTTCCGACGACCTCTCTGTGGGAGGAAGCCGTTTAGGGTGTACTGTGTGTGAGAGCCTGGGGATGGGTTCCATTTCGTAAAATCGGGGTAGAGACAGGCCGGAACAGAAGGCAGCTCACAAATCACATCATGTTTATGGGGCTAGGAGCGTGGCCACGGGGGAGCGTGCAGGCTGAAAGTCAGCCACCTAACACGAAGGAAACCTCGGTAGAGAATCCGTGCTTCAGCGACAACAGCCGCTACTGAGGGCGGAAGCATTTTGTTGTGTGCGTGCGTGAGAGCACTGAAAGGGATTCCAAACCTTTTCACGAGTGAAACTCAGGCCCCAGCAAAAGGCAGAACAACACTCCCCATGTGTTTGACTAAGCTAGCACAGCGGCCCTACTTTTGCATTGAAGTCTAATCAGTAGGGTTCTACTCGAACAAACAACAGTGTCCAGAAACAGGGTTTTAGCTTCCAATGACCTCTCTGTGGGAGGAAGAAGTTTCGGGTTTAGTTTGGGTGAGAGCCACAGGACTGGTTCCACTTCGGAAAATCGGGGTAGAGACAGGTCGGTACAGAAGGCAGCTCACAAATCACATCATGGTTATGGGGCTAGTAGCATTGCCCCGGGTTGTGCGTGGAGGCTGAAAGCCAGCCACCTAACTCGAAGGAAAAACTCGGTAGAGGATCTGTGCTTCATTGAAAACAGCCCCTCCTGAGGGTGGAAGCATTTTGTTGTGCGCATGCCTGAGAGCACTGCAAGGGAGTCCAAAGCTCTTTACGCGTGAGACTCAGGCCCCATCAAAGGCAAGACAAGACTCCCGGTGTGTTTCATTTAGCTAGCACAGTGGCCCTACTTTTGCATGGAAGTCTAATCGCTAGCATTCTAACTCGAAGAACCAACAGGGTACAGAAACAGTGTTTTAGCTTCCGACGACCTCTCTGTGGGAGGAAGCAGTTTAGGGTGTAGTGTGGGTGAGAGTCACGGGACTGGTGCCATTTCGTAAAATCGGGGTAGAGACAGGCCCGTACAAATGGCAGCTCACAAATCAAATCATGGTTATGGGGCTAGTAGCGTTGCCCCCGCGGAGTGCGCAGGCTGATATTCAGCCACCCATCTCGAAGGAAAAACTCGGTAGAGAATCTGTGCTTCATTGAAAACAGCCGCTCCTGAGGGTGGAATCCTTTAGTTGTGTGCGTGGGTGCGAGCACTGCAAGGGAGTACGAAGCTTTTTACGAGCGCGACTCAGGCCCCAGCCAAAGGCAGGACAAGACTCCCCATGGGTTTGTTTTAGCTAGCACTGCGGCCCTACTTTTGCATGGAAATCTAATCGCAAGCGTTCCAACTGGAAGAAAGAACAGTGTACAGAAACAGTGTTTTAGCTTCCGAAGACCTCCCTGTGCGTGGAAGCCGTTTAGGGTGTAGTGTGGATGAGAGTCACGGGACTTGTTCCATTTTGTAAAATCGGGGTAGAGACAGGCCCGTACAAATGGCAGCTCACCAATCAAATCATGGTTATGGGGCTAGTAGCATTGCCCAGGGGGTGCGTGCAGCCTGAAAGCCAGCCACCTAACTCGAAGGAAAAACTCGGTACAGAATCCGTGCTTATTGAAAACAGCCGCTCCTGAGGGTGGAAGCATTTTGTTGTGTGCATGCCTGAGAGCACTGCAAGGGAGTCCAAAGCTCATTACGAGTGAGACTCAGGCCCCAGCAAAGGCAAGACAAGACTCCCGGTGTGTTTCATTTAGCTAGCACAGCGGCCCTACTTTTGCATAGAAGTCGAATCGCTAGAATTCTAACTCGAAGAAACAAGAGTGTACAGAAACACTGTTTTATCTTCCGACGACCTCTCTGTGGGAGGAAGCCGTTTAGGGTGTACTGTGGGTGAGAGCCTGGAGATGAGTTCCATTTCGTAAAATCGGGGTAGAGACAGGCCGGTACAGAAGGCAGCTCACAAATCACATCATGGTTATGGGGCTAGTAGCGGTGCCCCAGGGGAGCGTGCAGGCTGAAATTCAGCCACCTACCTCGAAGGAAAAACTCGCTAGAGAATCCGTGCTTCCGCAAAAAGAGCCGCTCCGGAGGGTGGATGCATTTTGTTGCGTGCGTGCGTGAGAGCACTGCCAGGGAGTCTAAAGCTCTTACGAATGAGACTCAGGCCCCACCAAAAGGCAGGACAAGACTCCCGGTGTGTTTGACCTAGCATGCACTGCGGCCCTACTTTTGCATTGAAGTCTAATCGGTAGGGTTCTAACTCGAACAAACAACAGTGTACAGAAACAGGGTTTTAGCTTCCGACGACCTCTCTGTGGGAGGAAGCCGTTTAGGGTGTACTGTGTGTGAGAGCCTGGGGATGGGTTCCATTTCGTAAAATCGGGGTAGAGACAGGCCGGAACAGAAGGCAGCTCACAAATCACATCATGTTTATGGGGCTAGGAGCGTGGCCACGGGGGAGCGTGCAGGCTGAAAGTCAGCCACCTAACACGAAGGAAACCTCGGTAGAGAATCCGTGCTTCAGCGACAACAGCCGCTACTGAGGGCGGAAGCATTTTGTTGTGTGCGTGCGTGAGAGCACTGAAAGGGATTCCAAACCTTTTCACGAGTGAAACTCAGGCCCCAGCAAAAGGCAGAACAACACTCCCCATGTGTTTGACTAAGCTAGCACAGCGGCCCTACTTTTGCATTGAAGTCTAATCAGTAGCGTTCTACTCGAACAAACAACAGTGTCCAGAAACAGGGTTTTAGCTTCCAATGACCTCTCTGTGGGAGGAAGAAGTTTCGGGTTTAGTTTGGGTGAGAGCCACAGGACTGGTTCCACTTCGGAAAATCGGGGTAGAGACAGGTCGGTACAGAAGGCAGCTCACAAATCACATCATGGTTATGGGGCTAGTAGCATTGCCCCGGGTTGTGCGTGGAGGCTGAAAGCCAGCCACCTAACTCGAAGGAAAAACTCGGTAGAGGATCTGTGCTTCATTGAAAACAGCCCCTCCTGAGGGTGGAAGCATTTTGTTGTGCGCATGCCTGAGAGCACTGCAAGGGAGTCCAAAGCTCTTTACGCGTGAGACTCAGGCCCCATCAAAGGCAAGACAAGACTCCCGGTGTGTTTCATTTAGCTAGCACAGTGGCCCTACTTTTGCATGGAAGTCTAATCGCTAGCATTCTAACTCGAAGAACCAACAGGGTACAGAAACAGTGTTTTAGCTTCCGACGACCTCTCTGTGGGAGGAAGCAGTTTAGGGTGTAGTGTGGGTGAGAGTCACGGGACTGGTGCCATTTCGTAAAATCGGGGTAGAGACAGGCCCGTACAAATGGCAGCTCACAAATCAAATCATGGTTATGGGGCTAGTAGCGTTGCCCCCGCGGAGTGCGCAGGCTGATATTCAGCCACCCATCTCGAAGGAAAAACTCGGTAGAGAATCTGTGCTTCATTGAAAACAGCCGCTCCTGAGGGTGGAATCCTTTAGTTGTGTGCGTGGGTGCGAGCACTGCAAGGGAGTACGAAGCTTTTTACGAGCGCGACTCAGGCCCCAGCCAAAGGCAGGACAAGACTCCCCATGGGTTTGTTTTAGCTAGCACTGCGGCCCTACTTTTGCATGGAAATCTAATCGCAAGCGTTCCAACTGGAAGAAAGAACAGTGTACAGAAACAGTGTTTTAGCTTCCGAAGACCTCCCTGTTCGTGGAAGCCGTTTAGGGTGTAGTGTGGATGAGAGTCACGGGACTTGTTCCATTTTGTAAAATCGGGGTAGAGACAGGCCCGTACAAATGGCAGCTCACCAATCAAATCATGGTTATGGGGCTAGTAGCATTGCCCAGGGGGTGCGTGCAGCCTGAAAGCCAGCCACCTAACTCGAAGGAAAAACTCGGTACAGAATCCGTGCTTATTGAAAACAGCCGCTCCTGAGGGTGGAAGCATTTTGTTGTGTGCATGCCTGAGAGCACTGCAAGGGAGTCCAAAGCTCATTACGAGTGAGACTCAGGCCCCAGCAAAGGCAAGACAAGACTCCCGGTGTGTTTCATTTAGCTAGCACAGCGGCCCTACTTTTGCATAGAAGTCGAATCGCTAGAATTCTAACTCGAAGAAACAAGAGTGTACAGAAACACTGTTTTATCTTCCGACGACCTCTCTGTGGGAGGAAGCCGTTTAGGGTGTACTGTGGGTGAGAGCCTGGGGATGAGTTCCATTTCGTAAAATCGGGGTAGAGACAGGCCGGTACAGAAGGCAGCTCACAAATCACATCATGGTTATGGGGCTAGTAGCGGTGCCCCAGGGGAGCGTGCAGGCTGAAATTCAGCCACCTACCTCGAAGGAAAAACTCGCTAGAGAATCCGTGCTTCAGCAAAAACAGCCGCTCCGGAGGGTGGAAGCATTTTGTTGTGTGCGTGCGTGAGAGCACTGCCAGGGAGTCTAAAGCTCTTACGAATGAGACTCAGGCCCCACCAAAAGGCAGGACAAGACTCCCGGTGTGTTTGACCTAGCATGCACTGCGGCCCTACTTTTGCATTGAAGTCTAATCGGTAGGGTTCTAACTCGAACAAACAACAGTGTACAGAAACAGGGTTTTAGCTTCCGACGACCTCTCTGTGGGAGGAAGCCGTTTAGGGTGTACTGTGTGTGAGAGCCTGGGGATGGGTTCCATTTCGTAAAATCGGGGTAGAGACAGGCCGGAACAGAAGGCAGCTCACAAATCACATCATGTTTATGGGGCTAGGAGCGTGGCCACGGGGGAGCGTGCAGGCTGAAAGTCAGCCACCTAACACGAAGGAAACCTCGGTAGAGAATCCGTGCTTCAGCGACAACAGCCGCTACTGAGGGCGGAAGCATTTTGTTGTGTGCGTGCGTGAGAGCACTGAAAGGGATTCCAAACCTTTTCACGAGTGAAACTCAGGCCCCAGCAAAAGGCAGAACAACACTCCCCATGTGTTTGACTAAGCTAGCACAGCGGCCCTACTTTTGCATTGAAGTCTAATCAGTAGGGTTCTACTCGAACAAACAACAGTGTCCAGAAACAGGGTTTTAGCTTCCAATGACCTCTCTGTGGGAGGAAGAAGTTTCGGGTTTAGTTTGGGTGAGAGCCACAGGACTGGTTCCACTTCGGAAAATCGGGGTAGAGACAGGTCGGTACAGAAGGCAGCTCACAAATCACATCATGGTTATGGGGCTAGTAGCATTGCCCCGGGTTGTGCGTGGAGGCTGAAAGCCAGCCACCTAACTCGAAGGAAAAACTCGGTAGAGGATCTGTGCTTCATTGAAAACAGCCCCTCCTGAGGGTGGAAGCATTTTGTTGTGCGCATGCCTGAGAGCACTGCAAGGGAGTCCAAAGCTCTTTACGCGTGAGACTCAGGCCCCATCAAAGGCAAGACAAGACTCCCGGTGTGTTTCATTTAGCTAGCACAGTGGCCCTACTTTTGCATGGAAGTCTAATCGCTAGCATTCTAACTCGAAGAACCAACAGGGTACAGAAACAGTGTTTTAGCTTCCGACGACCTCTCTGTGGGAGGAAGCAGTTTAGGGTGTAGTGTGGGTGAGAGTCACGGGACTGGTGCCATTTCGTAAAATCGGGGTAGAGACAGGCCCGTACAAATGGCAGCTCACAAATCAAATCATGGTTATGGGGCTAGTAGCGTTGCCCCCGCGGAGTGCGCAGGCTGATATTCAGCCACCCATCTCGAAGGAAAAACTCGGTAGAGAATCTGTGCTTCATTGAAAACAGCCGCTCCTGAGGGTGGAATCCTTTAGTTGTGTGCGTGGGTGCGAGCACTGCAAGGGAGTACGAAGCTTTTTACGAGCGCGACTCAGGCCCCAGCCAAAGGCAGGACAAGACTCCCCATGGGTTTGTTTTAGCTAGCACTGCGGCCCTACTTTTGCATGGAAATCTAATCGCAAGCGTTCCAACTGGAAGAAAGAACAGTGTACAGAAACAGTGTTTTAGCTTCCGAAGACCTCCCTGTGCGTGGAAGCCGTTTAGGGTGTAGTGTGGATGAGAGTCACGGGACTTGTTCCATTTTGTAAAATCGGGGTAGAGACAGGCCCGTACAAATGGCAGCTCACCAATCAAATCATGGTTATGGGGCTAGTAGCATTGCCCAGGGGGTGCGTGCAGCCTGAAAGCCAGCCACCTAACTCGAAGGAAAAACTCGGTACAGAATCCGTGCTTATTGAAAACAGCCGCTCCTGAGGGTGGAAGCATTTTGTTGTGTGCATGCCTGAGAGCACTGCAAGGGAGTCCAAAGCTCATTACGAGTGAGACTCAGGCCCCAGCAAAGGCAAGACAAGACTCCCGGTGTGTTTCATTTAGCTAGCACAGCGGCCCTACTTTTGCATAGAAGTCGAATCGCTAGAATTCTAACTCGAAGAAACAAGAGTGTACAGAAACACTGTTTTATCTTCCGACGACCTCTCTGTGGGAGGAAGCCGTTTAGGGTGTACTGTGGGTGAGAGCCTGGGGATGAGTTCCATTTCGTAAAATCGGGGTAGAGACAGGCCGGTACAGAAGGCAGCTCACAAATCACATCATGGTTATGGGGCTAGTAGCGTTGCCCCAGGGGAGCGTGCAGGCTGAAATTCAGCCACCTACCTCGAAGGAAAAACTCGCTAGAGAATCCGTGCTTCAGCAAAAAGAGCCGCTCCGGAGGGTGGAAGCATTTTGTTGTGTGCGTGCGTGAGAGCACTGCCAGGGAGTCTAAAGCTCTTACGAATGAGACTCAGGCCCCACCAAAAGGCAGGACAAGACTCCCGGTGTGTTTGACCTAGCATGCACTGCGGCCCTACTTTTGCATTGAAGTCTAATCGGTAGGGTTCTAACTCGAACAAACAACAGTGTACAGAAACAGGGTTTTAGCTTCCGACGACCTCTCTGTGGGAGGAAGCCGTTTAGGGTGTACTGTGTGTGAGAGCCTGGGGATGGGTTCCATTTCGTAAAATCGGGGTAGAGACAGGCCGGAACAGAAGGCAGCTCACAAATCACATCATGTTTATGGGGCTAGGAGCGTGGCCACGGGGGAGCGTGCAGGCTGAAAGTCAGCCACCTAACACGAAGGAAACCTCGGTAGAGAATCCGTGCTTCAGCGACAACAGCCGCTACTGAGGGCGGAAGCATTTTGTTGTGTGCGTGCGTGAGAGCACTGAAAGGGATTCCAAACCTTTTCACGAGTGAAACTCAGGCCCCAGCAAAAGGCAGAACAACACTCCCCATGTGTTTGACTAAGCTAGCACAGCGGCCCTACTTTTGCATTGAAGTCTAATCAGTAGGGTTCTACTCGAACAAACAACAGTGTCCAGAAACAGGGTTTTAGCTTCCAATGACCTCTCTGTGGGAGGAAGAAGTTTCGGGTTTAGTTTGGGTGAGAGCCACAGGACTGGTTCCACTTCGGAAAATCGGGGTAGAGACAGGTCGGTACAGAAGGCAGCTCACAAATCACATCATGGTTATGGGGCTAGTAGCATTGCCCCGGGTTGTGCGTGGAGGCTGAAAGCCAGCCACCTAACTCGAAGGAAAAACTCGGTAGAGGATCTGTGCTTCATTGAAAACAGCCCCTCCTGAGGGTGGAAGCATTTTGTTGTGCGCATGCCTGAGAGCACTGCAAGGGAGTCCAAAGCTCTTTACGCGTGAGACTCAGGCCCCATCAAAGGCAAGACAAGACTCCCGGTGTGTTTCATTTAGCTAGCACAGTGGCCCTACTTTTGCATGGAAGTCTAATCGCTAGCATTCTAACTCGAAGAACCAACAGGGTACAGAAACAGTGTTTTAGCTTCCGACGACCTCTCTGTGGGAGGAAGCAGTTTAGGGTGTAGTGTGGGTGAGAGTCACGGGACTGGTGCCATTTCGTAAAATCGGGGTAGAGACAGGCCCGTACAAATGGCAGCTCACAAATCAAATCATGGTTATGGGGCTAGGAGCGTTGCCCCCGCGGAGTGCGCAGGCTGATATTCAGCCACCCATCTCGAAGGAAAAACTCGGTAGAGAATCTGTGCTTCATTGAAAACAGCCGCTCCTG
Organism: Halichoerus grypus; assembly: GCF_964656455.1. Classification (NCBI taxonomy): domain Eukaryota; kingdom Metazoa; phylum Chordata; class Mammalia; order Carnivora; family Phocidae; genus Halichoerus; species Halichoerus grypus. Next base: position 78,184,237 of record NC_135727.1, on the reverse strand, counting down.
AGGGTGGAATCCTTTAGTTGTGTGCGTGGGTGCGAGCACTGCAAGGGAGTACGAAGCTTTTTACGAGCGCGACTCAGGCCCCAGCCAAAGGCAGGACAAGACTCCCCATGGGTTTGTTTTAGCTAGCACTGCGGCCCTACTTTTGCATGGAAATCTAATCGCAAGCGTTCCAACTGGAAGAAAGAACAGTGTACAGAAACAGTGTTTTAGCTTCCGAAGACCTCCCTGTGCGTGGAAGCCGTTTAGGGTGTAGTGTGGATGAGAGTCACGGGACTTGTTCCATTTTGTAAAATCGGGGTAGAGACAGGCCCGTACAAATGGCAGCTCACCAATCAAATCATGGTTATGGGGCTAGTAGCATTGCCCAGGGGGTGCGTGCAGCCTGAAAGCCAGCCACCTAACTCGAAGGAAAAACTCGGTACAGAATCCGTGCTTATTGAAAACAGCCGCTCCTGAGGGTGGAAGCATTTTGTTGTGTGCATGCCTGAGAGCACTGCAAGGGAGTCCAAAGCTCATTACGAGTGAGACTCAGGCCCCAGCAAAGGCAAGACAAGACTCCCGGTGTGTTTCATTTAGCTAGCACAGCGGCCCTACTTTTGCATAGAAGTCGAATCGCTAGAATTCTAACTCGAAGAAACAAGAGTGTACAGAAACACTGTTTTATCTTCCGACGACCTCTCTGTGGGAGGAAGCCGTTTAGGGTGTACTGTGGGTGAGAGCCTGGGGATGAGTTCCATTTCGTAAAATCGGGGTAGAGACAGGCCGGTACAGAAGGCAGCTCACAAATCACATCATGGTTATGGGGTTAGTAGCGTTGCCCCAGGGGAGCGTGCAGGCTGAAATTCAGCCACCTACCTCGAAGGAAAAACTCGCTAGAGAATCCGTGCTTCAGCAAAAACAGCCGCTCCGGAGGGTGGAAGCATTTTGTTGCGTGCGTGCGTGAGAGCACTGCCAGGGAGTCTAAAGCTCTTACGAATGAGACTCAGGCCCCACCAAAAGGCAGGACAAGACTCCCGGTGTGTTTGACCTAGCATGCACTGCGGCCCTACTTTTGCATTGAAGTCTAATCGGTAGGGTTCTAACTCGAATAAACAACAGTGTACAGAAACAGGGTTTTAGCTTCCGACGACCTCTCTGTGGGAGGAAGCCGTTTAGGGTGTACTGTGTGTGAGAGCCTGGGGATGGGTTCCATTTCGTAAAATCGGGGTAGAGACAGGCCGGAACAGAAGGCAGCTCACAAATCACATCATGTTTATGGGGCTAGGAGCGTGGCCACGGGGGAGCGTGCAGGCTGAAAGTCAGCCACCTAACACGAAGGAAACCTCGGTAGAGAATCCGTGCTTCAGCGACAACAGCCGCTACTGAGGGCGGAAGCATTTTGTTGTGTGCGTGCGTGAGAGCACTGAAAGGGATTCCAAACCTTTTCACGAGTGAAACTCAGGCCCCAGCAAAAGGCAGAACAACACTCCCCATGTGTTTGACTAAGCTAGCACAGCGGCCCTACTTTTGCATTGAAGTCTAATCAGTAGGGTTCTACTCGAACAAACAACAGTGTCCAGAAACAGGGTTTTAGCTTCCAATGACCTCTCTGTGGGAGGAAGAAGTTTCGGGTTTAGTTTGGGTGAGAGCCACAGGACTGGTTCCACTTCGGAAAATCGGGGTAGAGACAGGTCGGTACAGAAGGCAGCTCACAAATCACATCATGGTTATGGGGCTAGTAGCATTGCCCCGGGTTGTGCGTGGAGGCTGAAAGCCAGCCACCTAACTCGAAGGAAAAACTCGGTAGAGGATCTGTGCTTCATTGAAAACAGCCCCTCCTGAGGGTGGAAGCATTTTGTTGTGCGCATGCCTGAGAGCACTGCAAGGGAGTCCAAAGCTCTTTACGCGTGAGACTCAGGCCCCATCAAAGGCAAGACAAGACTCCCGGTGTGTTTCATTTAGCTAGCACAGTGGCCCTACTTTTGCATGGAAGTCTAATCGCTAGCATTCTAACTCGAAGAACCAACAGGGTACAGAAACAGTGTTTTAGCTTCCGACGACCTCTCTGTGGGAGGAAGCAGTTTAGGGTGTAGTGTGGGTGAGAGTCACGGGACTGGTGCCATTTCGTAAAATCGGGGTAGAGACAGGCCCGTACAAATGGCAGCTCACAAATCAAATCATGGTTATGGGGCTAGTAGCGTTGCCCCCGCGGAGTGCGCAGGCTGATATTCAGCCACCCATCTCGAAGGAAAAACTCGGTAGAGAATCTGTGCTTCATTGAAAACAGCCGCTCCTGAGGGTGGAATCCTTTAGTTGTGTGCGTGGGTGCGAGCACTGCAAGGGAGTACGAAGCTTTTTACGAGCGCGACTCAGGCCCCAGCCAAAGGCAGGACAAGACTCCCCATGGGTTTGTTTTAGCTAGCACTGCGGCCCTACTTTTGCATGGAAATCTAATCGCAAGCGTTCCAACTGGAAGAAAGAACAGTGTACAGAAACAGTGTTTTAGCTTCCGAAGACCTCCCTGTGCGTGGAAGCCGTTTAGGGTGTAGTGTGGATGAGAGTCACGGGACTTGTTCCATTTTGTAAAATCGGGGTAGAGACAGGCCCGTACAAATGGCAGCTCACCAATCAAATCATGGTTATGGGGCTAGTAGCATTGCCCAGGGGGTGCGTGCAGCCTGAAAGCCAGCCACCTAACTCGAAGGAAAAACTCGGTACAGAATCCGTGCTTATTGAAAACAGCCGCTCCTGAGGGTGGAAGCATTTTGTTGTGTGCATGCCTGAGAGCACTGCAAGGGAGTCCAAAGCTCATTACGAGTGAGACTCAGGCCCCAGCAAAGGCAAGACAAGACTCCCGGTGTGTTTCATTTAGCTAGCACAGCGGCCCTACTTTTGCATAGAAGTCGAATCGCTAGAATTCTAACTCGAAGAAACAAGAGTGTACAGAAACACTGTTTTATCTTCCGACGACCTCTCTGTGGGAGGAAGCCGTTTAGGGTGTACTGTGGGTGAGAGCCTGGGGATGAGTTCCATTTCGTAAAATCGGGGTAGAGACAGGCCGGTACAGAAGGCAGCTCACAAATCACATCATGGTTATGGGGCTAGTAGCGTTGCCCCAGGGGAGCGTGCAGGCTGAAATTCAGCCACCTACCTCGAAGGAAAAACTCGCTAGAGAATCCGTGCTTCAGCAAAAAGAGCCGCTCCGGAGGGTGGAAGCATTTTGTTGTGTGCGTGCGTGAGAGCACTGCCAGGGAGTCTAAAGCTCTTACGAATGAGACTCAGGCCCCACCAAAAGGCAGGACAAGACTCCCGGTGTGTTTGACCTAGCATGCACTGCGGCCCTACTTTTGCATTGAAGTCTAATCGGTAGGGTTCTAACTCGAACAAACAACAGTGTACAGAAACAGGGTTTTAGCTTCCGACGACCTCTCTGTGGGAGGAAGCCGTTTAGGGTGTACTGTGTGTGAGAGCCTGGGGATGGGTTCCATTTCGTAAAATCGGGGTAGAGACAGGCCGGAACAGAAGGCAGCTCACAAATCACATCATGTTTATGGGGCTAGGAGCGTGGCCACGGGGGAGCGTGCAGGCTGAAAGTCAGCCACCTAACACGAAGGAAACCTCGGTAGAGAATCCGTGCTTCAGCGACAACAGCCGCTACTGAGGGCGGAAGCATTTTGTTGTGTGCGTGCGTGAGAGCACTGAAAGGGATTCCAAACCTTTTCACGAGTGAAACTCAGGCCCCAGCAAAAGGCAGAACAACACTCCCCATGTGTTTGACTAAGCTAGCACAGCGGCCCTACTTTTGCATTGAAGTCTAATCAGTAGGGTTCTACTCGAACAAACAACAGTGTCCAGAAACAGGGTTTTAGCTTCCAATGACCTCTCTGTGGGAGGAAGAAGTTTCGGGTTTAGTTTGGGTGAGAGCCACAGGACTGGTTCCACTTCGGAAAATCGGGGTAGAGACAGGTCGGTACAGAAGGCAGCTCACAAATCACATCATGGTTATGGGGCTAGTAGCATTGCCCCGGGTTGTGCGTGGAGGCTGAAAGCCAGCCACCTAACTCGAAGGAAAAACTCGGTAGAGGATCTGTGCTTCATTGAAAACAGCCCCTCCTGAGGGTGGAAGCATTTTGTTGTGCGCATGCCTGAGAGCACTGCAAGGGAGTCCAAAGCTCTTTACGCGTGAGACTCAGGCCCCATCAAAGGCAAGACAAGACTCCCGGTGTGTTTCATTTAGCTAGCACAGTGGCCCTACTTTTGCATGGAAGTCTAATCGCTAGCATTCTAACTCGAAGAACCAACAGGGTACAGAAACAGTGTTTTAGCTTCCGACGACCTCTCTGTGGGAGGAAGCAGTTTAGGGTGTAGTGTGGGTGAGAGTCACGGGACTGGTGCCATTTCGTAAAATCGGGGTAGAGACAGGCCCGTACAAATGGCAGCTCACAAATCAAATCATGGTTATGGGGCTAGTAGCGTTGCCCCCGCGGAGTGCGCAGGCTGATATTCAGCCACCCATCTCGAAGGAAAAACTCGGTAGAGAATCTGTGCTTCATTGAAAACAGCCGCTCCTGAGGGTGGAATCCTTTAGTTGTGTGCGTGGGTGCGAGCACTGCAAGGGAGTACGAAGCTTTTTACGAGCGCGACTCAGGCCCCAGCCAAAGGCAGGACAAGACTCCCCATGGGTTTGTTTTAGCTAGCACTGCGGCCCTACTTTTGCATGGAAATCTAATCGCAAGCGTTCCAACTGGAAGAAAGAACAGTGTACAGAAACAGTGTTTTAGCTTCCGAAGACCTCCCTGTGCGTGGAAGCCGTTTAGGGTGTAGTGTGGATGAGAGTCACGGGACTTGTTCCATTTTGTAAAATCGGGGTAGAGACAGGCCCGTACAAATGGCAGCTCACCAATCAAATCATGGTTATGGGGCTAGTAGCATTGCCCAGGGGGTGCGTGCAGCCTGAAAGCCAGCCACCTAACTCGAAGGAAAAACTCGGTACAGAATCCGTGCTTATTGAAAACAGCCGCTCCTGAGGGTGGAAGCATTTTGTTGTGTGCATGCCTGAGAGCACTGCAAGGGAGTCCAAAGCTCATTACGAGTGAGACTCAGGCCCCAGCAAAGGCAAGACAAGACTCCCGGTGTGTTTCATTTAGCTAGCACAGCGGCCCTACTTTTGCATAGAAGTCGAATCGCTAGAATTCTAACTCGAAGAAACAAGAGTGTACAGAAACACTGTTTTATCTTCCGACGACCTCTCTGTGGGAGGAAGCCGTTTAGGGTGTACTGTGGGTGAGAGCCTGGGGATGAGTTCCATTTCGTAAAATCGGGGTAGAGACAGGCCGGTACAGAAGGCAGCTCACAAATCACATCATGGTTATGGGGCTAGTAGCGTTGCCCCAGGGGAGCGTGCAGGCTGAAATTCAGCCACCTACCTCGAAGGAAAAACTCGCTAGAGAATCCGTGCTTCAGCAAAAAGAGCCGCTCCGGAGGGTGGAAGCATTTTGTTGTGTGCGTGCGTGAGAGCACTGCCAGGGAGTCTAAAGCTCTTACGAATGAGACTCAGGCCCCACCAAAAGGCAGGACAAGACTCCCGGTGTGTTTGACCTAGCATGCACTGCGGCCCTACTTTTGCATTGAAGTCTAATCGGTAGGGTTCTAACTCGAACAAACAACAGTGTACAGAAACAGGGTTTTAGCTTCCGACGACCTCTCTGTGGGAGGAAGCCGTTTAGGGTGTACTGTGTGTGAGAGCCTGGGGATGGGTTCCATTTCGTAAAATCGGGGTAGAGACAGGCCGGAACAGAAGGCAGCTCACAAATCACATCATGTTTATGGGGCTAGGAGCGTGGCCACGGGGGAGCGTGCAGGCTGAAAGTCAGCCACCTAACACGAAGGAAACCTCGGTAGAGAATCCGTGCTTCAGCGACAACAGCCGCTACTGAGGGCGGAAGCATTTTGTTGTGTGCGTGCGTGAGAGCACTGAAAGGGATTCCAAACCTTTTCACGAGTGAAACTCAGGCCCCAGCAAAAGGCAGAACAACACTCCCCATGTGTTTGACTAAGCTAGCACAGCGGCCCTACTTTTGCATTGAAGTCTAATCAGTAGGGTTCTACTCGAACAAACAACAGTGTCCAGAAACAGGGTTTTAGCTTCCAATGACCTCTCTGTGGGAGGAAGAAGTTTCGGGTTTAGTTTGGGTGAGAGCCACAGGACTGGTTCCACTTCGGAAAATCGGGGTAGAGACAGGTCGGTACAGAAGGCAGCTCACAAATCACATCATGGTTATGGGGCTAGTAGCATTGCCCCGGGTTGTGCGTGGAGGCTGAAAGCCAGCCACCTAACTCGAAGGAAAAACTCGGTAGAGGATCTGTGCTTCATTGAAAACAGCCCCTCCTGAGGGTGGAAGCATTTTGTTGTGCGCATGCCTGAGAGCACTGCAAGGGAGTCCAAAGCTCTTTACGCGTGAGACTCAGGCCCCATCAAAGGCAAGACAAGACTCCCGGTGTGTTTCATTTAGCTAGCACAGTGGCCCTACTTTTGCATGGAAGTCTAATCGCTAGCATTCTAACTCGAAGAACCAACAGGGTACAGAAACAGTGTTTTAGCTTCCGACGACCTCTCTGTGGGAGGAAGCAGTTTAGGGTGTAGTGTGGGTGAGAGTCACGGGACTGGTGCCATTTCGTAAAATCGGGGTAGAGACAGGCCCGTACAAATGGCAGCTCACAAATCAAATCATGGTTATGGGGCTAGTAGCGTTGCCCCCGCGGAGTGCGCAGGCTGATATTCAGCCACCCATCTCGAAGGAAAAACTCGGTAGAGAATCTGTGCTTCATTGAAAACAGCCGCTCCTGAGGGTGGAATCCTTTAGTTGTGTGCGTGGGTGCGAGCACTGCAAGGGAGTACGAAGCTTTTTACGAGCGCGACTCAGGCCCCAGCCAAAGGCAGGACAAGACTCCCCATGGGTTTGTTTTAGCTAGCACCGCGGCCCTACTTTTGCATGGAAATCTAATCGCAAGCGTTCCAACTGGAAGAAAGAACAGTGTACAGAAACAGTGTTTTAGCTTCCGAAGACCTCCCTGTGCGTGGAAGCCGTTTAGGGTGTAGTGTGGATGAGAGTCACGGGACTTGTTCCATTTTGTAAAATCGGGGTAGAGACAGGCCCGTACAAATGGCAGCTCACCAATCAAATCATGGTTATGGGGCTAGTAGCATTGCCCAGGGGGTGCGTGCAGCCTGAAAGCCAGCCACCTAACTCGAAGGAAAAACTCGGTACAGAATCCGTGCTTATTGAAAACAGCCGCTCCTGAGGGTGGAAGCATTTTGTTGTGTGCATGCCTGAGAGCACTGCAAGGGAGTCCAAAGCTCATTACGAGTGAGACTCAGGCCCCAGGAAAGGCAAGACAAGACTCCCGGCGTGTTTCATTTAGCTAGCACAGCGGCCCTACTTTTGCATAGAAGTCGAATCGCTAGAATTCTAACTCGAAGAAACAAGAGTGTACAGAAACACTGTTTTATCTTCCGACGACCTCTCTGTGGGAGGAAGCCGTTTAGGGTGTACTGTGGGTGAGAGCCTGGGGATGAGTTCCATTTCGTAAAATCGGGGTAGAGACAGGCCGGTACAGAAGGCAGCTCACAAATCACATCATGGTTATGGGGCTAGTAGCGTTGCCCCAGGGGAGCGTGCAGGCTGAAATTCAGCCACCTACCTCGAAGGAAAAACTCGCTAGAGAATCCGTGCTTCAGCAAAAAGAGCCGCTCCGGAGGGTGGAAGCATTTTGTTGTGTGCGTGCGTGAGAGCACTGCCAGGGAGTCTAAAGCTCTTACGAATGAGACTCAGGCCCCACCAAAAGGCAGGACAAGACTCCCGGTGTGTTTGACCTAGCATGCACTGCGGCCCTACTTTTGCATTGAAGTCTAATCGGTAGGGTTCTAACTCGAACAAACAACAGTGTACAGAAACAGGGTTTTAGCTTCCGACGACCTCTCTGTGGGAGGAAGCCGTTTAGGGTGTACTGTGTGTGAGAGCCTGGGGATGGGTTCCATTTCGTAAAATCGGGGTAGAGACAGGCCGGAACAGAAGGCAGCTCACAAATCACATCATGTTTATGGGGCTAGGAGCGTGGCCACGGGGGAGCGTGCAGGCTGAAAGTCAGCCACCTAACACGAAGGAAACCTCGGTAGAGAATCCGTGCTTCAGCGACAACAGCCGCTACTGAGGGCGGAAGCATTTTGTTGTGTGCGTGCGTGAGAGCACTGAAAGGGATTCCAAACCTTTTCACGAGTGAAACTCAGGCCCCAGCAAAAGGCAGAACAACACTCCCCATGTGTTTGACTAAGCTAGCACAGCGGCCCTACTTTTGCATTGAAGTCTAATCAGTAGGGTTCTACTCGAACAAACAACAGTGTCCAGAAACAGGGTTTTAGCTTCCAATGACCTCTCTGTGGGAGGAAGAAGTTTCGGGTTTAGTTTGGGTGAGAGCCACAGGACTGGTTCCACTTCGGAAAATCGGGGTAGAGACAGGTCGGTACAGAAGGCAGCTCACAAATCACATCATGGTTATGGGGCTAGTAGCATTGCCCCGGGTTGTGCGTGGAGGCTGAAAGCCAGCCACCTAACTCGAAGGAAAAACTCGGTAGAGGATCTGTGCTTCATTGAAAACAGCCCCTCCTGAGGGTGGAAGCATTTTGTTGTGCGCATGCCTGAGAGCACTGCAAGGGAGTCCAAAGCTCTTTACGCGTGAGACTCAGGCCCCATCAAAGGCAAGACAAGACTCCCGGTGTGTTTCATTTAGCTAGCACAGTGGCCCTACTTTTGCATGGAAGTCTCATCGCTAGCATTCTAACTCGAAGAACCAACAGGGTACAGAAACAGTGTTTTAGCTTCCGACGACCTCTCTGTGGGAGGAAGCAGTTTAGGGTGTAGTGTGGGTGAGAGTCACGGGACTGGTGCCATTTCGTAAAATCGGGGTAGAGACAGGCCCGTACAAATGGCAGCTCACAAATCAAATCATGGTTATGGGGCTAGTAGCGTTGCCCCCGCGGAGTGCGCAGGCTGATATTCAGCCACCCATCTCGAAGGAAAAACTCGGTAGAGAATCTGTGCTTCATTGAAAACAGCCGCTCCTGAGGGTGGAATCCTTTAGTTGTGTGCGTGGGTGCGAGCACTGCAAGGGAGTACGAAGCTTTTTACGAGCGCGACTCAGGCCCCAGCCAAAGGCAGGACAAGACTCCCCATGTGTTTGTTTTAGCTAGCACCGCGGCCCTACTTTTGCATGGAAATCTAATCGCAAGCGTTCCAACTGGAAGAAAGAACAGTGTACAGAAACAGTGTTTTAGCTTCCGAAGACCTCCCTGTGCGTGGAAGCCGTTTAGGGTGTAGTGTGGATGAGAGTCACGGGACTTGTTCCATTTTGTAAAATCGGGGTAGAGACAGGCCCGTACAAATGGCAGCTCACCAATCAAATCATGGTTATGGGGCTAGTAGCATTGCCCAGGGGGTGCGTGCAGCCTGAAAGCCAGCCACCTAACTCGAAGGAAAAACTCGGTACAGAATCCGTGCTTATTGAAAACAGCCGCTCCTGAGGGTGGAAGCATTTTGTTGTGTGCATGCCTGAGAGCACTGCAAGGGAGTCCAAAGCTCATTACGAGTGAGACTCAGGCCCCAGCAAAGGCAAGACAAGACTCCCGGCGTGTTTCATTTAGCTAGCACAGCGGCCCTACTTTTGCATAGAAGTCGAATCGCTAGAATTCTAACTCGAAGAAACAAGAGTGTACAGAAACACTGTTTTATCTTCCGACGACCTCTCTGTGGGAGGAAGCCGTTTAGGGTGTACTGTGGGTGAGAGCCTGGGGATGAGTTCCATTTCGTAAAATCGGGGTAGAGACAGGCCGGTACAGAAGGCAGCTCACAAATCACATCATGGTTATGGGGCTAGTAGCGTTGCCCCAGGGGAGCGTGCAGGCTGAAATTCAGCCACCTACCTCAAAGGAAAAACTCGCTAGAGAATCCGTGCTTCAGCAAAAAGAGCCGCTCCGGAGGGTGGAAGCATTTTGTTGTGTGCGTGCGTGAGAGCACTGCCAGGGAGTCTAAAGCTCTTACGAATGAGACTCAGGCCCCACCAAAAGGCAGGACAAGACTCCCGGTGTGTTTGACCTAGCATGCACTGCGGCCCTACTTTTGCATTGAAGTCTAATCGGTAGGGTTCTAACTCGAATAAACAACAGTGTACAGAAACAGGGTTTTAGCTTCCGACGACCTCTCTGTGGGAGGAAGCCGTTTAGGGTGTACTGTGTGTGAGAGCCTGGGGATGGGTTCCATTTCGTAAAATCGGGGTAGAGACAGGCCGGAACAGAAGGCAGCTCACAAATCACATCATGTTTATGGGGCTAGGAGCGTGGCCACGGGGGAGCGTGCAGGCTGAAAGTCAGCCACCTAACACGAAGGAAACCTCGGTAGAGAATCCGTGCTTCAGCGACAACAGCCGCTACTGAGGGCGGAAGCATTTTGTTGTGTGCGTGCGTGAGAGCACTGAAAGGGATTCCAAACCTTTTCACGAGTGAAACTCAGGCCCCAGCAAAAGGCAGAACAACACTCCCCATGTGTTTGACTAAGCTAGCACAGCGGCCCTACTTTTGCATTGAAGTCTAATCAGTAGGGTTCTACTCGAACAAACAACAGTGTCCAGAAACAGGGTTTTAGCTTCCAATGACCTCTCTGTGGGAGGAAGAAGTTTCGGGTTTAGTTTGGGTGAGAGCCACAGGACTGGTTCCACTTCGGAAAATCGGGGTAGAGACAGGTCGGTACAGAAGGCAGCTCACAAATCACATCATGGTTATGGGGCTAGTAGCATTGCCCCGGGTTGTGCGTGGAGGCTGAAAGCCAGCCACCTAACTCGAAGGAAAAACTCGGTAGAGGATCTGTGCTTCATTGAAAACAGCCCCTCCTGAGGGTGGAAGCATTTTGTTGTGCGCATGCCTGAGAGCACTGCAAGGGAGTCCAAAGCTCTTTACGCGTGAGACTCAGGCCCCATCAAAGGCAAGACAAGACTCCCGGTGTGTTTCATTTAGCTAGCACAGTGGCCCTACTTTTGCATGGAAGTCTCATCGCTAGCATTCTAACTCGAAGAACCAACAGGGTACAGAAACAGTGTTTTAGCTTCCGACGACCTCTCTGTGGGAGGAAGCAGTTTAGGGTGTAGTGTGGGTGAGAGTCACGGGACTGGTGCCATTTCGTAAAATCGGGGTAGAGACAGGCCCGTACAAATGGCAGCTCACAAATCAAATCATGGTTATGGGGCTAGTAGCGTTGCCCCCGCGGAGTGCGCAGGCTGATATTCAGCCACCCATCTCGAAGGAAAAACTCGGTAGAGAATCTGTGCTTCATTGAAAACAGCCGCTCCTGAGGGTGGAATCCTTTAGTTGTGTGCGTGGGTGCGAGCACTGCAAGGGAGTACGAAGCTTTTTACGAGCGCGACTCAGGCCCCAGCCAAAGGCAGGACAAGACTCCCCATGGGTTTGTTTTAGCTAGCACCGCGGCCCTACTTTTGCATGGAAATCTAATCGCAAGCGTTCCAACTGGAAGAAAGAACAGTGTACAGAAACAGTGTTTTAGCTTCCGAAGACCTCCCTGTGCGTGGAAGCCGTTTAGGGTGTAGTGTGGATGAGAGTCACGGGACTTGTTCCATTTTGTAAAATCGGGGTAGAGACAGGCCCGTACAAACGGCAGCTCACCAATCAAATCATGGTTATGGGGCTAGTAGCATTGCCCAGGGGGTGCGTGCAGCCTGAAAGCCAGCCACCTAACTCGAAGGAAAAACTCGGTACAGAATCCGTGCTTATTGAAAACAGCCGCTCCTGAGGGTGGAAGCATTTTGTTGTGTGCATGCCTGAGAGCACTGCAAGGGAGTCCAAAGCTCATTACGAGTGAGACTCAGGCCCCAGCAAAGGCAAGACAAGACTCCCGGTGTGTTTCATTTAGCTAGCACAGCGGCCCTACTTTTGCATAGAAGTCGAATCGCTAGAATTCTAACTCGAAGAAACAAGAGTGTACAGAAACACTGTTTTATCTTCCGACGACCTCTCTGTGGGAGGAAGCCGTTTAGGGTGTACTGTGGGTGAGAGCCTGGGGATGAGTTCCATTTCGTAAAATCGGGGTAGAGACAGGCCGGTACAGAAGGCAGCTCACAAATCACATCATGTTTATGGGGCTAGTAGCGTTGCCCCAGGGGAGCGTGCAGGCTGAAATTCAGCCACCTACCTCGAAGGAAAAACTCGCTAGAGA